>NW_027362848.1:2310000-2775000 GCF_046119375.1 Phyllobates terribilis | reverse complement strand
CCAGATCTGTGCCTTGCCACAATTCTGTCTCTGAGCTCCTTGGGCAGTTCCTTTGAGGTCATGATTCTCATTTGGCCTGACATGCACTGTGAGCTTTGAGGTCTTATATAGACAGGTGTGTGCCTTTCCAAATCAAGTCCTATCAGTTTAATTAAACACAGCTGGACTCCAATGAAGGAGTAGAACCATCTCAAGGAGGATCACAAGGAAATGGACAGCATGTGACTTAAATATGTGTGTCTGAGCAAAGGGTCTGAATACTTATGACCATGTGATATTTCAGTTTTTGTATTTTTAATAAATTTGCAAAAAATTTCTACATTTCTGTTTTAATCACACGCTGATGACCTATCTTATGAAAAGAGTTAAGTCCCAGACAACCGTCTTTTACTCTTTACTGCCATCTTCCCCATATTTAGTGTGGATAGTGTAGGGCGCCCATTGTTCATACCCAGAATCTATGCCTGTTCCATGTGCAGGAGGTGTGAGTTGTATATATTACACAAAGGCCAACATTGGAGATGAACTCCAATCCTGACCGTTTTAACCCCTGTGATCAATAGTGACTTTATTAGTCAATAAAGGCTCATTCAGACGTCCGTGGTAATCAGTCCATGCACGGACTTTCCCGACCCTAACGTGACTGCTTTATATATTTCTATGAAGCTGTAGACACTCCTGACCCGAGGGCATGTCATTCTGTACGGGGAGTTGGGGAGGAGCGTCAATGTTACTTTGTAACCGCACAGATTTATGTGTCATTTATGTCCATTTCATAGTATTGGGGTAATTCACCCGGGGGATCTAATAAATTCCAAATCATCAAATATTCTGAATTATTACATGTCCGTCATAAAGTATACAAACCTCCCTTGGATTGGTATAGAGAGCCCAAAAACAAGCTGCTAATTCAAAATGTTATCAGGGTAATTTCCTAATTTTCTGCTCAGTTTCTTGCTTCTGATCTTGTAAAATTCCCCATTCCATTGCTGATCTGTGCCAGATTATCTGCTTCATTAACCCTCAACTGGTGAGGTGGGGTTTTTGTCACGCAACTGGTGAGGTGGGGTTTCCTATACCCCAGTGTTTAGAAATCTCTTATTTTTACAGAAAATGCGAAGATCACGTTTGTTTTAATCGTTTTCTTATTGGCGATTGATTGCATATGAGTGTAACAAATTTTTGACTCCCACAAACGGATGGAAGCTAGTGAGACACGTATCCTCATACCAGCATTTTTCAATGAATGGCAGCCGAACAAAAATTCCCTGGGGTGTGGCAACCCCCACCTCACCAGTTGAGGGTTAAAGGGATTTTCCTTTAACCACTTCGCGCCAGAGCCTGTTTTTGCCTTCGTGACCGGGCCAATTTTTTCAATTCTGACCACTGTCACTTTATGAGGTAATTACTCTGGAACGCTTCAACGGATCCCCCTGATTCTGAGATTGTTTTTTTGTGACATATTGTACTTCATGATAGTGGTAAAATTTCTTCGATATCACTTGCGTTTATTTGTGAAAAAATCGGAAATTTGGCGAAAATTTTGAAAATTTTGCAATTTTCAAACTTTGAATTTTCATGCCCTTTAATCAGAGAGATATATCACACAAAATAGTTAATGAATAACATTTCCCACATGTCTACTTCACATCAGCACAATTTTGGAACCAAAATTTTTTTCTGTTAGGAAGCTATAAGGGTTAAAAGTTGACCAGCGATTTCTCATTTTTACAACAAAATTTACAAAAACATTTTTTTAGGGACCACATCTTATTTGAAGTGACTTTGAGGAGCCTTTATGACAGAAAATACCCAAAAATGACACCATTCTAAAAACTGCACCCCTCAAGGTGCTCAAAACCACATTCAAGAAGTTTATTAACCCTTCAGGTGCTTCACAGGAATTTTTGGAATGTGGAAGAAAACAATGAACATTTAACTTTTTTTCACAAAACTGCTACTTTAGCCTCAAATTTTTAATTTTCACAAGGGCAGCCAGAAAAAATGGACCCCAAAATGTGTTGTGCAATTTCTCCTGAGCACGCTGATACCCCATATGTGGTGCAAAGCCACTGTTTGGGCGCACGGCATGGCTCGGAAGGTAAGGAGCGCCATTTGACTTTTGGAATGGAAATTTGACTGGAATCGATAGCGGACGCCATGTTGCATTTGGAGAGCCCCTGAGGTGCCTAAACAGAGGAAACCCCCAACAAGTCACCCCATTTTGGAAACTAGACCCCTCAAGGAACTTATCTAGATGTGTGGCGAGCACCTTGAACCCCCAGGGGCTTCACACAATTTTATAATGTTGAAGGGTGAAAATAAAAAAACACATTTTTATCACAAAACTGCTACTTTAGCCTCAAATTTTTAATTTTCACAAGGGCAGCCAGAAAAAATGGACCCCAAAATGTGTTGTGCAATTTCTCCTGAGCACGCTGATACCCCATATGTGGTGCAAAGCCACTGTTTGGGCGCACGGCATGGCTCGGAAGGTAAGGAGCGCCATTTGACTTTTGGAATGGAAATTTGACTGGAATGGATAGCGGACGCCATGTTGCATTTGGAGAGCCCCTGAGGTGCCTAAACAGAGGAAACCCACAACAAGTGACCGAATTTTACAATCTACTCCTCTGTATAAATTAATCTAGTGGTGGGAAAATAAGTAGGTAAATGGTCACTAAACCCATAGATGAATTCCCACAGAGGTGTCATTTCCATAATGGGGTCACTTCAGGGGGGATTATGCTGTTCTGGCACTTTTCAGAGTACCAGAGCTAAAGAATCCCCCCTGAAGTGACCCCATTTTGGAAATGACACCCCTCTGGGAATTCATCTATGGGTTTAGTGACCATTTTAACTCGATGGATGATTTCCAGAAACAAGCACGCAATGGAAGGTTTAGATTCTGGAGAACCCCCCCTGGAAATTAAGTGAGCTCTACTCGAATATGCCATTCACTAAATGAACCAAATGTTTGAATGACAAATTGGGATACATTTTTACAGTTTAAAAACGTGGTTCTGTGTGGTAGATTTTAAAGCAGTCAGTGACGCATAAGGCTGGCAATGATGGGCATTGTGGGCAATAGTAGCGGGTATCACGCCTCATTCCTCTCTTAGTACATACACGACATCTTTTCTGGGGGTTCCTTCTTGTTTCCGTTGCTGGAATAAGTGCAATAAAATGTCGCTCAGTGAGTCTTTTCACATCCTCAGATTCTAATGGATGAGCGGGGCTAACACTTTGAAAGACAAGATTTTCAATTACCTTTTCTTGATAATCAAGAAAAGGATCTGAATTTCCTGCTTTTTTGTACAACACAAAAGAATTGTATGTGGCCACCTGAAACAAATAAATAACCAACTTTTTATACCAGGTATAGGACTTTCTTGATACCTGGTATGGCTGTAGAACCTGGTCTGCAAGGTCCACACCCCCCATGTGTTTGTTGTAGTCAATGACTGACACAGGTTTTTGCTTCGGAGTGGTGGATCCTAGTTCTACAGTGGCCCTTGTGGCATCTGTGTGGATCGAGCTGAGGACAAAAATATCCCTCTTATCCCTATATTTCAGGGCAAGCAGCTCTCCGTTGCGTACAGCCCCTGACTGCCCCTTTTGGAACTTTTGGTTGACCAATGGTTGTGGAAACCCCTGACGGTTTTTACGGATGGTCCCACAAGCCCCGATGTTGTCTTCAACCAGACTTTTAAATAGGGGTATGCTGGTGTGATAATTGTCCACATATAGATTGTAGCCTTTTTGAAAAAATGGACTTATCAGCTCCCAAACAATTTTTTCCAGATGTCCCCAGATAAGTAGGGCATCCTGGTGGGTTTAGCTGGCTATCTTTCCCCTCATATATGCGGAAAGCGGATGTGTATCCGGTTGAACTTTCGCACATTTTATAGATCTTTATTCCAAACCTTGCCCTTTTAGATGGGATAAATTGCTTGAGGTGCAGTCTTCCTTTGAATTTTACAAGGGACTCATCTATAGAAATATTTTGTGTTGGGGTGTAGAGGCTTAAGAATTTTTCTGACAAATTTTCAATGATGGGTCTAATTTTATATAACCTGTCATGTTCTGGGGCATTTCTGGGCATGCATTGACTATTGTCGTTAAAATGCCAAAACCGCATGAGCATTTCATAACGGGTCCTAGGCAGAATGACTGAAAACATAGGGGTGGCTTGAACAGGGTGGTTGGACCAGTAGGATCGAATGCTCGGTTTTTTAACAAGCCCCATGGCAAATGTAAGTCCTAAAAATTTTTTTATTTCCGGGACATTAGTTGGTGTCCATAAATTTGCCCTAGCATAGTAAGATCGGGGATTCTGGCTTATGAATTGGGATGCATATAAATTTGTTTGCACGACAATATGCTCTAGCAAGCTGTCTGTAAAAAACAAATTAAAAAAATTAATTGGTCCAAAATCTTCCACCTCCACATTTATACCAGGAGTGGCGTTGAAATCAGGGCTGAATGGAGCAGCCGAATCCGAAGCCTCCCATCTGGGAAATGCTAGATCATGTGGCAAAGCCCCTTGTACACTGGCGTGCGCCAATTCACTAGTAGCAGGGACAGCGCTTGTACTGGGCAGTGTTCCCTGATTTGGAGACGTTTCTCCAGTAGCGCTATTTGCCCCTATTGTTGTACTGGTCCTTGGGCTTGAGGATGGACCAGAATCACTGCTCATTTCTGGGCTCTCAGTGTCGCCGCTACTAAAGCCCTCAAAATCCATATCTCCATCTGAGATTGCGCTGTCATCAGTGTCAGAACACAGCAGGGCATACACCTCCTCTGCGGTATAAGTCTGACGGGCCATTTTATTTTTATATTTTTTGACTGGACTGAACGGACCGGACTGAATGGACGGGACTGATCTGACAGGACTGACTGACCTGACAGGACTGACTGACTGATCTGACAGGACTGACTGACTGACAGGACTGACTGACTGACAGATCTGACAGGACTGACTGACTGGACTGATCTGACAGGACTGACTGACTGGACTGATCTGACAGGACTGACTGACTGGACTGATCTGACAGGACTGACAGATCTGACAGGACTGACAGATCTGACAGGACTGACTGACTGACAGATCTGACAGGACTGACTGACTGACAGATCTGACAGGACTGACTGACTGACAGATCTGACAGGACTGACTGACTGACAGATCTGACAGGACTGACTGACTGACAGATCTGACAGGACTGACAGATCTGACAGGACTGACTGATCTGACAGGACTGACTGATCTGACAGGACTGACTGACTGATAGATCTGACAGGACTGACTGACTGATCTGACAGGACTGACTGACTGATAGATCTGACAGGACTGACTGACTGACAGATCTGACAGGACTGATCTGACAGGACTGACTGATCTGACAGACTCACTAACCCTAACTCTTACTTTCTTTTTTATTTTATTTTTTTTTTTTTACTTTCACAGTGGCAAGGCTGACACAGCTCTTGTCACACTGTTTCTCCTCTGCTCTCTCACTGAGATCGGAGGAGAAACAGTGTATTTATCAGGCAGATCGCCCGGGAAAGTTTGTTGCTAAAACAAACTTCCCTGGTGATCTCTCTGATTGGCTGGTGTGACGCTGACATCATCGAGACCTGAGCCAATCAGGTCTCAATGATGTCAGAGGTCACAGCACCGGGATCCCCGCCGCTCCTGAGTTATGTGGGGGGTCCCGATCGCCAACCACCAGCTGTTACTATCTTTTAAATGCCGCGATCGCTATGGATCGCGGCATCTAGAAGAAAGGAACAGGTTAACATCATGGGGACCTGATCCATTCAGGTCCCCATGATGCCACATGTCAGAGCTATCGCTCTGAACCGGTACCGCAGCGCTAGCAGGACCCTAGGGGTCCTGAGCGCTGCGGGACCACCCACCGTTTTTAAACGTCGGCGCTGCACAGAGCCCGGGCAGCGCCGACGTTTATGTACAGTGGGCGGTCCTGAACCGGTTAACCCGTTGGTGCAGCTGTTTTTTTTTTGTAACTGTGCACTAGTCACCTTCCTTGGGTCCAGCACAGGGTCTCTGCCACTGCTCCCAGTGTCTGTTACTGTCCTTTGGCCTCACGTCGACAGCGCTGCAACCAATAACTGAGATCAGCAGCTTTGCCCGAGTTAACGGCACTACTTGCTCAGAGTCACTGAACTCACTGACTGGCTGCAGCGCTGTCAATGTGACAAATAGCTGACACTCTGCATTAGACCCAGAGAGGGTAAGTAAAGTATTGCTTTAAAAAAGAAAAGAAAATGGTATTAAAAAAACTGTGGTGTAATTGACGCGCCCCTGGGCCTGTGTCGCGCTGCGTTGCGCACGCGGGAGCTTACCCGGAGCCGGATCTGTTGAGGGTTGTAGTCTCGTGGCGGTGATCCGGTCCGTGCCCAGGGAGTCAGACTAAGTGGCGCTGTTTTAGCGGTAGATGTTGGACGACTACGCCACCCGTTGAGTGCAGCCAGGGAGCTGCTGCTGCAGGGCAGACCGCTGAGGCCGGTGGTAGGATTGTGCAGCGCGATAGTATAACCCCCAACAGGAGGGGTATGGCCTCAGGGCAGCCGACGTGGATGATGGGGGTAGCAGGAACCACTCGGAGACGGTACTGTGTAGTTCAGGGTCTTTACTGGTGACAAAGATAGACCCTCCCGGAGTACTGGCTAGCGATTGGGGCCTGGTCAGTCCTTGAGCAGATGGGATCTCCCCTGGCCAGGCGGAGTTGTAGGCCTCCCAAACTAACAATACTCTTCTGGCTACCTTGCTAGAGGCGGGTATAAGTAGCCCACGTCCCTGAGTGTACCGTGTGGTGCTCACCCGTATGGCCGGTGACTCGGGGCCTTCGGGTTTCTGGGCCAGAGGACCTGCAATCCCCTGCCGGTCGGTTTCTGCTGCTGGATAGGAGTTAGTCCCCACAGCCTCGGACTCCGGGTCCGGTGATAACTTCTCAGTCAGGGCGAGCTCTGCAGCTGCCAGCCCCTGACTCCTTGTAACACTGCTCCCACAGAGCTCCTGTTGTTTCTTCCTATATTTGCTTCTTTTCTCTGCTTCTTCTCTACTCACTCACCCTGCCTCAGCCCTAGGTTTATATAGGGGAAGTTCTTCCCCTCCCAGGACTGGGCAGGAGGTGTGGCATGCATAGGATCCCTGACCAAGAGACCTCCCACCTGCTCTCAGACATAACATTGCTGTTACTGTGGAAAACCAGACCCCTGGGGTGCCACATTCCCCCCTAGTGAAATTTAGTACTCCGGGACTAAACATATTTTAGAAAAACATAACAAGATATAACAATAACAATAAAGAAACACATAAAGGTGGTCACGGCATGTCCGTAACCGGGTGCAGTCTTTGAAGAAAGCAAGGTGTCCATTTCACCAAAACAGGGAGACGTAACCAGGTAGGGGTCTGTCCTGCCCCGAGTCCTTAACAGTCTTTAGTCCGTCCTGGGTTACGCTCCAACTATGTACAAAGGATTCCCGGTAAATCCACCAAGGACTCCTAAAAATAACTAGAAACACATAATTATACACAAGCAACAATAAACAGGTAACCACAAATAAAACAATTTATACACTTCAAATCCTCCAACGTGCGGGTAACTGGCCCCTAGTGGCCCTAGTGGACCTACGGAGCTGACTGTCTGGCCCTGAACTACAGGGTGTAGGAGCTGTTAAGGGTAAACTGGGCAGCGGTCTACGGGCCCTTTGGCTCACTAGGGATATGGCAGGCTCACTGCAAGCAGAGAGTTGATCCTCCTGGTCTGCTGGTGTGGGGTCTTCTGCCTCCTGGACCGGCTGTTCTTCCAGCTCTACCTGTTGCTCCGTAGGTGCTTGGGATGCTGGTTGGAGGAAGGTGAGTACGGGTACCACAACTGCACCATTGACTTGAGTCCAAGACTGAGGGAAGTCTCCGAGCACAGTACTAACCATATCTTCCCTTTCCTCTACGGGTCGATGGTCTTCTTGTTCCTCTTCAGGGTTCCGTAGCTGTTCAGGACACTTCTTCAGGTGATCCCGGGATACAATGGCTGTGGTCTCCCCTCCGTCTTTACTGATGGTACAGACCTTTGGGTTGTCGTGGCTTGAGGGCAGTACGGTGTACGGGTCCTTCTCCCACTGGTCGTCCAACTTGTGGAGCCGTCTTTTTCTCTTCAAGACCTGCTCTCCGGGTACCAGGGGAACAGCGGGAGCATACTGGTTGTAAGTTTTCTCTTGTCTTTCCCTAGCCTGACAGAGACTTCGCTCCACGCTCTCCTGTACTCTCCGGTACTGCTGCTGCCTCTCTGTGTCCCAGTCTGCTTCTGGTGAAGTGTCCTCGGGTGTCAGGACTCCCATTTCCAGGTCAACAGGTAACTTACCAGGTCTCGCCCTCATTAGGTAAGCCGGGGTACAGTTGGTGGAACCTACCGGGATGTGGTTGTATAGGTCCACCAGATCGGGCAGCTTCTCAGGCCACAGACTGCGTTCTTCCAGGGGCAACGTTTTCAGAAGATCCATTACCACCTGGTTCATTTTCTCACAAAGTCCATTAGTTTGTGGATGGTAGGGTGTCGTCCTTATCTTCCGGCAGCCATACAGAGTGCAGAATTCTTGGAAGACCTCCGCTTCAAAGGCAGGTCCCTGGTCTGTCAACACTTGGTCCGGGTACCCGTGTGGACGGCAGAAATGCTGCTGGAAGGCTCTAGCTGCTGTTCGAGCTGTTAAGTCCTTGACGGGGACGACAACCAAGAACCGGGAGTAGTGATCCACGATGGTTAGTGCGTAGACGTAGCCACTTCTGCTTGGGGTCAGTTTTACATGATCCAAGGCTACCAGTTCCAACGGCTGCCGGGTGACGATGGACTGCAGGGGAGTCTTCTGGCTGGCACGGTCCTTCCTTCTTAGGTTGCACGGGTCACAGTCTCTGCACCACCTCTCGATGGTTCCCCTCATGCCTACCCAGTGGAACCGCTCGCGCAGCAGGAACTCCAGCTTCTTCCATCCGAAGTGTCCAGCCCCGTCGTGGTATGCCTCCATCACCATGGCTGCGTCTCTTCGTGGCACCACTACTTGCCAGATTAGTTCATGCGTCCGGGAGTTAACCATTCTGCGGCACAACTTCCCCTTGTAAAGGAACAGTCGACTCTTCTCAGCCCACAGTTGCTTGGCTTCCTCCGGAGCGTCTGGGTCAAGGCGAGCCTCTGGCCGAGTCAGCATCTCCTTCACCAGTCGGACGGCAGGGTCACTGTCTTGTGTTTCCTCCCAGTTGTAGTGAGGCAAGGGGTTAAACGTAGCGGCTTGCTTACTCCTTACCCAGTGGGAATACTGGATAGTCCCATGCCGGTGGAACGCGGGGAGTTCGACTTCTTCCAGTCCCTCTGGATCTTCTCCTACGTCCGGTAGGTTTGGCATCCTGGACAGGGCGTCCGCGTTGATATTGGAGCGTCCTGCCCGGTATTTGATGGTGAACTCGTAGTTGGACAGGCGGGCCATCCATCTCTGCTCTAGGGCACCGAGTCTTGCCGTGTCCAGGTGTGTCAACGGGTTGTTATCCGTGTACACGACGAACCGGGAAGAAGCGAGATAGTGCTTAAAGCGTTCGGTGACTGCCCACACCACTGCCAGGAACTCTAGCTTAAATGAGCTGTAGTTCTCAGGGTTTCTCTCGGTGGGTCGCAGTTTTCGGCTGGCGTAAGCGATTACTCGTTCTTTCCCCTGCTGGATCTGGGACAGCACGGCTCCTAGTCCGATGTTACTTGCGTCGGTGTAGAGGATAAAGGGCTGGCTGTAATCCGGGTACGCCAGGATTTCATCCCCCGTGAGGGCCATCTTCAGCTGGCGGAAGGACTCCTCTTCCAACTTCTCCCATCTGAAGGGCGGCTTCTGGTTCTTGGCCTTCCGGGACTGGCCTATCAGGAGGTCCTGCATAGGAGCTGCCTTTTTGGTGAAACCGGGGATGAACCTGCGGTAGTAGCCTACCAACCCGAGGAACTGCCGCACTTCCTTTACACTGGAGGGACTTGGCCATTCCTTAATTGCGGTGATCTTATCAGGGTCGGGAGCCACTCCGTCAGCGCTCACCACGTGTCCCAGGTACTGCACCTTTGGTTTCAGGAGGTGACACTTGGAGGGTTTCACCTTTAGGCCGTAGCTTGCCAGAGCTTCGAACACTTCCGCCAGGTGTTTCAGGTGGTCCTCATAAGTCTTAGAATATACGATGACATCGTCCAGGTACAACAGGACCGTCTCGAAGTTTCTATGGCCCAGACAGCACTCCATTAATCGTTGGAAGGTTCCTGGTGCGTTGCAGAGTCCGAACGGCATGCAGGTAAACTCGCTAAGTCCCATCGGGGTGGTGAATGCGGTCTTCTCCCGGTCCGCCTCTGCTACAGGAACCTGCCAGTACCCACTAGTGAGATCCAAGGTAGAGAAGAAGTTAGCAGATCTTAAAGCAGCCAAAGACTCCTCTATCCTTGGTAAGGGGTACGCATCCTTGTGTGTGATACGGTTGATTTTCCGGTAATCTACACACATCCTCATGGTGTTGTCTTTCTTTTTGACTAAGACTAGTGGAGCTGCCCGGGGGCTACAGCTATCCCTGATCATCCCAGCCTCCTTCATGTCTCTAAGCATCCCCTTGGCGTGTTGGTAGTGTGCAGGGGGTACGGGTCGATACCTCTCTTTTATGGGAGGATGGTCTCCCGTGGGGATGTGGTGTTCTACCCCCTTGACTCGCCCGAAGTCTAACGGGTGTTTACTAAACACTCTCTCGTACTCTTGAACCACCCGATAGACTCCCTGTTTCTGATGTGAGGGAGTGGAGTCAGTACCCAAATGTAGTTGCTGACACCAGTCCTCCATTGTTTTCTTAGAGCCGTTACCTTCCTCCGGGTGAGATGGAGGCAAGGGTTCCACAGATTGTATAGCATTTTGATTAATGGTATATAATTTGGCTAGCGTGGCATACCGGGGCAGGTACACTTCCCTCTTCCCGATATTGATTATGCGAACGGGCACCCTCCCATGGCGTACATTAACCACCCCCCGTGCTGTCAAGATGGTGGGCCTACTGTCTGAGTAAACTGGTTCTACCATTGCCTGGTAATCTCTACCTCTCAGACCAATAGCTGCCCGGCACCAAATCATCATTTCACTTTTTGGGGGCATGGCAATAGGGAAAGGGTCACACATTCTCACGCTACCAATCTCACCGCCGGAGAGTTCCACCTGTTGCCGTCGCATCAGTGCCCGGATCTCTTTTTGGAGCACTCGCTGCTCGCCGGAGCTGGCGTTCTTGGCAACCTGCTGTAAAACGAAAATCACCTCTGCAAGACAATTTTCAATTACATTCCTAGAGTTATCTTTGGGTGACTCTCGTGTTTGTCAATGTCTACAATGATCAGTCCCTGTGCTGCCAGTTCAACTCTACCAATTTTAATGGTCACCTCTTTAAATCCGATCTGTGGCACGGGCTGACCATTGCTGGCGATGATACTCAAGTCGTCGTCAGGGTAGCGGGTAATATCCGAGTCATTCCAGTACTGCTTGAAGAGCACGTACGGGATGGTGGTGACCTGTGACCCGGTGTCCAGTAGGGCACTCATAGGAATGCCATCCAGTACCACAGGCAAGACTGGACGTCCTCCCACATATTTGTCGCGCCAGTTCGATGGGCCTGATGATCTTTTTCCTAGGGGTTGGCCCTCTACCCTAGGTTGTGCCAGTTTAAAGGACAGTACCTTGCCATATGTCCGGGTTGATTACAGCGGCGGCAGATGGGTCGTCCGTCCTCGTTGTATCGGTCTCTGGGTCTTCCTCTGGCCGGTGGGGTCCTCCTTGGTCGACGCCACGGGATGTCCTCCGGTCCGGATGCCAGCTGGATCTTCCCTGGAGTGGAAACCTGTAAAGACTGCACAGTTCGGGTTAGCGCAGCAACGCTTTTAGCTAGCTCTTGGACCTGATGGTGCAGGTCTGGAGCCGAGTCATTGTTCAAAGCCTGCGCATCAGCCCCCACAGGCCCTGCCGACAAGGGCGCCGCCTCCTGGTGGTAGGTGGTAGTGGGGCGTCTGTGGGTCACAACGCCACCTGGTGCCGGTTCTCGGAGCACCCGGATGGCTCTGTCCTTGAACTGTGCAAATCCCAGATGAGGGTCCTGTAAGGCCATTGCCCGCAACTGGGGTCGGTGGGCATTGCAATATAAACCCTCTATAAATTGTTCAGTTAACAGCCTGTCCTCGTCTCCCACGCCGTCAGGGTCGGTCTGCTTAATGGCTCTCAGGGCCTCTTGTAGGTTCAGGGCATAGTCCCTTATACTCTCATGTGCCCGCTGTTTGCACCCGTAGAATCTAAGCTTGATCTCGGCTGAGGTGCGGGTATCAAAGGTGTCCCTCAGCCGGGTTAGTATCCCTGCGACAGTCCTCCCCCCAGGTGGCCAGGACTTTACCTCCCTTTGGGCTGCCCCGGTTAATTGGGCCACCAGGATGCTTACTTTTTGCTCTTCTGTGAGGGGGTACACCTGGAAGAGGCTATCCAGTTTTTCTCTAAAGTCCTGCAGGGTATGTGACTCCCCTGAGTACTGGGGTAGCCAGGCTGCCCCCGGGATATAGGGCATGGTGAAAGGCATGACCGCAACAGCGGTGGCGCTGGCGGGGGTTGGAGCGGTGAAGCTCTCCTCCGTATCCGACATCCTTCTCCCCCCTAGTGGACCGTGGCCTACCTTGCGATGATCCTCTTCCGTAGGCCGCGGCTCCGCAGTGGATCGTCTGGGTTGAGGACCTTCCGTCGCGCTCCTGTGACGTCGGCGTCTACTGGGCTCCTTCCAGGACCTTACGCAACGTTCGGACGTGAGGCGGGGCTTCAGTTCTCGCGCGTTTTCGGAGTCCACGCCCCTCTTCTTCCCGCGCGGCGTCCTCAAGATGGCGTCCAATGGCGGGAAAACTCCACGGATGGCGGGAAGAAAGCGGAAGATGGCGCCGGATGGCGGGAATCTTCACCACGGGTAAGTTTTCACAGTCTTTTTCAGGCACGCAGTACCCGGTGGTTGCGGGCACGAAATCCTGCCGACTACGCCAAAAGTTGACGCGCCCCTGGGCCTGTGTCGCGCTGCGTTGCGCACGCGGGAGCTTACCCGGAGCCGGATCTGTTGAGGGTTGTAGTCTCGTGGCGGTGATCCGGTCCGTGCCCAGGGAGTCAGACTAAGTGGCGCTGTTTTAGCGGTAGATGTTGGACGACTACGCCACCCGTTGAGTGCAGCCAGGGAGCTGCTGCTGCAGGGCAGACCGCTGAGGCCGGTGGTAGGATTGTGCAGCGTGATAGTATAACCCCCAACGGGAGGGGTATGGCCTCAGGGCAGCCGACGTGGATGATGGGGGTAGCAGGAACCACTCGGAGACGGTACTGTGTAGTTCAGGGTCTTTACTGGTGACAAAGATAGACCCTCCCGGAGTACTGGCTAGCGATTGGGGCCTGGTCAGTCCTTGAGCAGATGGGATCTCCCCTGGCCAGGCGGAGTTGTAGGCCTCCCAAACTAACGATACTCTTCTGGCTACCTTGCTAGAGGCGGGTATAAGTAGCCCACGTCCCTGAGTGTACCGTGTGGTGCTCACCCGTATGGCCGGTGACTCGGGGCCTTCGGGTTTCTGGGCCAGAGGACCTGCAATCCCCTGCCGGTCGGTTTCTGCTGCTGGATAGGAGTTAGTCCCCACAGCCTCGGACTCCGGGTCCGGTGATAACTTCTCAGTCAGGGCGAGCTCTGCAGCTGCCAGCCCCTGACTCCTTGTAACACTGCTCCCACAGAGCTCCTGTTGTTTCTTCCTATATTTGCTTCTTTTCTCTGCTTCTTCTCTACTCACTAACCCTGCCTCAGCCCTAGGTTTATATAGGGGAAGTTCTTCCCCTCCCAGGACTGGGCAGGAGGTGTGGCATGCATAGGATCCCTGACCAAGAGACCTCCCACCTGCTCTCAGACATAACATTGCTGTTACTGTGGAAATGTAGCACCCTGAGGATTCGGCTGCTACAGGGGTATTACACCTCAAGCCAGAGGTGTGGTATTCCACTCCCGGGTAAGGATAGAGTGTGGAACTGAGCTCAGTAGGCTGCATGCACTACACACATCCCATTTCCGGGGGACAGACCAATGGTACTCCCACTAGAGAAATGTGCAGGTACGACAGTGTCTGTCCCTGGCTGGAGTGGGAGGGGGGTGGAACATCCCAGTAGTGTAGGGGCAGATAGGGGGAGCAGTCTGGGTAATGCTAGGAGCTCATTGGGTGCTAGTCACCTGAGCTCACACATAGAGGGAGTATATAAGGTGGGAACCATCTTAGAACAGGGTCTTTTGCAGAGGTTTGGTCAGACAAGCAGAGCAGCTCGGCCAGCTCCAAGGCCAAGAGAGTGAGAGAGAGGAGAAAAGAAGGACCCAGAGGGGAAGAAGAGGGAACTCCAAGAACCCAAAATTAGACCAGAGGGTGAAGAGTTGGCACAAGGGTACCGGATCCCAAGCTGGTGGAGGGCACTAATCCTTAGCCAGAGACCGGAGGTCGTGGGCAGGATCTGCCACGACCACCCACTAAATCCACCCGGAAGGCAAACCAAGAATAGGGTCAGGGAACCCAGAGACAAGGGTTTTACCAACAAGAGGCCCGAGGGAGCCGGACTTAGGTGGATCCCTGGTGGGGAAGGCCAGAGAGAAGGACAAGTCAGAAAGGGAGCTCAGGAACACGCTCCAGAATCACCTGGGGGTTGGCCGAGTCCAGGACCTGGTGGACGCAGCACGGCTCGGGTGGTCACTCAAGGCCGGAGTGACCAACACAAAAGCAGTAAGTAAAAACCCTGAACTGCACAGCCCGACTCTGAGTTTCATTACCATCCTCACTGCACCTCCACAACCACCATCCTCTGCAACTGACCCCCTGAGGCTATACCCCTCCCGTTGGGGGTTATACTACCTGAGCTGCACACACACCACCAGCCTCAGCGGACCCTGCTGCAGCGGCGGCCGTAGTGACCGCAAATCAACGGGTGGCGTAGTCGACACTAAAGAACATCCAGTAACATCTGTAGGACTGCCACACACTGAGCTTGACACCCTGGGCACGGACCGGGTCACCGCCACTCGGAGACTACAACCCCCATCTGATCCGGCTCCGGGTATCCCCCAAACAACACTGGCCCAGGGGGCGCGTCAACTTTGGCGTAGTCGGCAGGATTACGTGCCCGCAACAACCGGGTACTGCGTGCCTGAAGAAAAGTTCACCGTTACCTTAAAAAGAAGTCTCCCGCCGGTTCCGGAGGGTCCCCGCCAACGGACCCCATCACAGGTCGTTTCCCGCCGGTTGTCCGCCATTTGCAGCTTTTTCCCGCCATTTCCAAAGATTTCCCGCCTTGGAAGAGCGGACGCCATTATGGGCGTGCCAGAGGGTGGCAAGAGGCCACCTCCCATCGTGGGCCAGGTCGAAGAATGGCGCCAAAAGCGGAAACCGCGCCCACCAACAGAGACTGTGATGCTGGAAGTGTCCATCAGCGTGAGAGAACTGCCCCTGGAACTGACAATCACAAAGTTGCCCCGGGACCACCTTCAATGTGGGCGGAGACAGAACAAGAGAGCAAAGATGGGTGTCGCCTGGAGCAGTCTGGAGAGAGCGCACCCGGAGACAAGAAGTCTGGAGAGGAGTCCAGAGAAAGCCTACCCGGAGATGGAGGGAGAGTCAGGCAGCACCGACCCAGTGGTCAGGAGCCTGCTACAAGCCACAACCCCACTAGGCCTAGTGGAGGTCCTGGCACAGCTCCCCCGAGACCGGGAGTGTGCACAGACTGCGCTGGAGGGCCTCGCACGGAGGATGGCCCGGGTGCAGCGAGAGACGTTGGCGGAGTGGAGCCGAGAGATGGCCCAGCGGACCGAAACCCGTCAGCGGAGCACGCCACCCGAGACGAGGAGACAGACCGCCTCTGAGGATGGTGCAGGAGGACTCAAGGCCGGAGACGGCGCCGAGAAGGGAGCTGAACGAATGGAGGCAGGTAAAGGGGACGTCTCTACCCCGAGCCGGGAAACCGCGTGCCTGCCCCAACTCCCCGTCGCAGAGCCCGAAGTTCCCCCTGCCGTGCCCGTCGCTGCATCGTCACCGCCGCAGACTAGGCCTCAACCGGAAACCGCGGCCGCGACCCCTGTGACGTCACGCGCTTCGACCCTGAGCGCGGCAAAGCAGGAAATACCATCGGCCTGGTCGCAAGGCCTAGTACACCCGGGCGCCGCCATTCCAACAGCAACCCCTACCTCCGCGGAGCCACCAGCCTGGTCGCAGGGCCGAGTAACCACGGGCGCCGCCGTTCTTACGGTGCCCTTTTCCTTTAGCGTGCCCCAAGCCTGGTCGCAAGGCCTGGTCAACCCGGGCGCCGCTACCACCACAGCGCCCATAACACCTAAAGTACCGCACCTGGGTGAAGACCTGTTCGCCCAGCATACGTGCCCGGATGGGCAGCCCTTTAGATGGCCACCGGAGTACTACCAACTGGAACTCCAAAAAGCAAGGCCCCTGTGCGAGCCCCTGATTCCGGCTCCGAAGCCCGTTAAGAGGACCCCGCTCCCGCTGGAACAAGCGCAGTTCGAGTGGGACCCCACCGGAGGAGACCTCATGGGGTTCACTCAGGAGACTCGGGCGGCCGCAGCGGAGCGTGCAGAGTGCTGCCGCCGGCAGCTCGAGGTCTTCGATAAGGAGCGGAGAGAGAGGCGGGTCCGGGAACAGCAAGCACAGATAAGGAGCGCGGAGCAGAAGAGCCGGACCAGGAGAGATCCCCGTGCAGCTCATGGTCCCCGTACCACCGAGACTGTGATTAAATTCAACCTGCAGCATGGGTGGGGCTTCATAAGAGACCATCATACCCCCGGCGACGTCTTTGTCACCCACAGAGACGTAGAAAGCCATCTGCCGGAGGGACACAGAGGTCGTGACCTGTATGTAGGGGGCGAGGTCACCTTCACCCGGCACAAGTGTGCCAAAGGACCCTACGCCCTCCATGTACATCGCCTGACGGAGGAGGAGCTGCGGTGTGAGGAGGAGCAGGAGGACCCGGACGGGTCTGAAGATAAAGAAGGAGCAGGAGGACGCCGTCGTTAAAGTACGGTAAAGAGACTGTAAATAGTTACCCATCGGGGTACAGTGAACTGTTGCTGCTTTAAATATGTCCCCGTTGGGACAAGAGTGAACTGTTAACCCAGTGTCCCTATTCCCATTACCTGGCCGAGGACTGAGAGCGGCCATATTCCCCTTGTATATAGTTGCGCTTTCTAAGGCGCCCTCTACTGGTTTTATAGGAAAACCGTGTTTCTAAAGGAGACTGTCGCACTTTTCCCGGTCACAAGTTGCACCGTGGCCGGAGGAGCAAGAGTGTTTACAAGGATGTTATTTATGAAAAGTTTTATATGAAAAGTTTTATTGCTGATAATATATGTGATGTTTTATATGTTTATGTTTATGAAAAAAATTGTGTGTTTTGGATGTTTTTTATATCTTACAGCCCGAGGACGTGCTGTGATTTACCAGGGGGGAATGTAGCACCCTGAGGATTCGGCTGCTACAGGGGTATTACACCTCAAGCCAGAGGTGTGGTATTCCACTCCCGGGTAAGGATGGAGTGTGGAACTGAGCTCAGTAGGCTGCATGCACTACACACATCCCATTTCCGGGGGACAGACCAATGGTACTCCCACTAGAGAAATGTGCAGGTACGACAGTGTCTGTCCCTGGCTGGAGTGGGAGGGGGGTGGAACATCCCAGTAGTGTAGGGGCAGATAGGGGGAGCAGTCTGGGTAATGCTAGGAGCTCATTGGGTGCTGGTCACCTGAGCTCACACATAGAGGGAGTATATAAGGTGGGAACCATCTTAGAACAGGGTCTTTTGTAGAGGTTTGGTCAGACAAGCAGAGCAGCTCGGCCAGCTCCAAGGCCAAGAGAGTGAGAGAGAGGAGAAAAGAAGGACCCAGAGGGGAAGAAGAGGGAACTCCAAGAACCCAAAATTAGACCAGAGGGTGAAGAGTTGGCACAAGGGTACCGGATCCCAAGCTGGTGGAGGGCACTAATCCTTAGCCAGAGACCGGAGGTCGTGGGCAGGATCTGCCACGACCACCCACTAAATCCACCCGGAAGGCAAACCAAGAATAGGGTCAGGGAACCCAGAGACAAGGGTTTTACCAACAAGAGGCCCGAGGGAGCCGGACTTAGGTGGATCCCTGGTGGGGAAGGCCAGAGAGAAGGACAAGTCAGAAAGGGAGCTCAGGAACACGCTCCAGAATCACCTGGGGGTTGGCCGAGTCCAGGACCTGGTGGACGCAGCACGGCTCGGGTGGTCACTCAAGGCCGGAGTGACCAACACAAAAGCAGTAAGTAAAAACCCTGAACTGCACAGCCCGACTCTGAGTTTCATTACCATCCTCACTGCACCTCCACAACCACCATCCTCTGCAACTGACCCCCTGAGGCTATACCCCTCCCGTTGGGGGTTATACTACCTGAGCTGCACACACACCACCAGCCTCAGCGGACCCTGCTGCAGCGGCGGCCGTAGTGACCGCAAATCAACGGGTGGCGTAGTCGACACTAAAGAACATCCAGTAACATCTGTAGGACTGCCACACACTGAGCTTGACACCCTGGGCACGGACCGGGTCACCGCCACTCGGAGACTACAACCCCCATCTGATCCGGCTCCGGGTATCCCCCAAACAGCACTGGCCCAGGGGGCGCGTCAGAAAACCAGACCCCTGGGGTGCCACATAATTCTTTAGCATCTTCTATAAGTGCAGCATAAATGACTCTAATGCTATGTCCGTAAAGGACAGCGGCCCAATCTAATCTATACACACCAGCACACACACAACACAAGGGAGTTTACAAAAATATTCTAATTGCACATTGCGGAATAAACTACTTTACATACGTACTTTGTACTGATATAGTCACAATTAGGGTAATATTGCTTGACAACATATTTTAAAATATCTTAAAACAAAAATCAATTTCTGCATATAAATTACAGCCAAAATATGCAACACAAAATAAAAAAATAGATCATGATTTTATTATACTCGTCACAAAAATAAGCAATGATGGCATCAATAAATAAACCATAAATAATATATAAAAAAAAAAAACACACAAAACCCTTTGCAATCAAGGAGAACTCCCAAAAGAACTGCGGCACCACCGTTGGGGTTTGTTCACACACAGCGCTTGTGCAGAATTTTTCTTTTTAAATCTTTGTACCATAAATAGCCACAAAATCTCATTCACATGTTGCAGATTTGTTTATTGCCCCACGGTGCGTTCTCAATTCAGGAAGAAGCATGCACCTTTTCATGAACCGTGAGCGTCTGTCTGACTCCAGCACACCTCCTCATCAAGACCAATGTGAACAGCGCCGCTCTTGATGACTCTGGCCCCATCTCTTTTAGGATCATGTTGAGACTGGACAAAAGTAAGAGCTGCTATATTTTTTGCCCTCATTCATTTGGAGGATTAGTGTCCCTTTAAGAGGCTTTCCCTTTCATTGTTTTTGGGAGTTCTACTTTTAAAAGGGTTGTCCTGGATTAGAAAATGAAAACTCTATTCCCCACCTTCCCCCGCAGACACGGCCCCATGTCTGTTACTGCGGCTCAGCCCCTACATCGCTGGGCTACCACCCCAGGCACCGATCATGGGAAGAAGACGCTGCTTCTGACCATCACGGACCTCACTTATAAGCTGCATCTTCAGAAGATTTTGGAATCTGCAGTTGGAGGGACGGTCATTTTATGATGATCTTCCTATTACATCTAGGAGCTTTGTTCTTGTATTGTAGCACTACAAGCGCTTGTAAACTCGTCCATAAAACCAATATGATATTGGTCACAATGAGCAGACAAGTCAAGAAGTGAGAACGATTATTCTGGTAAGATTATCCATGCAATTTACAAAAAAAACCTAATAGCAGCTTCAATGAGCATTCAAGATGGCAGCCGTTCACTATGCAGCAGGCGACACGTAAAGGATGGCGCGGGGATACTACACAACATTGACTCTTACCATATTAGTACTAGCCCAGTAATGTGACGCTGAGACCCCACATGTAACTACCTTGCAGCACGAATATAAAAGGATCAGTACGTTTTCTGAAAACCAGTGTCGGAAGCACTTAGAGAGACCCCTATGGCTCTTAGCCCCCAGATAACATGCAAGGATTCAAGTACGCGGGACCCCGCTAATCCGCTGATGGGCCGGATATCTGCAACGTACAGAGCTGGAATTCCTACAGAAATACAAAAGGGACCAGTAAATTCTGGACTATAAATTCTTATTATCTGCTTTATTTGTATCTTATTTTTCCACCCCAATGTATTCTCAAAAAAGTGATGGGAAATGCAATGTGTAGGGCCATCCTATAGGGACCACAGCTGATTTTTCAATTTCTTTGGGGTTACTGCTCTACCTCACTTATATAAGTCAATAAGAAAGTCTCTCCCCACTAGATTATGGAGACCTACATAAAAGTGCCAAAGCTTTTTGTTTTTTTTTCTTTATTTCCTCCAATATTGTATTCATACAGGAATGCTTCCATTAAAGTTTGCAACATACTGTACTTTTTGGCATCTGTTTGAAGGATGGACCTATTTTGAAGTTCTGAAAAGTCTAATAGATCTGTACCGATACCGATTAATAATTAAAGGGGTTGTCCCGGACTTTAACCCCTTACTTACCGGGGACGTATTAGTACGCATATTTGCGTACTGCCAGTTCAGTGAGGGCTGCTGCGCTGAGCCCTCACTGAACGGAGCACATGTCAGCTGATTCTTACAGCTGACATGTGTCCGCAACAGCCGCGGGTGGAATCGCGATCCACCCGCGGCTGTTAACATGTTAAATGCTGCTGTCAATCTCCGACAGCAGCATTTAACACGCTTCCGGGTAGCGCATCATAAGCCCCGCCCACCGGCGACCCCGGCACGTGATCGCGGGTCGCCGATGGGCATGCATGACAACCCAGGGTCTGCAGCAGACGCCTGTGGTTGTCATGATCTTGTCGCTATGAGCGCCACCTAGTGGTCGGCGCTCATAGCACAGGACCATTTCTGCTGCATGCAGGGGACCTGCTCGTTCCCTGTATGTAGCAGAGGCGATCGGATAGTTGCTGCTTCTAGTCTCCTATGGAGACTATAGAAGCATGCAAAAAGTAAAAAAAAAAAAGTTTTTAAAAATATAAAAAAAAAAATATATACAGTACAGACCAAAAGTTTGGACACACCTTCTCATTTAAAGATTTTTCTGTATTTTCATGACTATGAAAATTGTACATTCACACTGAAGGCATCAAAACTATGAATTAACACATGTGGAATTATATACTTAACAAAAAAGTGTGAAACAACTGAAAATATGTCTTATATTCTGGTTCTTCAAATTAGCCACCTTTTGCTTTGATGACTGCTTTGCACACTCTTGGCATTCTCTTCATGAGCTTCAAGAGCTAGTCACCGGAAATGGTTTTCACTTCACAGGTGTACCCTGTCAGGTTTAATAAGTGGGATTTATTGCCTTATAAATGGGGTTGGGACCATCAGTTGTGTTGTGCAGAAGTCAGGTGGATACACAGCTGATAGTCCTACTGAATAGACTGTTAGAATTTGTATTATGGCAAGAAAAAAGCAGCTAAGTAAAGAAAAACGAGTAGCCATCATTACTTTAAGAAATGAAGGTCAGTCAGTCCGAAAAATTGGGCAAACTTTAAAAGTGTCCCGAAGCGCTACGAAGAAACTGTCTCAAATGAGGACCGCCCCAGGAAAGGAAGACCAATAGTCACCTCTGCTTCTGAGGATAAGTTTATCCGAGTCACCAGCCTCAGAAATTGCAGGTTAACAGCAGCTCAGATTAGAGACCAGGTCAATGCCACACAGAGTTCTAGCAGCAGACAAATCTCTACAACAACTGTTAAGAGGAGACTTTGTGCAGCAGGCCTTCATGGTAAAATAGCTGCTAGGAAACCACTGCTAAGGACAGGCAACAAGCAGAAGAGACTTGTTTGGGCTAAAGAACACAAGTAATGGACATTAGACCAGTGGAAATCTGTGCTTTGGTCTGATGAGTCCAAATTTGAGATCTTTGGTTCCAACCACTGTGTCTTTGTGCGATGCAGAAAAGGTGAACGGATGTACTCTACATGCCTGGTTCCCACCGTGAAGCATGGAGGAGGAGGTGTGATGGTGTGGGGGGGCTTTGCTGGTGACACTGTTGGGGATTTATTCAAAATTGAAGGCATACTGAACCAGCATGGCTACCACAGCATCTTGCAGCGGCATGCTATTCCATCCGGTTTGCATTTAGTTGGACCATCATTTATTTTTCAACAGGACAATGACCCCAAACGCACCTCCAAGCTGTGTAAGGGCTATTTGACCAAGAAGGAGAGTGATGGGGGGCTGCGCCAGATGACCTGGCCTCCACAGTCACCAGACCTGAACCCAATCGAGATTGTTTGGGGTGAGCTGGACTGCAGAGTGAAGGCAAAAGGGCCAACAAGTGCTAAGCATCTCTGGGAACTCCTTCAAGATTGTTGGAAGACCATTTTCGGTTACTATCTCTTGAAGTTCATCAAGAGAATGCCAAAAGTGTGCAAAGCAGTCATCAAAGCAAAAGGTGGCTAATTTGAAGAACCTAGAATATAAGACATATTTTCAGTTGTTTCACACTTTTTTGTTAAGTATATAATTCCACATGTGTTAATTCATAGTTTTGATGCCTTCAGTGTGAATGGACAGTTTTAATAGTCATCAAAATACAGAAAAATCTTTAAATGAGAAGGTGTGTCCAAACTTTTGGTCTGTACTGTATATATAAAAGTTTAAATCACCCCCCTTTCGCCCCATTCAAAATAAAATATATATAAAAAAAAAACCCACATACACATATTTGGTATCGCCGCGTTCAGAATCGCCCGATCTATCAATATAAAAAAAGAATTAATCCGATTGGTAAACGGCGTAACGAGAAAAAAATTCTACACGCCAGAATTACGTTTTTTGGTCGCCGCAAAATTGCAATAAAATGCAATAACGGGCGATCAAAACATCGGATCTACACCAAAATGTTATCAATAAAAACGTCAGCCCGGCACGCAAAAAATAAGCCATCAACCAGCCCCAGATCACGAAAAATGGAGACGCTACGGGTCTTAGAAAATGGCGCTATATATATATTTTTTTTTTTACCAAATTTTGGAATTTTTTTTCACCACTTAAATATAAAAGAACCTATACATGTTTGGTGTCTATGAACTCATAATGACCTGTAGAATGAGAAGGGCAGGTCAGTTTTAGCATTCAGTGAATGTGGTAAAAAAAAAAAAAAAAAACAACTGTGGTATTGCACTTTTTTTGCAATTTTACCGCACTTGGAATTTTTTTCCCGTTTTCCCGTACAGGATATGATAAAACTAGTAATGGCGTTGAAAATTACAACTCGTCCCGCAAAAAATAAGCCCCCACATGGCCATATTGACCAAAAAATAAAAACGCTATGGCTCTGGGAACAAGGGGAGCAGAAACGAAAATGCAAAAACGAAAAATGCTCTGGGGCTTAAGGGGTTAACATTGATGGCCTTTCTTTAAAGAGGTGGTCCACTACATTGTATAATGACCCCATCGATTTACACATGTTAACTAAATAAATGTTTTTGTAAATACCTCCTGCTTCCATATGTACCTGTGGGTGGCGCTATTGCTGACTGCTCAGTCTGCATCACGTGACCCCGGCTGCAGGTATTTAAAAGGTGTAATTTGATGGGGGCATTATACAATGTAGTGACCACCTCTTTAAGATAAGTCATCAATGTTTGATCAATTGGGGTGCTCATTAGCGGAGCTGCACTGCAGAGCTCTGTGGAGGGAATAGTGGCTGCGGCTGCGTACTACACATCTGCCCCCTAATGATTTGAATGGGTGGCCGATATGTAGTACTCCGTCAACAGAGCTCGGCACCTGAGCATTTCTGGCCACCGTTGACACAGGAACAGCTACAGCACGCACTATCAATCAGACATTGATGATCAAGTATAAGCCTTCAATAAAGTCTTGGACAGCCCCTTTAAAGTCTCCAAATGAGATTCTGAAGTTTTGTTTCATTGGCAGTCTATGTGGAAACAGTATAAAGTTACAGAAGATCGGACCGATGGTATACCATAGCACAAAACATTAGTCTTTAAGGGATTATTCAGCCATAGACATTGGGTCATGGTTTTAATCATGTGACGAAAATCACATTGTTTTACTGTAAATTGCTGTGGTCACAGGCCAAACAGTTTATGCTTGCGTCCTTGTTTTCGAACTTTTCTCGGCCAGGTGGCAAGAACCTTACATGTGATAGTCATGCCTAACATAACTAGGAGGTAGGGAATTAATACCCAATGTCAGATCCTGGATGACCTCCATTAGTCTACCAGCAACTTACACAGAAGCAAAGCACATTCAGATCTTTCACACAGTGGACCTAAACCCGAAAACCATGTAAGTGTCCATATTTCCAGTACAGGGCACCTTTGTCAATGACAAACCTTAAATATACAAATATATTGGGACAGGATTCATGCTCCACGGACATGTGGTTTGAAATCATGAAAGGAAACAAAATGCATTATAAGGTTGGCTCTTAAAAAAAGATAACTGTTTCTGAATATTCCCGGAGGCTGCAGACACGCACTTAAGGCGTAGAGCCAATAAACGATGAACGAGCGCTCATAGGAATCATTCCAACATACGATTATTGGCCCATCTAACCAGGACCACAATCGGCAGACAAACTAGGAAAGCACCGTTTCATTGGGTGCGATACATTTTATGCATTCATTAAAATTCTTAACGGCAGCACATTACTCAGTGTAAACAGGAGACGTGCTGCCGATAACATGATACCAGATTATTAGCGATCATTGTGTCCCCGTCATTGTTTCGTCAACCTGTGTATGCACTTTTCCAATTGTCAGTCGTTCAATTGCCTGGATCAGACCGACTATATAGGACATTAGTATCTGGTCTCCGCTGCACAAACTACCACTGATACATGTGAACAAAGTCGATATGTTTTTTTTTCCCCCAGTATATCCCTCCCAGCTTACATCACTCCCTATAAATAAATAGAAGCACTAATATAATAGCAAGTGGTTAATAAGACCTCTAAGCAGTCAGGAACACTGCTTCATCT
This sequence comes from Phyllobates terribilis, assembly GCF_046119375.1. NCBI lineage: Eukaryota > Metazoa > Chordata > Amphibia > Anura > Dendrobatidae > Phyllobates > Phyllobates terribilis. Next base: position 2,749,768 of record NW_027362848.1, on the reverse strand, counting down.
GAATCGGGATCCTTCCCACTGTCCTCGCTGGGTAACGAGTCTCCACCACTCGGAGACCGGCAGCTCAAGTCCTCCACCCCAGATTCCTGGTCACTGTTAGCCGACAGGTCGGGGTCCGAGCTCTTCAAATGGTCCTGGGTTAGGATCAGGGCCGAGTCCTCCTCACCTTGGGATGGACTACGAGAGGGAAACAGCTTCAGGTTGGTGCTGTAATCTTGGGGCGTATTAGCCGGAGAGTGTTTGGTGATGCATATCTGGAAGTTGTGGATTTTTGGCTGGTCATTGAGATTCTTGTAGGTTTCATTTGACTCTCGAGTTTCCAGTTTTGTTAATCTCTAAAGGAAAAATTGTTAGACAAGAGCAAAAGTTACATTGGGTTAGGGCATGTTAATGTAACCTCTACATGCAAGTCGATCAGCAGTGGTTTAATGGTCTGTTTAGTAAGGCCGGCCGCACTTATGTTATCGTCAGCACATTTCTCGTTTACACAGGACAATGTGCTGCTAATGATAATTTTTAAACTTGCTCAAAAATTATCACACCAATGAATGTTTTGCCCCTCCATTGGATGTTTGATGGCCTGTTTAGGCAGCCAACAGTTGGGAATGAGGGAACGCTCCCTAACCCAATTATTGGCCTGCCTAAATGAACCTTTACTTGAAAACTTTATACCAATGAACAAACTTCTCTGGGGCCATAAGAAATCCATAACGCCACAGTGCTCAGGCATTACTGACATTGAAAAGACACAAGGTAGAGACCCTGGTTACTGTCATGTGTCACTTAATGGTCTGATTGCTGTAGTTTTTATAAAATCACTATTTTATCAGCAAGCCGATTATCATTGGGGACTAGTAAACCTGCTGCCAGGTAGTCCTACATATTCATAAGCTTTGTACAACCCCGCCCCCATCACTGATTGGCAGCTTTCTGCAAATGTAGTATACACAAAGTGGCCAATCAGTGGTATGGGCGGGGTTATACAGAGCTCAGCAGTCAGAGAACTGCCAATCAGTGATGTGGGCGGGGTCTGCTGCAGATAACGCAGTAATTTTATCAAAATGACAGTAGGTAGCCCAGTAAGTGACAGATTGTTGGAATCAGGGCCTCTGCCCCTATATTGCGCTGCACTCAGATGGGTAGCAAAAACCTGGTAACAGATTCCCTTTAATGGTGCTCTCTTCCAGTTATTGCGTTGGAGAACACCAAAGACGTAGGGCATCGGCTAAAAATGATTGCCTCTTTTTTATCTTGTGCAGGGTTTCTATATATAATCATTTAAAATTGTTTCTCAGTCACCATTAAAAGCTGAATTGGTTTACACTGAAACCTAAGCGGAGGTATAAACATCAAAAACATATAGGCCAGGAAGCTGGATTTTCAGCATTTCTACCACACCTTCTCCATGAACTCCATTTCCTCCTCCAGCTGCTGCGTCTCTTCTTTTAGTGCATGTAGAAAATCAGTGACTGACTGGCGAGGGTGCATTCCTTTCTCAAATCGGTTATAGAGGCCCCTACAAAACCTTCCATGGTGAAAAATAAGTTTGAAGAGTTAGTATATGCACAAGTACAGAAGATTATCATCGAGCAATTCTCATGATATATGTTCTTAAGACGTGCTAGCTCATGGTACACACATGAAGGGCTAGCTCACAATGCTGTATATTCTCCCATGCCAGAGAATTGGGCCGATTATGCTAATGACACTCTGCTTTAACTCTGAGTGTGATCCAATTTTCTCGCATGGAAGAATTGCAGCACAGGTGTGGAGAAGATGGAGGACTTAATTTTTCCATCTTCTCCATTGTCTCTGTGCACGTACATCAGACTGCACTCGGATAACATAGTATATTATTGGTCCGAGTGCTATCCGATAAAACATCACATAGCACTAGCACTCGGCCGTGTTACGTGGCAATGTGAGCGAGTCCTAATGAGTCCCTCAGTGGCTGATCTATGGCTGGTGACTTCAGATCAGTGAAAATATGTGGTGGCAAGTTGGGCCTCATTACTCGGACAGCACACTGACACATCCTATCCTTACACTATTCACATGTCCGTTCTGTTATTTTGCTGACTGATGGTCTGTATATAAACAGAGACATCCCCTACATTGACCTTATTTGCGGACATCCAAGTTGCATCCTACTGCTATTCTTCATTTTCACTGACTGGGTACTTGAAGAAGCTTGGGAAACCTCTGTCATGTTGTTTTTGCATATGGCAAAACCATTGATAAAAACGGACATGTGGACTAAATATGCCCGAAAATTGGATCGAACACACTTGCAAAATTGGTCTGTTTTGTACAGGCAAACAAAAAAAAACAGCTTTTGCTTGGATTCACATGTGTGTTTTGCGGTCTGAGTATGCTTCAATGCAAAGACTGGCTTCAGGTCTCCTGACCCAAACTCGACTTTATATTATGCGTTTATATAGAAAGTTCCCGATCAGGGACATCTGCATGCCCTATTAAAGGGGTTGTACCAAGTATATAAGTAATCCCCTATCAACAGGATTTAGGAATTGATCGCTAGGGGTCAGTTCCACAGAGAATGAATGGAGTAGAGATGTACATGCTCCACCTCTGCTCTGTTCAAAGCTTGCTCTACAGAACCTCCTGGGGATTGTTGGAGGTCCCAGCGGTCTGACCCCCAAAGATCAATACTTTATCGCAGTCTAAATATGTGCAAAATGAATCACCGTGTCACAAGCTGTCATAGATGTCAGTAAATCTGTCTAAAGTGAATTGATTTGTGCCAGGCAGAAGATAGAACTGACGAGTGAGCTCTGACGCAACCCCTAAATGTAGACCATGGTTACAAGTGGGAAGAGTGTTGGGCCTTGGATTTCACCACTGAAGGACACATTGGGCTCATGATACGTCACCCCGCTTCTTTCACCTGTAAAGTTAGGGTTGATGTTTCTATATATGAATGATAAGTATATGGTGTGTTAGAGTTCTGCTGCTTTATTCAGTGCAGAGGAGGAATCAGAATAACCTCTTACCTGAAGTGGCATGGAGTGGTGTGTGGTCTCAGAGTTCCTTGGGTCTGACTGTGATCTGCTCTGTACAGAGGGTTCATGTAATCCAACCGCTGCTTCCACAGGTAAGACCAGAGGGAGTAGGTTCTCTCCTGAATTCTGGAAGATGATGATTGCATCACTGATATATTGAGATTATGAGAGCTGCAAGTATACCCGTCACCACTGCAACCTGCACTAACACTAAGGGCTCATTCAGACGTACATTTTTTGTGTACGAGTCCTATTTGTGTTATTTCCAGATAGCACTTGTACCTAGAAGAGTGAATGGGGCCATTCACATATCTGTGATTGTTTGAGAGACGGAAAATCGTGGCAAAATGTACGATAGTTATCTGAGTGTCAGGTCAAAATTAACAATGCACATCCATGGGTCAGTGAAAAAAAAAAATCGGCCAACAATTAATTGCCATCTGAGCGCTGTCCAGTTTTCCAGGTCTGTTTGATGGAAAAAGATGAAGAAACTGAAGCTCAGGCCAAACTCTAATGATAAAAACTGACACTGGACCAAACTGGTGAAACTGTGCCTGATTCTCTTATATGAATGAGCCACAAGTTCTATAGCTTTCAGTGTTTCTTTGCATAGTAGCTGTGTAGCTTCATAGTCAAAATTGGAAAATCCGGTTCCAAAAAGTAGATGGAAAGATGCACTGAACTGCTTGGCCCCACCACGGTGCACCGAGCGCCTGTACTTGATTTGAACAGTCCTTCTGTACTGACAGTCCCTTTACAGCAGTGTTCCCCAACTCCAGTCCTCAGGACCCACCAACAGGTCATGTTTTCAGGATTTCCTTAGTATTGCACAGGTGATGGAATTATTGCCTGTGCAGGTGATGCAATTATCAGCTGTGCAATACTAAGGAAATCCTGAAAACATGGCCTGTTGGTGGGTCCTGAGGACTGGAGTTGAGAACCACTCATGTAAAGGGTTAGGAGATAACTTTCTGAATGCTGGAGGTCTGACCGATGGGACTTTTAGCGATGCTGAGAATGGGGCTCTTCAGTGATCAGCAGAAGGCCTCATTCACATGTACAGGTTTAAACAGGTATGTGAAAAAATGGTATCAGTGTGTCCATTTTTACCATCATTGTGTTATCATTGTTCTTCTCGTATGGATAAATATGTTATAAAGTTTCTCCTATGCTTTGTAATGTTAAAGAAGTTGTCCAGTACTTTATATTACCCCCCCCCCCAATGTATCCCCCGGGGCCCCTAAGACTTTTTGTAATTAGCTTGCGTTGCTGATAATGCCTGTGAGCTTCGCTATCGGTGGCCGCTCACAGGCATCACGTGACCCCACGCTGATGTCACGACAAGTGAGGCGTGACTCAGCGCTGGGGTCCCTACGGTGGCTGCTGGGTTGTGGGCAGGGTTACACCTCCTCCCCACGCGTCACACCCAGCATCCACTGCGCTTTCCCAATGAATGGGGAGAGGCAGAGCGTGCGGTGGATGCCGGGTGTGATGTGGGGGGGTGGGGGGTAACCCCGCCCACAGTCTGGCATCCACCTGGAACGCGGAAGACAGAGACCCCCGGCTGCTGCCAGCGACATCGGCGGATGTCAAAGCCGGCTGCAGCCGGGGGTCACATGATGCCTGTGAGCGGCCAGTGATAGCGCCACTCACAGGCATTATCTGCAACGGAAGGTAATTACAAAAATCCTTAGGGGCCCCGGGGAGACACATTGGGGGGGGGGGGGTAATATAAAGTACTGGACAACCCCTTTAATCTCGGACAGCACCATGATGCCATCCGTGGGCTGTCTATGTTTTTCATGGACCCATAGACTTGTATAGGTCTTTTTCATCTGTGATATTGGAAGAAAAAACAGACATGTCTCCGTGAGTTTTGCACAGACACATTGTCCATGAAAATCCACAGGCATGTGAATAGCATTAGCATTAACACGTACATGTGGATACGGATGTCTGAATGAGGCCTCAATGAGAGCTTGATATTTTAAGAATATCTCTTTAAAGCCATGATCCTCTAGTTACAAGGATGTATCTCATGTCCTTGGCTACTGACCTGCAGGTTAGGAAATTTTGTGACTGGGAAAGAAGATCTACAAGATTTCAACATTACTCAGGACAGAGAATATCTTCAAGAAGTATCTTCTAGTGGACCATTGGTTACATCAGGAACTGTGCAATTCTTAAATCCATGTACCAATCTTATTTTATTATTGGCATTTTGATTTCACCATTCTTATGTTTCTCTGTACAGTGGCACTGCCAGCGATGCCAGCGACCCAGATGGGCAGGAAAAAACTGAAATGGTTTAGGTTCACATACCCATTCAGTCTCCGGATATGTGGGAGTCCCTAAGGTCTGACCCCCCCACCAATCCTGAAGTGATGGCATATCTTACCAATATGCCATCACTTTATACATTTTTCTCCTGCACAGTTATTGAAAATTTTTTGCCAAGGTTCAACCTTCACAGTTTATAAGTGATTGCTGTTATCCAGACTGTGGGGCACCGTGTGATCAGATCAGCATCAGGGACACGTCAACCATCCATATTCTATTTCTGTTACAAGCCTATAGTGACCATACACAGAGCACATATTCTCTCACATCAGTTCCTTCCTCTCCTTCTCGCAGTTACACAGAAAGTTTCCATACTGACAGGAGTATATATGGTGTTGTATGTGGACCAAGAATCTCTCATTAAATTCAAACGCACAGGGAAACTGCTCCATGAGCTGCCAGACACATTCCAGGAACTGGTCTATCACTGGGGACACCTCCTTGGGATCCCCATCTAAATTTCCATACCTTAAAAAAAAAAAAAAAAAAAAAAAATATGCTGAAGCAATGCAATTGGGGTATATGCATGCAACATCTTTTTCAGGTGGACTGCGCTCCCCAAACCACCTGAGACTGGGAATGGCACAGAAAAACTACAGTAAGTATATTATATTAGAATGTATGGTGTTTTTTTTTGTCTCTTTTGCCGAGAGGAGGAGAGCTGATGGAAGATTTGGAAAGTGACACAGCTAAACTCAGCTGTGCTGACCCTAGCCCCACACTGACTGCTGGGCCCATATATGAAATGTGTTGATTGATCGGATTTGAATACAGTTGATATTCTAATCATGCAGGAGGTTAGACCAGGAGATCCGGGCTTTCATTATAACCCACACAATGAGAAACCTGCTGTAAGATATGGTGTGGACGTGTTCTTTTTCTAGCATCTTGCTGCCTGTTTATAATTGGACAGCATCGTACAAGGAGAAGTACATGCCCCACAGTGAAAGCTCTCTGATAACACCCACTTGGATGTAATGAAAATTAACTCATTAGGTGACAAATACTTTGATTGTTAATATCCCTGCAACAGAGATGCAAAATAAAAAAAGAACTAACAAATTTATTTTTTTCTGCTCTGAAGCTACAACGTGTTTTCAGTTCAACATGAAAAATTTGGTGAAAGGCCCTCTGTAAATAAGTGACTCTGTTTGACTTTTCCAACATATGTGCAGTGACCAGGGTTACCTGTGATTAAATTTGTGTCCAAATGAAATCCAGTCTTTTTCAATTAACACCTAATAGTAATTGGGAAAAATAAAAGTTACACTATGCAAAAAATATCAACTCCGTAAATCTCCACCAGTACATAGAGTATATGAAATAAAACCTCTTACCATAAATACTCTGATGGTTCGGTAATAGGGGTCAAGTAACAGACTGGATACAGAGCAGACCTGAGCGGTGCGGTCCCATCCATCAGAACAATGAACGAGCACGCTGGCGCCCTCTTCTGACACGGCCTAAATGTGCAAATTAAATGTAAAATATTACACATTTATATAATTACAAATCTCGTTTATTCTCAGCACTAAAAGGATCATTTTTGTACAGTCAGTGCCTAGAATAGTACAAATCAGACAAGCAGCAGTAGAATATGAACAGATACAACACATCTTACCTTTGCAATGAAGATACCAGCATCTAGGATTGTTTTCACGTGTTTTAACCAGCCAGAGGATTCAAGACCCCAAAGAAATTCACCCATAGAAGGAGATCGGAGCTCACATACTGCAATCATGAACAGAACAATAAGCTCACTATAGCAACAGATTCTGTATGTGAAATATTTCTGCTCCAAGACTTGAGATAGAGAATATATATATATATATATATATATATATATATATATATATATATATATATATATATATACAGTCATGGCCAAAAGTATTGAGAATGACACCAAAATTATATTTTCACATGATCTGCTGGCCTCTGGTTTTTATTAGTGTTTGTCTGATGTTTATATCACATACAGAAATATAATTGCAATCATATTATGAGTACCAATAGGTTATATTGACAGTTAGAATGAGTTAATGCAGCAAGTCAATATTTGCAGTGTTGCCCCTTCTTCTTCAAGACCTCTGTAATTCTCCCTGGCATGCTCTCAATCAACTTTTGGACCAAATCCTGACTGATAGCAGTCCATTCTTGCATAATCAATGCTTGCATTTTGCCAGAATTTGTTGGTTTTTGTTTGTCCATCCGTCTCTTGATGATTGACCACAAGTTCTCAATTGGATTAAGATCTGGGGAGTTTCCAGGCCATGGACCCAAAATCTCTATGTTTTGTTCCATGAGCCATTTAGTTATCACCTTTGCTTTATGGCAAGGTGCTCCATCATGCTGGAAAAGGCATTGTTGGGCGTCAAACTGCTCTTGGACGGTTGGGAGAAGTTGCTCTTGGAGGACATTCTGGTACCATTCTTTATTCATGGCTGTGTTTTTAGGCAAGACTGTGAGTGAGCCGATTCCCTTGGCTGAGAAGCAACCCCACACATGAATGGTTTCAGGATGCTTTACAGTTGGCATGAGACAAGACTGGTGGTAGCGCTTACCTCTTCTCCGAATAAGCTGTTTTCCAGATGTCCCAAACAATCGAAAAGGGGATTCATCAGAGAAAATGACTTTGCCCCAGTCCTCAGCAGTCCACTCCCTGTACCTTTTGCAGAATATCAGTCGGTCCCTGATGTTTTTTCTGGAGAGAAGTGGCTTCTTTGCTGCCCTCCTTGAATCCAGCCCTTGCTCAAAGAGTCTCCGCCTCACAGTGTGAGCAGAAGCACTCACACCAGCCTGCTACCATTCCTGAGCAAGCTCGGCACTGCTGGCAGTCCGATCCTGCAGCTGAAACAGTTTTAAGATACGGTCCTGGCACTTGCTGGTCTTTCTTGGGCGCCCTGGAGCCTTTTTGACAACAATGGAAGCTCTCTCCTTGAAGTTCTTGATGATGCGATAGATTGTTGACTGAGGTGCAATCTTTGTAGCTGCGATACTCTTCCCTGTTAGGCCATTTTTGTGCAGTGCAATGATGGCTGCACGTGTTTCTTTAGAGATAACCATGGTTAACTGAAGAGAAACAATGATACCAAGAACCAGCCTCCTTTTAAAGTGTCCAGTGATGTCATTCTTACTTAATCATGACTGATTGATCGCCAGCCCAGTCCTCATCAACACCCACACCTGTATTAATGGATCAATCACTAAAACGATGTTAGCTGCTCCTTTTAAGGCAGGACTGCAATGATGTTGAAATGTGTTTTGGGGGTTAAAGTTCATTTTCTGGGCAAATATTGACTTTGCAAGTACAGTAATTGCTGTTAAGCTGATCACTCTTTGACATTCAGGAGTATATGCAAATTGCCATTACAAAAAATGAAGCAGTAAACTTTGGAAAAATTACTATTTGTCTCATTCTCAATACTTTTGGCCATGACTGTATATATATATATATATATATATATATATATATATATATATATATATATATATATATATAGGGTTGTGTAGGATACTCCAAGTGAGGATATGACTTAAAAATTGTACAATGAAAATGTAAAATTCTGTATTATTTATTATATTGGGGTTGGTCACTTTATATAAAAAAAATTCCAAAAGGGTGATAAAATATAATGTTTGGCACATACAACTATAGATTACTTCCCCGGAGTTTGCCTTCTTCCTAAGGTGCGCCTGGAGGCCATGTTTCTCCCCAGGTAAGTTATACACCTCTACCCATCTACGTGATGTACAAGAAAACATGATTCATCGGACCAGAACCCTTTCTTCTATTACTATATGGTTCAGTTCTGATGCCCATATTCCCTTGTAGGTGCTTTTGGCTGTAACCGGGTCAGCATGACAATGACCAGTGTGCATCTCCATATGTAATAAGCTGCAATACTTTATCCTGACATCTTTTCTTCATAGCCAAAAGTAAAATTTTCAGCAATATGTGCCACAGTATTTCTTCTGCAGCACCGGACCAGCTGGGGCTACTGTACCTTTCGTTCCACACAAGTATCAATGAGCCTTGGGCGCCCATGACTCCGCCACCTGCTCACCGGATGTTCTACCCTGGTAGGCACTAACTATTGTATGCCAGGCACACCCCACAACACCTGCTGTTTTTGAGATCTTCTGACAACCCTCATGGGGACACCTCTGACAAGGAGAATATTGAGATCTCTAGACATCATGATTTGTCCATTGAAAATGGAGCTGTTTAGGGAATAGAGCGCACAGAACATAGGGAAAAAAAACAGTGGAGGGGGAAAGAAATAATTTGAGGTGCTCACCTGGAGGGATTGTGAGAGTCACAGCTCCTAAACCAGGAGTAATAGAACGCTAGCTGCCATCTATAAGAAATATCTTTTATGTATTCTTTTACCCTATGCACAAAATAAACATTCATGGAAAACTATAAATTGGCAGCAGCGTGTGCAATGTCCTCAAGGGCCAACATACATCCGCTGAAAGTAGATTTGCAAATAACATTTTTCGCTGTTGCCCGTTCCTGTGGCACCATTAATGTACTAGGCCTTAATGAGTTTGGTGACATAACGTCTTGTGATCGCTATTTTAACTCTCTAAGAACCAGGGAGTTTTTTATTTAAGCGCTTTTTGTGTTTATGGAGCTGACGTTTTTATTGATACCAATTTGGAGTACATAGAACGTTTTGCTAGCTTTGTATTGTATTTTTTTTGGTAAGTGAGGTGACAAAGAACCCACAATGTTGGCATTTTGATTTTTTTTTTTCTGCAATGTTTACCGTAAAGGTTAATTACCATAATTCCATACTTTGATACATCTGACTTTTACGGATGTGGCGATACCAAATTTTTTTTTTCCGTTTCTTTGTTTTTAATAGGGAAAACGTGGGATAGTTAAAAATGATCTATTTTTTATATTTTGACTTTTTATTTTTTTTACATTTTTTTGTACCCATTAGTGGACTTAAACATGTGATCCTTGGATTGCTTATATATACTGTAATACCACAGTATTGCGGTATTTACTGGAAATCATGGTTTCCTATGGCACTCAGTCTGCTGTAAAAAGTACTAAGATGGGCCTTAAAGGTAAAGGCATTTTGCCCATAGCGGTAGACCACGTGGCCACTATGGCGCTCATTAGCTGGGAAAGCCTGATGCTACAGGGCTTTCTTCTTCCACATATCATTCTTTGAAAGATGGCCTTTGTTCCCCATCATTCAGCCTGTACGTCTGTGCTCGAAGTCCCAGCACTGCAGGTGCAATGACGTCACTAGATCGGGCCCTCTGTGTGGAGATTTATTTTATTTTGGCAACAAGAAAAGCGTATACTGTGGGATTCATCATACATGATGTGGGGCGGCCATCATACTGTGTGAGCGAACTGTTGGGGGCCATCATACTGTGTGAGCGAACTGTTGGGGGCCATCATACTGTGTGAGCGAACTGTGGAAGACATCATACTGTGTGTGTATGACGCGCCCCCTGGGCCATGTTGTTAGGGATACCCGGAGCCGGATCAGATGGGGGTTGTAGTCTCCGAGTGGCTGTGACCCGGTCCGTGCCCAGGGTGTCAAGCTCAGTGTGTGGCAGTCCTACAGATGTTATTAGTTCTTAGTGTCGACTACGCCACCCGTTGATTTGCGGTCAAAAGGCCGCCGCTGCAGCAGGGTCCGCTGAGGCTGTTGGTATGTGTGCAGCTTTGGTAGTATAACCCCCAACGGGAGGGGTATAGCCTCAGGGGGTCAGCCGTGGAGGATGGTGATTGTGAAGGTGCAGCAAGGAGACTCAGAGGCATAAAATGCAGTTCCAGGGTTTTACTTACTGGTGTTGCTCGGGTCACTGTGTACAGCAGTGACCACCCAAGCCGTGCTGCGTCCACCAGGTCCTGGACTCGGTCAACTCCCAGGCAACTCCGGAGTGTGGTCCTGAGCTCCCTTTCTGACTTGTCCTCCTCTCCGGCCTTCCCCACCAGGGATCCACCTAAGTCCGGCTCCCTCGGGCCTCCTGTTGGTAAACCCTTGTCTCTGGGTTCCCTGACCCTATTCTTGGTTTGCCTTCCGGGTGGATTTAATGGGTGGTCGTGGCAGATCCTGCCCACGACCTCCAGTTCCTGGCTAAGGTGTGCTGTAGCCTCTGCCAGCTTGGGATCCGGTACCCTTTTGCCGACCCTTCACCCTTTTGTCCTTATTTTGGGATCTTGGGGTCCCCTCTGCGCCTCTGGGTCTCTCTTCCTTCTCCTCTGCTCTGCTTCTCAGGCTCTCAGACAGACTGACGTCTCACAGACTGACTGTGGCTGACTGACTGACCCTGATCTAAGATGGTGCCCACCTTATATACTCCCTCTATGTGTGAGCTCAGGTGACCAGCACCCAATGAGCTCCTAGCTTTACCCAGGCTGCTCCCCCTATCTGCCCCTACACTACTGGGATGTTCTACCCCCCTCCCACTCCAGCCAGGAACAGACACTGTCGTACCTGCACATAAACTGGTGGGAGTACCGTCGGTCTGTTCCTCGGAAATGGGATGTGTGTAGTGCATGCAGCCTACTAGCTCAGTTCCACACTCCATCCTTACCCGGGAGTGGAATACCACACCTCTGGGTTGAGGTGCAATACCCCTGTAGCAGCCGAATCCTCAGGGTGCTACATTCCCCCCTGGTAAATCACAGCACGTCCTCGGGCTGTAAGATATAAACATCCAAAACATACAATTTTTTTTTTTTCATAAACATAAACATAGAAAACATCATATATATATATCAGCAATAAACTTTTCATATAAATAACATTCTTGTTTCTGGTTCCTCCGGTCACGGTGCAACTTGTGACCGGGTAAAGTGCAACAGTCTCTCTTGGAATAAAACAGTTCCCTATAAAACCGGTAGGGGGCGCTTTAGGAAGCGCAACTATATACAAGGGAAATATGGCCGCTCTCAGTCCTCGGCCAGGTATTAGGGAGGAATGACCGCTCTCAGTCCTCGGTCAGTGGGAATAGGGACACACGGGTTTCAGTTCAATTGGCTGGTCCCAACGGGGACTATATTTTAACTAGAACAGTTCTTATACCCTGACGGGTAACTATGTACAGTCTCTTTACCGTACTTTAACGACGGCGTCCTCCTGCTCCTTCTTTAGATTCTTCAGACCCGTCCGGGTCCTCTTGCTCCTCCTCACACCGCAGCTCCTCCTCCGTCAGGCGATGCACATGGAGGGCGTAGGGTCCTTTGGCACACTTGTGCCGGGTGAAGGTGACCTCGTCCCCTACATACAGGTCACGACCTCTGTGTCCCTCCGGCAGATGGCTTTCTACGTCTCTGCGGGTCACAAAGACGTCGCCGGGGTTATGATGGTCTCTAATGAAGCCCCACCCATGCTGCATGTTGAATTTTATCACAGTCCCGGTGGAAGGGGGACCATGAGCTGCACGGGGATTCCTCCTGGTCCGGCTCTTCTGCTCCGCGCTTCTTATCTGCATCTGCTGTTCCCGGACCCGCCTCTCTCTCCGCTCCCTCTCGAAGACTTCGAGCTGCTGGCGGCAGCACTCTGCACGCTCCGCTGCGGCCGCCCGAGTCTCCTGAGTGAACCCCATGAGGTCTTCTCCAGTGGGGTCCCACTCGAACTGTGCCTCCTCCAGCGGGGGCGAGGTCCTCTTTACGGGCTTCGGAGCCGGAATCAGGGGCTCGCACATGGGCCTTGCTCTCTGGAGTTCCAGCTGAATGTACTCCTGGGGCCATATGAAGGGCTGCCCATCCGGGCACGTATGCTGGGCAAATAGATTTTCACCCAGGTGCGGCACTCTAGATGTTGAGGGCGCGTTGATGGTAGCGGCGCCCGGGTCGACCAGGCCTTGCGACCAGGCTTGGGGCACCCTAAAGGCAAAGGGCACCGTAAGAACGGCGGCGCCCTGGGTTACTCGGCCCTGCGACCAGGCCGGTGGCTCCGCGGAGGTAGGGGGCGCTGTTGGAATTGCGGCGCCCGGAGGTACTAGGCCTTGCGACCAGGCCGATGGTATTTCCTGCTTGGCCACGCTCGAGGTCGAGGCGTGTGACGTCACAGGGGTCGCGGCCGCGGTTTCCGGTTGAGGCCTAGTCGGCGGCGGTGACGATGCAGCGACGGGCACAGCAGGGGGAATTTCGGGCTCTGCGACGGGGAGCTGGGGCAGGCACGCGGTTTCCCGGCTCGGGGTAGAGACGTCCCCTTTACCTGCCTCCGTCCGTTCAGCTCCCTTCTCGGCGCCGTCTCCTGCCTTCATTCCTCCTGCGCCATCCTCAGATGCGGTCTGTCTCCTCGTCTCGGGTGGCGTGCTCCGCTGATGGGTTTCGGTCTGCTGGGCCATCTCTCGGCTCCACTCCGCCAACGTCTCTCGCTGTACCCGGGCCATCCTCCGTGCGAGGCCATCCAACGCGGTCTGTGCACACTCCCGGTCTCGGGGGAGCTGTGTTAGGATCTCCAGCAGGCCTTCTGGAGTGGCGACCTGCAACAGGCTCCTGACCACTGGGTCGGTGCTGCCTGACTCTCCCTCCATCTCCGGGTAGGCTTTCTCTGGACTCCTCTCCAGACTTCTTGTCTCCGGGTGCGCTCTCTCCAGACTGCTCCAGGTGGCACCCATCTTCGTTCTCTTGTTCTGTCTCCGCCCACATTGAGGGTGGTCCCGGGGCAACTTTGTGATTGTCAGTTCCAGGGGCAGTTCTCTCACGCTGATGGACACTTCCAGCATCACAGTCTCTGTTGGTGGGCGCGGTTTCCGCTTTTGGCGCCATTCTTCGACCTGGCCCACGATGGGAGGTGGCCTTTTGCCACCCTCTGGCACGCCCATAATGGCGTCCGCTCTTCCAAGGCGGGAAATCTTTGGAAATGGCGGGAATCGTCTCCCAGTGGCGGGAAACTCCATGGATGGCGGGAAAAGGCTGCAAATGGCGGACAACCGGCGGGAAACGACCTGTGATGGGGTCCGTTGGCGGGGACCCTCCGGAACCGGCAGGAGACTTCTTTTTGAGGTAACGGTGAACTTTTCTTCAGTCACGCAGTACCCGGTTGTTGCGGGCACGTTATCCTGCCGACTACGCCAAAGTTGACGCGCCCCCTGGGCCATGTTGTTAGGGATACCCGGAGCCGGATCAGATGGGGGTTGTAGTCTCCGAGTGGCTGTGACCCGGTCCGTGCCCAGGGTGTCAAGCTCAGTGTGTGGCAGTCCTACAGATGTTATTAGTTCTTAGTGTCGACTACGCCACCCGTTGATTTGCGGTCAAAAGGCCGCCGCTGCAGCAGGGTCCGCTGAGGCTGTTGGTATGTGTGCAGCTTTGGTAGTATAACCCCCAACGGGAGGGGTATAGCCTCAGGGGGTCAGCCGTGGAGGATAGTGATTGTGAAGGTGCAGCAAGGAGACTCAGAGGCATAAAATGCAGTTCCAGGGTTTTACTTACTGGTGTTGCTCGGGTCACTGTGTACAGCAGTGACCACCCAAGCCATGCTGCGTCCACCAGGTCCTGGACTCGGTCAACTCCCAGGCAACTCCGGAGTGTGGTCCTGAGCTCCCTTTCTGACTTGTCCTCCTCTTCGGCCTTCCCCACCAGGGATCCACCTAAGTCCGGCTCCCTCGGGCCTCCTGTTGGTAAACCCTTGTCTCTGGGTTCCCTGACCCTATTCTTGGTTTGCCTTCCGGGTGGATTTAGTGGGTGGTCGTGGCAGATCCTGCCCACGACCTCCGGTTCCTGGCTAAGGTGTGCTGTAGCCTCTGCCAGCTTGGGATCCGGTACCCTTTTGCCGACCCTTCACCCTTTTGTCCTTATTTTGGGATCTTGGGGTCCCCTCTGCGCCTCTGGGTCTCTCTTCCTTTTCCTCTGCTCTGCTTCTCAGGCTCTCAGACAGACTGACGTCTCACAGACTGACTGTGGCTGACTGACTGACCCTGATCTAAGATGGTGCCCACCTTATATACTCCCTCTATGTGTGAGCTCAGGTGACCAGCACCCAATGAGCTCCTAGCTTTACCCAGGCTGCTCCCCCTATCTGCCCCTACACTACTGGGATGTTCCACCCCCCTCCCACTCCAGCCAGGAACAGACACTGTCGTACCTGCACATAAACTGGTGGGAGTACCGTCGGTCTGTTCCTCGGAAATGGGATGTGTGTAGTGCATGCAGCCTACTAGCTCAGTTCCACACTCCATCCTTACCCGGGAGTGGAATACCACACCTCTGGGTTGAGGTGCAATACCCCTGTAGCAGCCGAATCCTCAGGGTGCTACATGTATATGTGTGGGGGGCTGTAAGAGCATCATACTGTGTGTGTGTAATGTAGGTGCATTATACTGGTGGGGTTTGCCATGGGGTCATCATGTTGTCCATGTAAGGACTACTGTGGGAGAAAATGATGACAGGAGATTCACTCCGAGGTATCGCACCGTGTGTGGAGGGCAGCATACTCTATGGGGTTTATTAAAATGGTATCAGTGTGTGCAAACAAGAGGAATCAGTAGCAGGGGCATTAATTCTGTGTCCAAGCCACAAAACATGTCCTCTCCCTGTATTTAAAAGTTGGAAAGTAGGCCCTTGTGTGACTGCATCAATATGTTTTAACCCTGCCTAGTCCATCAATATAGACTCTTGGTATGGGACCCCATGATTTCTATTAACGCCTCTGCTTAAGCTGGCCCCCGGCTGCTGTGGTAACCCATCGATTAACAGCGCACATTCAAAATAGTTAACAGACACCATCAGCTTCTTGTGGAGTTCCTGAGCCACCTCCACACACGCAGGCTCCTTCTCAGGATGTTCATTCACATCCTAATGCGGTGAGAGGTTACATATAAAAATAAAATCCTAGAATCTTGGAATTTTTGCTTTGCCCACTAATACTCCATTTACACAGACAGATTAGTGGCAGTAAACTACCACTAACTGGTAAATATTTACTGATTGTCGGAGGTTTAGAAGCCTGTTTACACAGGAAAACCATGCTAAATGATGTGCGTTGAACGTTCAGAAGGCGTAAGCTTACCATTGTTCTTGGCAGTGCAAGTCCTGTTTATACAGGATGATGCGCCGCCAAGAAGAATGATTTTTAATGATTTAAAAATAATTTCACCCTACGAACAAGCATTTCAGCAGCAGAAGGGAAGGAAGGGAGACACAGATCCATTACTAGTGGGTTGGCGGAGCCCCACAGGATAGTTCACCTCAGATTTAGAAAAAGTGACAACCGGCCCCTCCAGCTTAGGCTCCTCCTACCCCCATGTTCTCCAGTCTAAAATTTGAGGTTGCAGAGGATAGTCACTGCCTTTGCAGCTCCTCAGAAGAATTTTTTATTTTACCAGGAGACCTGGACCCCCCGTGGTCTAGAGGTCTCAGGGGGTCTCAGCGCTGCTGGGACCCCTGGCCCTCCCCTGGCGGATCTGCGTACCCCCTAAGGAGGTCCCCGCAGAAGCCTGCCGGCCCCGGGGGATACAGGGCGCTCCCTGGCGGAGAAGCACACTGTGTCTAGGGGTCCCTGCGAGCTCCGCCGTGGGGGGGAGCGAAGAGCCATGGTGCCACACATCCCTGGGGGTCCCTGTGGCGCTCAGCTGGGTAAGTGCCCTGTGTGTGTGTGTGTGTGTTACTGTCTTATGGTGACTGCACCTTTTGTCTTTTCAGGCCTGTGGTGGCGCTGTCTCCTCCGCGCAGCGCATCAGAGCCTTCGGATTCACCGACAAGCTCTGCTGGTGAGATCTCCGATTCTGATGAAGAGGATCGGCAGGGTCGCCCGGCTTCGCTTTCAGGCCGCGTGGATGCTCTTATTGGAGCCATGCGGGAAGTGTTACAGCTGTCTGAAGAGGTGACGAGGCCGGGCAAGTCGGCCCGGCTGTATCAGGAGTCGCGTCGGGCTCGTTCGACACTGCCGGCGCACGATGAACTTAACGAGGCGGTGGAGAAAGAACGCCTGTGTCCGGATAAACGCTTCCAAGGGATGCGGTTTTTGGATGCCCTGTATCCCTGCTCCACAGAGACGATCGCTAATTGGGTCCCCTCTCCTGAAGTGGACGTGCCATTGTCTCAGCTGAGCAAATCTTCTTTGCTTCCGGTTAAAGGGAAGGCGAGTCTACAGGATCCGCTGGACAGAAGGACAGAGTTAGCGGCGAAGTCCATCTATGAGGCCGCGGGTCATGGATTCCGAGCGGCCTTGGGGGTCATGTGGGGACAGCCTGTCCATCTAGTGCACTAGTTAGGCATTGGGCCAGATGGTGATGCTGAGCAGTGTCTGCCCTGGCTGGACCAGAATGGGAGACCATAGAATCCACAGATGATTCTGACCCAATTTCATGCCCAGCACATGCCTGACACCTAACATTATACTGGTGAGGCTTCCCTGAGATGGTTGGATCAGCTGCAGTCGGCATGGAAAGATGCGACTCCGCTGTCTGACGTGGAAAGGCTCTTCCAGCTGTTGGAAGAGGCGGCCCGATATAGCAGTGACGCAGTGCTGGATACTACTTCGTTTCTGTCCAGGGCTCAAGCCTTGGCCACCACAGTCAGGAGAGCACTGTGGCTCAAACAGTGTACTGGAGACGCAGTATCCAAACAAGGTTTGCTTACTCTGGCGTACAAGGGCAGTCAGCTTTTTGGTTCGGACCTCACGGAGCTGATTGCTAAGGCCAAGGATGTGGCTTTGTCACAGCGGAAAGCAGCGGCTTCTACGTCTGACAGGTCAAGTGCCGGTAGTGGTCGTCGGTCCTTTCGACCCAGGGGACGATTCGATCAGCCCTCTTGGAGATCGGGTCATCCCTCGTCTTCCGGTAAGAAGTCCACCCAGAAATCCCGTACTCCCTGGAAACAGCATTTCCGTCGGGACAAAAGGGAGGTTGACAAAAAGCCCGCTAAGGCAGACTGACGCCAGGATCCCTCTCGAGGGCTCTCGGGTGGGAGGTCGGCTACTACAGTTCGGGTCGGTTTGGGCGTCCCACGTATCGGACGCCTGGGTGACGCGGGTTGTGTCAGCGGGCTATTTCATAGAGTTTCATTCTCTACCCCCGGACAGGTTTCGTCAGTCTCGCATCCTGTCCGTGCCCAAGCTGGCTGCCGCTCTGCTGCGGGAGGTCGACTCTCTTCTGCAGCAGGGTGTAGTGGTTCCGGTCCCGCCGGAGGACCGGGGAAGGGGGTTTTTACTCCAACCTTTTTGTGGTCCCCAAAAGAGGAGGACAAGTTTCGTCCCATTCTGGACCTCAAGGATTTGAATATTCATGTCCGAATCCGGAAATTCCGTATGGAGTCTCTTCGCTCCGTCGTGGCGGCCTTGTCGCAGTACGATTTTTTAGTGTCGATCGACATCCGCAACGCCTATTTGCATGTCCCTGTCGGCAGGGCTCACCAGCGCTTCCTGCGTTTCGCCGTAGGGCAGGCCCATTACCAATTTGTGGCCCTACCATTCGGGTTGGTCTCGGCGCCCAGGGTTTTTACAAAGGTTCTGGCGCCGCTCATGGCGCTCCTTCGAAAGCAAGGAGTTACGATTCTCCCCTACCTGGACGACCTGTTAATTGTGGCGCCCACAGCGGAGGAGGCAGTGACAGCTCGCGATCTCTCCCTTCAGCACCTGGAGGACTTCGGGTGGCTGGTCAATTGGAAGAAGTCGTCATTGGAGCCGTCGCAGTCAATCCTGTTCTTGGGGATGCATTTCGACACCGTACGGGCAGTGGTGTCCCTCCCTCTGGACAAACAAGCGAACCTTCGTCACCACGTCCAGGCTATGAGGTCGGTGAGGGCGATGTCCCTTCAGAAGTGCATGCGCCTTCTGGGTCTGATGGTGGCGGCAATGGAAGCGGTGCAGTTTGCACAATTTCATTCCCGGGATCTCCAAAATCTTATTCTGACCCGTTGAGATCGATCGCCGACTTCGCTGGATCGCTGTGTCGTCATCTCCCGCAGGGTGCGAGAGTCTCTTGGATGGTGGTTACGTCTGGAGGCTCTATCCCTGGGGAAATCCCTTCTTCTCCCACGGTGATCGGTGATTACCACCGATGCCAGCCTGACTGGCTGGGGGGGGGTTTGGAACGACCTCTGGGTTCAGGGGGTCTGGTCGTCAGAGGAGTCGTCTCTGCCAATCAACATTCTGGAGTTGAGAGCAATATTTCTCTGCCTCCGACATTGGACGGTCCCTTTGAGCGGTCTGCCGGTCCGGATTCAGACGGACAATGCGACAGCTGTCGCGTATATCAACCATCAGGGCGGGACGAGGAGTTCCAGACTCATGATGGAGGTCTCTCGGATCCTAATTTGGGCCGAGTCCAGGGTTCCAGTCATCTCCGCGTTTCACATCCCGGGTGTGCTGAATATCTCGGCGGACTTCCTCAGTCGCGAGCGGGTAGATCCCGGAGAATGGAGTCTTCATCCGGAGGTTTTTGCTCTCCTGTGCTCCCGTTGGGGGACTCCCCAAGTGGACTTGATGGCATCCAGGCTGAACGCCAGGATTCCGACATTCATGTCCAGGTACAGGGACCCGGAAGCTGTGGCGGTAGATGCTCTAGTGGCCCCGTGGGACCAGTTCGAGCTGATCTATGTGTTTCCGCCGGTATCCTTACTTCCTCTGGTGATCAGGCGGATCAATCTCGAACGAGTATCGGTGATTTTGGTGGCGCCGGATTGGCCGCGGAGGGTGTGGTATTCAACGCTGGTGTCTCTTCTGGCGGCGCCTTCGTTTCCACTGCCTCTTCGCCTGGACCTGTTAACCCAAGGGCCCATTTGTCATCCGGACCTGAAGTCACTTTGTTTGACGACGTGGCTCTTGAGACCGAAATCTTGACCCGTCGTGGGTTTTCGGCCAAGGTCATTGCCATCTTGCGGGCGGCCAGAGGTCCAGCTACGACTAGGATTTATCACAGAACTTGGGAGGCCTTCTATTCATGGTGTTCTGGATCGTCAAGGAACCCGAGGGTTTTTTCCATTCCCAACTTCTTGGCCTTTCTGCAATGTGGTCTGGTCAAGGGTCTAGCAGTTAGTACCTTGCGGGGTCAGGTTTCTGCACTATCCGGGCTTTTTCGGAAGGCTATTGCCTCACGCAGGGATGTGCGTTCATTTTCTCGCGGGGTTGCTCGTCAGTTTCCGCCTCGGAGGGCAGTTGTGGCTCCTTGGCGGCTCAATTTAATTTTGGAGGCTCTTCAGCATGGGCCGTTTGAGCCTATGGATTCAGCTACGCTTTACTTGCTTTCTTGGAAGGTGGCCTTCCTGGTGGCGGTCACCTCTTTAAGAAGGGTTTCGGAGTTGGCGGCACTGTCTTGCTCGCCCCCTTTTCTGGAATTCCACCCGGATCGTGTGGCGCTTCGTACCCGTGGAGATTTTTTACCTAAAGTGGTGTCGCGTTTTCCACCTCAATCAGGACATCCTGTTGCCTTCCCTCTGTCCGAAACCAAAGAGTCCGAAGGAGCGGGCCTTGCACTCGTTGGATTTGGTGCGGGCATTGAAGTTCTATCTTTCAATCACGCAAGGGTTTCGAAAATCGGATTCTCTGTTTGTGATTCCTGCTGGTCGTCGCCGTGGTCAGCGGGCTTCCAAGGACACTATAGCTCGGTGGATATGTTCGGCTATCCTGGAGGCGTACCGGCTCAAGGACGAGCCTTGTCCGGTTAAGGTTCAAGCTCATTCCACGAGAGCTGTTGGTTCGTCGTGGGCTTTTCGTCAGGGGGCTTCGGCAGCGCAGCTCTGCCGGGCGGCTACCTGGTGCTCCGTTCACACTTTTACTAAATTTTATAAAGTGGACGTGAGTGCTTCCGCCAATGCGGCCTTGGGACGCAGGGTCCTGCAGGCGGCGGTGGTTTAGGTTATCTCTTTATTTTTTGTTCGGCGCTTGTTGCGCACTTGCCTAAGTTGTTGGGGTGTTGGCGATTCTGCCACTGTTTCCCACCCTTGAGTTTTGGACTGCTTTGGGACGTCCCACTAGTAATGGATCTGTGTCTCCCTTCCTTCCCTTCTGCTGCTGAAAGACGGATTTTGGTAAGACCTTACCTGTAAAATCCTTTTCAGCGAAGGAAGGAAGGGAGACACAGCAACCTCCCATGGCAGAAGTGTATTATGGTTTTTCTAGATGCGGCACGACTCCCTCCTGATGGCGGTCATCTGGTCTGGGGTTGGCGCACTAGGGCTCTGTTCCAGCATTGCCAGCTCATCGCAGTTGTCAGGTCCAGTAAGTAGTGCCTGGGACTGTGTGTTTTCATGCTGTTATATACATAACCTGTTCTCTCACATTTCTGAATTTTCAGAAGGGGTTGTGTTGTTCCCCTGGTGTTGTCTGCTCTTCCTTAGCTTGTGTACGGACTGGAGAACATGGGAGTAGGATTAGCCTAAGCTGGAGGGGCCGGTTGTCACTTTTTCTAAATCTGAGGTGAACTATCCTGTGGGGCTCCGCCTACCCCCACTAGTAATGGATCTGTATCTCCCTTCCTTCCTTCGCTGAAAAGGATTTTACAGGTAAGGTCTTACCAAAATCCGTCTTTTTCTCGTTTTACCCTATAGCCTATTTACACTCCACTTCTCAGCAGCTCTCGTTTATAATCTTTCAGTGTAAATGCATATTAAGTCTCAGCATTGGCTTACCCTGCCTGTTCTGTAGAGATTCTCAGCAGCCATCTTATTATCATCACAGACAGGATTAAAATAAAAGGTAACATCTTGTCATATAGATAATACAGGATCCACCATTCACAAAAGGTGATGGTCTCAGCTGACCTTCTCCCCCCTCTCTGCACAATGACCTCTGCACAGGTCAGAGAGCATGCCTAGAACCCAGTGAACATCCACAGTCTAAAGTGGTCCATATATCCACTGTAAGGCTTATCAGCTCAGGTAATATTGCCACCTGATCATTTAGAGAGAATACAATTAGAAAAATCTTGACAATCAGAAATTAAAAACCTATTGATAAAAAAGAATATAAATGTCTGGTTTTAATAATTACAGAAATTTCTAGCTGATATATTCCTTAACATGATCAACACTCGTATAAGACGTAGATAGTACTCGGACCTCACAAGTGACCGCGGTCAGATAGTATTTCATCTAAATCACAATTAGTCAGGAAGCAGGAAACCACTAGAATAAAATTCCGCAAGTACAACAAACGTGATTGTATATTATCATTAGGCTATATTTAGTAGCTTTACCGAGAATTCTATAATAAAGGCTCAGTGGTCAATGTTCTCGTGTATAAAACATTCACATAACATAAAAATAAGTAACAATGCAGAACACTGACGTGGTAAATCTAAAGCTTCCTCCTAAAAGGAAAACCCCACGCGGGGAGAGGACCACATCTGAAGACTCGACAATGACACATTATGATGGAATGATCATCTCGGAGCTTCTCCTGCTGAGCCTTCACCTCTTTCCAGGACATCGAGGAAAAAAAGAAAATACCCGACTAGTCAAGGAACCATTCCTGAATAATTCTTAGTATTCTGGGATATTTGGCTGCATCCGTTCTTTATGGAAATAAGGATCTACAAAAGCCAAACTGTTGTAAAATGCAGCAAATGTTCTATTATGTGGTATACTGGGATCTACGGGGGCTTCAAACTCTGGGGTGACCATTATAAAGCAGCACAGAGCCCATTGTATAAACTCTACTGGTATATTTAGCTGTATTAGAACCAAAATATCTAACTGAAGGCCCACCATACATATTAGACTAATGTTGACCTATCCCACCGATATTGACAGATTCAGCTGAAACTCAAATGTGTATGGGGGCCCAGACAACTGATTGTTGGGGAAGTTAAAGGGGTATTCCTATCTCCAAGATCCTATCCCAATATGTAGTAGGTGTAATAATAATATTAGCAAATACCTCCAATTAGAAATGTAGTATAGTCCTTCTGATTAGCAATGTTGCTTACCCCATGTGCAAGGCATTGCAGTAGCTTAGGCATCCATGGTTACGACCACACATAGTTACGCTTAGCGGTCGTAACAATGAATACCTAAGCTACTGCAATGCCCTGCACATGGGGTAAGTGACATAGCTAATCAGAAGAACTATCCTACATTTATAATTGTAGGTATTTGCTAAAATTATTACACCTACTACATATTGGGATAGGATTTTGGAGATGAGAATACCTCTAAAGTGTCCGACATGTCCGATTTTGAACTATTGATCCTTCTGATTCCCTGGAGATAACTTATCACCAAAGATGTAGGACTGCGGTTCTCTTATAGAGAACACAGAGACACTCGGCTGAAGTACTCTTGTGTATGGGACAACGCTTTACTGTTGGAATTGCTGTGGCATATGAGAGGAGACTGACTATGAGCATCACTATCACGGTGAAAATATTTAGGATTTTTAAAGTCCTAATTTTAAGAGGTCCAAGTCCTAAAAAAATATTATTAACCAGGAACAATGTATTATTTAGAAAAAGACTCATCCATCGCCTGATTGGATTGTTTATAGTCATCTCATCTGCCCATGTAAACAGGACGTGCTGCCGACAATAAGCAACCATCTTGGTACACTTTGTATCGGCCCTTTTGAAAAGGCTTTATATGAGCACCGGTGGACTTGTTAGTGGGGCTGTGGCCTGACGCTGATGATTGGCCACACTATCTATCAGTATTCGGTCAGTATTTTTTCTCAGGAGTGGGAGCCAAAACCAGGTGAGGAACAATCAGAGAAACGGTCTAATAGAAACAAGTCACCAATTCTGCATTTATCACCCACTCCTGGTTTTGGCTCCCACTCCTGAGAAAAAATACTGACCGAATACTGATAGTGGGGCCGTGGCCTCAGTCCACAAGTGCACAGTGCATGACCTTTCTCATTCATGTGTATTTGTACATGTGAGATCTGAAATGAACGTGAACGACTGTGACCTGTTTGGTGAGATAAAGGTTACTGACGCACTTGATCTAAACTTAGTCCCGCAGTCCGGCTTCACCCATTTTTTTCCTACAGATCATATTACCTGAACTTATCATGTGTCTTCCCAGGCTGTAAACAGAGAGGAGGCAGTACATTGTAAAGACGAGGCCTACAGCGACCAAAGCCCAAACCCGAGAAGCCAACAACTAATCTGTCCGGTGTACAAATACATTCCACCCCTCTGTTATCCTGATCAGACAAGGAGCTCACATGGCTCATTACAGGACGGGACGGAAGTTCTCTTAAAGTGATCTACACCTCCGACATTAAATGTGACGATACGTTTCTAATGTGTAGACGGAGTGAGCCGTCTTTCTTTTTGACGAAGAAGAAGCCTGCTCCCGCCGGGGAGGTAGATTTCCGGATAAATCCCCGAGCCAGATTCTCCTCAATATATTCAGACATGGACCGGGTCTCAGCAGCGGACAAAGGGTAAATACGCCCACGGGGAGGAGTAGCGCCTGGTATCAGGTCGATTGGGCAATCGTATGGTCTATGAGGGGGTAATGTCTCTGCTTCTCTTTTATTAAAGACATCCGCATAAGACCAATAGGGAACCTGTAGGCTGGGTAGATCGGCTGGGGTAGGAGAAGGACGGGCAGGAAGAACGGGAACTAAACAAGTCTTATGGCAGTCCTCTCCCCAGCGAAGGACTTCTCCGGTCTGCCAATCAAGCACGGGTGCATGTTTCTGGAGCCAAGGTAGGCCTTGCAAGAGGGCATGAGAGAGTCCAGGCAGAACATGGAAGAAGATGCTCTCAGAGTGCAGCATTCCCACCTGCAGAGTTATGAATTCG
Source organism: Phyllobates terribilis (assembly GCF_046119375.1). Taxonomy (NCBI): domain Eukaryota; kingdom Metazoa; phylum Chordata; class Amphibia; order Anura; family Dendrobatidae; genus Phyllobates; species Phyllobates terribilis. The sequence continues at coordinate 2,724,734 of NW_027362848.1, read as the reverse complement.
GTGATGAGTTGATTGGGATGCGATAAGAGACCCCCATCCACGGAGGCGACAGATAAGGGTACAGCCAGGGGTTTGGTGGGAATGTGGTATTTCTCTACCAGGGATAGAGAAATGAGATTTCCGGCAGCTCCAGAGTCAAGTTGAGCTAGTTCACAGAAACTGTTCTCCCCGCAGATGATAGAGACCGACAGCATCAGAGATGGAGAGGGTTTACTCTTGTCTAGGACGACCTCTCTGAGCGATCCTAGACACAGGCGTTTCCCGACCTCTCCGGGCAGGAACGGATCCGGTGCTCCTTACTGCCGCAGTAGAAGCAGCTCCCCTCGGCACGGCGTAATTCTTGACGGGTTTTGACCATCTTGGTCTGGTCGACCTGCATAGGCTCGGGTGAGTGCGCCTGAGGAGTAACGGAGGAACGGAGGAAGTGACGGGTTTCTGAAAGGTAGGGGCAAGGCGTGGAAACCTCCTCTCACGGGTGACCTCTTTGGTGCGCTCCTGGAACCGGATGTCAAGTGTTATTAAGTCGTCGAGAGTGGTAGGAATGTCCCGACCGGCGAGTTCATCTTTAATACGGCCGGACAGACCCTCCCAGAAGACGGACACCAGGGCGTCGTTATCCCAGGCAAGCTCCGAAGCAAGGGTACGGAACCGTATGGCATATTGGCCCACGGTGAGACGTCCTTGACGGAGGCGTAGCAGAGATGAGGCGGATGAGGTCTTCCGTCCTGGTTCGTCGAAGACTTTCCGGAAAGCCGTGCGAAAAGCTGGCAGATTGGACACCAGGGAATCTCAACTCTCCCATAGAGGATTTAGCCAAGCCAGCGCCTCCCCCGTGAGATGGGACATGATGAAGGCTACTTTGGCTCGGTCGGTGGAAAACTGGTGTGCCAAAAGTTCGAAGTGCAGAGTGCACTGGTTAGTGAAGCCCCGTCCCTGACCGGGATCTCCGCCAAAACGAGGCGGGGCGGAGAGACGGGGACCGGGAAGGGATGCTATGGTATTGATGGGCAGCGGCGGTGCCAGGGTAGTAAGTGTGCGAGTGGAAGCAGCTCCCGATGAGACAGTCAGTGTGTCCAGGCGAGAGTTAACACTACGCAGGTGACTCAGGATGGACTCCTGTTGGGACCTCTGACGGGAAAGTTCATGACATAGGTCCGAGAGCGAGGGAGCTTGGGTGCCACCGGGTTCCATGGCCCGAGCAAACTGTAACGGGTCTGGGAGGTGGAACCTCTGAGCTACTATACAAAGGGCAGTCCTTGTAAGGAAGCGGGTGGCTCCCAGGGAAGGCGGGTAGGTAGACACTGCAAGTGACAATGACAGTCTCAGGGTAGAAGGGCAGGGCGGTCACAGCAAGTGACGGGGACAGTCTCTTGACAGGCGGGTGGTCACGACAAGTGAAGGGGACAGTCTCTTGACAGGCGGGTGGTCACGGCAAGTGACAACAGGGTAAAAGTCTCTGGGCAGGCAGGGGGTCACGGCAAGTGACGGCAGAGCCTCCAGGTAGGCTAGCAGGCAGGTAGCAGGTGAGCGCTCCCAGGTGAGCGAGTAAGAGTCTCTGGACAGGCAGGTGGTCACAGCAAGTGACGGATAAGCCTCCAGGTAGGCTAGCAGGCAGGTAGCAGGTGAGCGCTCCCAGGTGAGCGAATAAGAGTCTCTGGACAGGCAGGTGGTCACAGCAAGTGACTGCTAAGCCTCCAGGTAGGCTAGCAGGCAGGTAGCAGGAGAGCGCTCCCAGGTGAGCGGGTGAGAGTCTCTGGACAGGCAGGTGGTCACAGCAAGTGACGGCTAAGCCTCCAGGTAGGCTAGCAGGCGGGTAGCAGGTGAGCGCTCCCAGGTGAGCGCTCCCAGGTGAGCGGGTAAGAGTCTCTGGACAGGCAGGCAGGCATCTGGCAGGTAGTTCCTGGTCCGCAGGCGGACTGATCCATAGACAGACTGGCAGGTGCTGGTAGGCAGATTGTCGGACCACAGGATTGCAAGCAGGTAGACAGAAATCAGGCAGATATCAGGCAGGTATCAGGCAGGTATCAGGCAACGGGACCTGAGGGCTGAAGCAGAGTTGAAAGGCTTTGCAACAACAGAGCTCGGGCACCTCCATTTTGGAGGAGGTGCCTTATATATGGTGAGGTCCTCCAGCCATTGGCCGGGGACTCCTTAGGACTGCGCGCGCGGCCCCTTTAAGAGAGAGGGAACGCGCACGCGCCCTAAGCACATTGACCAGGAAGCAGCGTGCGCTGCCAGCAGAGCGGGAGGAAGACGCCGGGCACGGAGCGGAGAGGTGAGGGAAACGGCGTCCCTGCCTAGTAGGAGGCAGGGACGCCAACGCTACAGTTGTCACGTGATTGTAGCAGCCGTCATGTGATTGTGGCAGCCGTCACGTGATTGTGGCAGCCGTCACGTGCTGGTGTAACACGCTGCAATTAGAAATGGGAATCGGCACAGGAGTCACAATATAAAGTCAGTGCTGGTAGTAACACAAGAATCCAACAAGCCGAGCGTCCACACGTCGTCCAACAGCCCAACATGGATGATGAGAAGCTGCGGGACGTCACATAATCCGCGATATTCAGGCAGAGAACACAAACCGCAATGTGCTGCCACCGACATCTTCATCAGCTCAGGAGGAGGCGACTGTGTAAGAACATCACCGTTTTGTTTTCCCCCCTGAATATCGTGGATTATTAGATGACTGATGTTCTGCTAGTTTTTCTTTTTGAAGTTGTCTATGACGCGCCCCTGGGCCTGTGTCGCGCTGCGTTGCGCACGCGGGAGCTTACCCGGAGCCGGATCTTTTGAGGGTTGTAGTCTCGTGGCGGTGATCCGGTCCGTGCCCAGGGAGTCAGACTAAGTGGCGCTGTATTAGCGGTAGATGTTGGACGACTACGCCACCCGTTGAGTACAGCTAAGGAGCTGCTGCTGCAGGGCAGACCGCTGAGGCCGGTGGTAGGATTGTGCAGCGTGATAGTATAACCCCCAACGGGAGGGGTAAGGCCTCAGGGCAGCCGACGTGGATGATGGGGGTAGCAGGAACCACTCGGAGACGGTACGGTGTAGTTCAGGGTCTTTACTGGTGACAAAGATAGACCCTCCCGGAGTACTGGCTAGCGATTGGGGCCTGGTCAGTCCTTGAGCAGATGGGATCTCCCCTGGCCAGGCGGAGTTGTAGGCCTCCCAAACTAACGATACTCTTCTGGCTACCTTGCTAGAGGCGGGTATAAGTAGCCCACGTCCCTGAGTGTACCGTGTGGTGCTCACCCGTATGGCTGGTGACTCTGGGCCTTCTAGTAGCTTCCGCTCCACGACGGCGGTGCTGGTCCCAGGCGTGTGACCGTGCCTTCGGGTTTCTGGGCCAGAGGACCTGAAATCCCCTGCCGGTCGGTTTCTGCTGCTGGGTAGGAGTTAGTCCCCACAGCCTCGGACTCCGGGTCCGGTGATAGCATCTCAGTCAGGGCGAGCTCTGCAGCTGCCAGCCCCTGACTCCTTATAGCACTGCTCCCACAGAGCTCCTGATGTTCTTTTCCTATATCTGCTTCTCTTCTCTGTCTCTACTTCTTCTCTACTCACTAACCCTGCCTCAGCCCCAGGTTTATATAGGGGAAGTTCTTCCCCCCCCAGGACTGGGCAGGAGGTGTGGCATGCACAGGATCCCTGACCAAGAGACCTCCCACCTGCTCTCAGACATAGCATTGCTGTTACTGTGGAAACCAGACCCCTGGGGTGCCACATTCCCCCCTAGTGAAATTTAGTACTCCGGGACTAAACATATTTTTAGAAAAACATAAACAATAATAATACAATAAGAAAAACACATAAAGATGGTTACGGCGTGTCCGCAACCGGGTGCAGTTTTTGAAGAAAAGCAAGGTGTCCATGTCACCAAAACAGGGAGACGTAACCAGGTAGGGGTCTGTTCTGCCCCGAGTCCTTAACAGTCTTTAGTCCATTCCTAGGTTACGCTCCAACCATGTACAAGGATTCCCGGTAAATCCACCAAGGACTCCTATAAATAACTAGAAACACATAATTATACACAAGCAACAAGAAAAACAGGTAACCACAAATAAAACAATTTATACACTTCAAATCCTCCAACGTGCGGGTAACTGGCCTCTAGTGGCCCTAGTGGACCTACGGAGCTGACTGTCTAGCCCTGAGCTACAGGGTGTAGGAGCTGTCAAGGGTAAACTGGGCAGCTGTCTACCGGCTCTTTGGCTCACTAGGGGTACGGCAGGCTCACTATAAGCAGAGGGTTGATCCTCCTGTTCTGCTTGTGTGGAGTCTTCTGCCTCCTGGACCGGCTGCTCTTCCAGCTCTACCTGTTGCTCCGTAGGCACTTGGGATGCTGGTTGGAGGAACGTGAGGACGGGTACCACAACTGCACCATTGACCTGAGTCCAGGACCGAGGGAAGTCTCCGAGCACAGTACTAACCATATCTTCCCTTTCCTCTACGGGTCGATGGTCTTCTTGTTCCTCTTCAGGGTTCCGTAGCTGTTCAGGACACTTCTTCAGGTGATCCCGGGATACAATGGCTATGGTCTCCCCTCCGTCTTTACTGATGGTACAGACTTTCGGGTTCTCGTGGCTTGAGGGCAGTACGGTGTACGGGTCCTTCTCCCACTGGTTGTCCAACTTGTGGAGCCGTCTTTTCCTCTTCAAGACCTGCTCTCCGGGTACCAGGGGAACAGCGGGAGCATACTGGTTGTAAGTTTTCTCTTGTCTTTCCCTAGCCTGACAGAGACTTCGCTCCACGCTCTCCTGTACTTTCCGGTACTGCTGCTGCCTCTCTGTGTCCCAGTCTGCTTCTGGTGAAGTGTCCTCGGGTGTCAGGACTCCCATTTCCAGGTCAACAGGTAACTTACCAGGTCTCGCCCTCATTAGGTAAGCCGGGGTACAGTTGGTGGAACCTACCGGGATGTGGTTGTATAGGTCCACCAGATCGGGCAGCTTCTCAGGCCACAGACTGCGTTCTTCCAGGGGCAACGTTTTCAGGAGATCCATTACCACCTGGTTCATTTTCTCACAAAGTCCATTAGTTTGCGGATGATAGGGTGTCGTCCTTATCTTCCGGCAGCCATACAGATTGCAGAATTCCTGGAAGACCTCCGCTTCAAAGGCAGGTCCCTGGTCCGTCAGCACTTGGTCCGGGTACCCGTGTGGACGGCAGAAGTGCTGCTGGAAGGTTCTAGCTGCTGTTTGAGCCGTTAAGTCCTTAACGGGGACGACAACCAAGAACCGGGAGTAATGATCCACAATGGTTAACGCGTAGACGTAGCCACTTCTGCTTGGGGTCAGTTTTACATGATCCAAGGCTACCAGTTCCAACGGCTGCCGGGTGACGATGGACTGCAGGGGAGTCTTCTGGCTGGCACGGTCCTTCCTTCTTAGATTGCACGGGCCACAGTCTCTGCACCACCTCTCGATGGTTCCCCTCATGCCTACCCAGTGGAACCGCCCACGCAGCAGGAACTCCTGCTTCTTCCATCCGAAGTGTCCAGCCCCGTCGTGGTATGCTTCCATCACCATGGCTGCGTCTCTCCGTGGCACCACTACTTGCCAGATTAGTTCATGCGTCCGGGAGTTAACCATTCTGCGGCACAACTTCCCCTTGTAAAGGAACAGTCGACTCTTCTCAGCCCACAGTTGTTTGGCTTCCTCCGGAGCGTCTGGGTCAAGGCGAGCCTCTGGCCGAGTCAGCATCTCCTTCACCAGCCGGACGGCAGGGTCACTGTCTTGCGTTTCCTCCCAGTTGTAGTGAGGCAAGGGGTTAAACGTAGCGGCTTGCTTACTCCTTACCCGATGGGAATACTGGATAGTCCCATGACGGTGGAACGCGGGAAGTTCGACTTCTTCCAGTCCCTCTGGATCTTCTCCTACGTCCGATAGGTTTGGCATCCTGGACAGGGCGTCCGCGTTGGTATTGGAGCGTCCTGCCCGGTATTTGATTGTGAACTCGTAGTTGGACAGACGGGCCATCCATCTCTGCTCTAGGGCACCGAGTCTTGCCGTGTCCAGGTGTGTCAACGGGTTGTTATCCGTGTACACGGTGAACCGGGAAGAAGCGAGGTAGTGCTTAAAGCGTTCCGTGACTGCCCACACCACTGCCAGGAACTCTAGCTTAAATGAGCTGTAATTCTCAGGGTTTCTTTCGGTGGGTCGCAGTTTTCGGCTGGCGTAAGCGATTACTCGTTCTTTCCCCTGCTGGATCTGGGACAGCACGGCTCCTAGCCCGATGTTACTTGCGTCGGTGTAGAGGATAAAGGGCTGGCTGTAATCAGGGTACGCCAGGATTTCATCCCCCGTGAGGGCCATCTTCAGCTGGCGGAAGGACTCTTCTTCTAACTTCTCCCATCTGAAGGGTGGCTTCTGGTTCTTGGCCTTCCGGGACTGGCCTATCAGGAGGTCCTGCATAGGAGCTGCCTTTTTGGTGAAACTGGGGATGAATCTGCGGTAATAGCCTACCAACCCGAGGAACTGCCGCACTTCCTTTACACTGGAGGGACTTGGCCATTCCTTAATTGCGGTGATCTTATCAGGGTCGGGAGCCACTCCATCAGCGCTCACCACGTGTCCCAGGTACTGCACCTTTGGTTTCAGGAGGTGACACTTGGAGGGTTTCACCTTTAGGCCGTAGCTTGCCAGAGCTTCGAACACTTCCGCCAGGTGTTTCAGGTGGTCCTCATACGTCTTGGAATATACGATGACATCGTCCAGGTACAACAGGACCGTCTCGAAGTTTCTGTGGCCCAGACAGCACTCCATTAATCGTTGGAAGGTTCCTGGTGCATTGCAGAGTCCGAACGGCATGCAGGTAAACTCGCTAAGTCCCATCGGGGTGGTGAATGCGGTCTTCTCCCGGTCCGCCTCTGCTACAGGAACCTGCCAGTACCCACTAGTGAGATCCAAGGTAGAGAAGAAGTTAGCAGATCTTAAAGCAGCCAAAGACTCCTCTATCCTTGGTAAGGGGTACGCATCCTTGTGTGTGATACGGTTGATTTTCCGGTAATCTACACACATCCTCATGGTGTTGTCTTTCTTTTTGACTAAGACTAGTGGAGCTGCCCAGGGGCTACAGCTATCCCTGATCACCCCAGCCTCCTTCATGTCTCTAAGCATCCCCTTGGCGTGTTGGTAGTGTGCAGGGGGTACGGGTCGATACCTCTCTTTTATGGGAGGATGGTCTCCCGTGGGGATGTGGTGTTCTACCCCCTTGACTCGCCCGAAGTCTAACGGGTGTTTACTAAACACTCTCTCGTACTCTTGAACCACCCGATAGACTCCCTGTTTCTGGTGTGAGGGAGTGGAGTCAGTACCCAAATGTAGTTGCTGACACCAGTCCTCCATTGTTTTCTGAGAGCCGTTACCTTCCTCCGGGGAAGATGGAGGCAAGGGTTCTACGGACTGTATGGAATCTTGATTGATGGTATACAATTTGGCTAGCGTGGCATACCGGGGCAGGTACACTTCCCTCTTCCCGATATTTATTATGCGAACGGGCACCCTCCCATGGCGTACATTGACCACCCCCCGTGCTGTCAAAATGGTGGGCCTACTGTCTGAGTAAACTGGTTCTACCATTGCCTGGTAATCTCTACCTCTCAGACCAATAGCTGCCCGGCACCAAATCATCATTTCACTTTTCGGGGGCATGGCAATAGGGAAAGGGTCACACATTCGCACGCTACCAATCTCACCACCGGAGAGTTCTAGCTGTTGCCGTCGCATCAGTGCCCGGATCTCTTTCTGGAGCACTCGCTGCTGGCCGGAGCTGGCGTTCTTGGCAACCTGCTGTAAAAGGAAAATCACCTCTGCAAGACAATTTTCAATTACATTAGTTCCTAGAGTTATCTTTGGGTGACTCTCGTGTTTGTCAATGTCTACAATGATCAGTCCCTGTGTTGCCAGTTCGACTCTACCGATTTTAATGGTCACCTCTTTAAATCCAATCTGTGGCACGGGCTGACCATTGCTGGCGATGATACTCAAGTCGTCGTCAGGGTAGCGGGTGATATCCGAGTCATTCCAGTACTGCTTGAAGAGCACGTACGGGATGGTGGTGACCTGTGACCCGGTGTCCAGTAGGGCACTCCTAGGAATGCCATCCAGTACCACGGGTAAGACTGGACGTCCTCCCACATATTTGTCGCGCCAGTTCGATGGGCCTGGTGATCTTTTTCCTGGGGGTTGGCCCTCTACCCCAGGTTGTGCCAGTTTAAAGGACAGTACCTTGCCATATGTCCGGGTTGATTGCAGCGGCGGCAGATGGGTCGTCCGTCCTCGTTGTATCGGTCGCTGGGTCTTCCTCTGGCCGGTGGGGTCCTCCTTGGTCGACGCCACGGGATGTCCTCCGGTCCGGATGCCAGCTGGATCTTCCCTGGAGTGGAAACCTGTAAAGACTGCACAGTTCGGGTTAGCGCAGCAACGCTTTTAGCTAGCTCTTGGACCTGATGGTGCAGGTCTGGAGCCGGGTCATTGTTCAAAGCCTGTGACGCGCCCCCTGGGCCAGTGCTGTAGGGGATACCCGGAGCCGGATCTCGATGGGGGTAGTAGTCCTTGTGGCGGTGACCCGGTCCGTGCCCAGGGTGTCAAACTAAGTGGCAGTCTATGGCAGTAGATGTTAACTTGATTGTCGACTACGCCACCCGTTGAGTGCGGCTTTGAAGCCGCCGCTGCAGAGCAGTCCACTGAGGCCGGTGGTATATGTGCAGCAGTGATGGTATAACCCCCAACGGGAGGGGTATGGCCTCAGGGCAGAAGGTGTAGATGATGGGGGTTGTGAAGATGCAGAAGGAAGACTCAGAGTCAGGAGATGCAGTTCAGGGCTTTTACTTACTGGTGTTCTTTTGGTCACTCTGGCCTTGAGTGACCACCCGAGCCGTGCTGCGTCCACCAGGTCCTGGACTCGGCCAACCCCCAGGCAATTCTGGAGCGTGGTCCTGAGCTCCTTTCTGACTCTCCCTTCCTCTGGCCGTTCCCACCAGGGATCCACTTTTGGCCGGCTCCCTCGGGTCTCTTAGTGGTCAAGCCTCCTCTGGGCTCCCTGACCCTATGCTCGGTGTGCCTTTCTAGTGGATTTGGTGAGGGTCGTGGCAGATCCTGACCACGACCTCCGGTTCCTGGCTAAGGTTCGTTTTGGCCTCTGCCAGCTTGGGTTCCGGTACCCTTGTTCGCCAACCCTTCACCCTTTTGTCCTTATTCTGGGGTCTTGGGGTTCCTTCTTGTTTCCTCTCTGGGTCCTTCTGACTCCTCTCTCTCTCTCTCTCAGCAGGCCTTGCTCTGGAGCTGGGCCCAGCCGGAGCCACAGCTCCCTGTCAGCCCTCCTGGCTGAGCTCCTCTGCTCTGCTCCTCAGGCTAAACTCTGACTGACTGGCCCTGTTCTAAGATGGTGCCCACCTTATATACTCCCTCTATGTGTGAGCTCAGGTGACCAGCACCCAATGAGCTCCTAGCTTTACCCAGACTACTCCCCCTATCTGCCCCTACACTACTGGGATGTTCCACCCCCCTCCCACTCCAGCCAGGGACAGACGCTGTCGTACCTGCACATAAACTGGTGGGAGTACCGTCGTTCTGTCCCCCGGAAATGGGATGTATGTAGTGCATGCAGCCTACTAGCTCAGTTCCACACTCCATCCTTACCCGGGAGTGGAATACCGCACCTCTGGAGTGAGGTGCAATACCCCTGTAGCAGCCGAATCCTCAGGGTGCTACATTCCCCCCTGGTAAATCACAGCACGTCCTCGGGCTGTAAAAGAGCAAAAACATAAAACATACAAGCTTTTTAAAGTGCACTACATATAAAATATATAAACAGTAACCTTCAATCATCCTTTTATGGGAGGTACTTCTCTTTTAAAATGTTACGGACACATCATAAAATAATATTAACTCTTTCATCATAATAAAACTTTTCATATAAAACATTTTTGACCTCTGGCCACTTGTGCAAATTGTGACCAGGTAAGTGCCACAGTCTCTGGTAGAAAAAACAGTTTCCTATAAAACCGGTAGGGGGCACTTTAGGAAACGCAACTATATACAAGGGGATATGGCCGCTCTCAGTCCTCGGCCAGTGGGGAAAAGGGGATGGCTGCTCACAGTCCTCAGCCTGTGGGGAGATGGGACACACTGGAACAGTTCACTGGTCCCAACGGGGACTATAATGGTAACAGTTATTGTACCTTCACGGGTAACTATTTACAGTGCTCCTACTGTACATCAGTGGCGATGTCCTCCAGCTCCTTCCTCCGTGTACCCTTCAGACCCGTCCGGGTCCTCTTGCTCCTCCTGACACCTCAGCTCTTTCTCTGTCAGTCGGTGTACATGAAGGGCATAGGGTCCTTTGGCACATTGGTGCCGGGTGAAGGTGACCTCATCACCCAGGTAAAGGTCACGACCTCTGTGTCCCTCCGGTAGGTGGGACTCGACATCTCTTCTGGTCACGAAGACGTCGCCGGGGGTGTGATGATCTCTGATGAAGCCCCAACCGTGCTGCAGTTGGAATTTGATTACAGTCCCGGTGGCACGGGGACCGTGGGCTGCACTGGGGTTCCTTCGGGTCCGGCTCTTTTGTTCTGCACTCTTTACTTGCAGCCGCTCCTCGCGGACCCGTCTCTCTCTCCGTTCTCGCTCAAAGACTTTCAACTGCTGGCGGCAGCACTCCGCACGCTCAGTTGCAGCCGCCCGGGTCTCTTGAGTGAACCCGATGAGGTCTCCTCCTGCGGGGTCCCACTCAAACTGCGCCTCCTCTAACGAGAGCGGGGTCATCTTGACGGGCGCCGGAGCTGGGATTAGGGGCTCATCCAGGGGTCTTTCTTTCCGGAGTCGGGGATGGTGGTACTCCGGTGGCCACGCAAAGGGCTGCCCATCCGGGCAAGTGTGCTGGGCAAACAAGTCTTCACCCAGGTGCGGCACAGTGGAAGTTGAGGGCGCGGTGGTGGCAGCGGCGCCCGGGATCACTAGGCCTTGCGACCAGGATTGGGGTACTCTGAAGGTAAAGGGCACCGTGAAGACGGCGGCGCCCGGGGGCACTCGGCCTTGCGACCAGGCCGGTGGCGTCTCCTGCTTGGCCGCGCTCAGGGTTGAGGCGCGTGACGTCACAGGGGGCGTGGTCGCGGCTCCTGCTTGGGGCCTAGTCTGGAGCGGTAGCGGTGCGGCAACGGGCACGATCAGTGGGACTTCGGGCTCTGCGACGGGGAGCGGGGGTAGGCTTACGGTGGCTGGGCTCGGGGTAGTAACGTCCCCTTTACTTGCCTCCGTCTCTTCAGCTCCCTCTGCGGCGTCGTCTCCGGCCTCCGTCCCTTCTGCATCCTCTTCAGGGGCAGGCGTGCTCCTCGTTGCGGGTGGTGTGCTCCGCTGGCGGGTTCCAGCCTGCTGGGCCATCTCCCTGCTCCACTCCATCAGCGTTTCTCGCTGCACTTGGGCCATCCTCCGTGCGAGGCCCTCCAGCGCGGTCTGTGCACGCTCCCGGTCTCGGGGGAGCTGTGCCAGGATCTCCACCAGGTCTTGTGGAGTGGTTGCTTGCATCAGGCTCCTGACCACAGGGTCGGTGCTGCCTGCCTCTCCCTCCATCTCCGGGTACGGCTCCTCCAGACTTCTCCAAGCTGCTCCCATCTTCTCTCTTTTGTTCTGTCTCCGCCCCCATTGAGGGCGGTCCTCGGGCAACTTGGTGATTGTCAGTTCCAGGGGCAGACCCCCCACGCTGATGGACATCTCAATCATTGCAGTCTCTGCTGGTGGAGGCGGTCTTCGTTTTTGGCGCCATTCTTGGTCCTGGCCCACGATGGGAGGTCGTCTCTTGCCACCCTCTGGCACGCCCATAATGGCGTCCGCTCTGCCAAGGCGGGAAATCTTCTGAAATGGCGGGAATCTTCTCCCAGTGGCGGGAAACTCTGTGGATGGCGGGAAAAGACTGCAGATGACGGGCAAATGGCAGGAACCGATCCGAGATGGCGTCCGATGGCGGGGACCCTCCGGAACCGGCGGGAGACTTCTTTTTGAGGTAAATGCGAACTTTTCTTCAGGCACGCAGTACCCGATGGTTGCGGGCACGTGATCCTGCCGACTACGCCAAAAGTTGACGCGCCCCCTGGGCCAGTGCTGTAGGGGATACCCGGAGCCGGATCTCGATGGGGGTAGTAGTCCTTGTGGCGGTGACCCGGTCCGTGCCCAGGGTGTCAAACTAAGTGGCAGTCTATGGCAGTAGATGTTAACTTGATTGTCGACTACGCCACCCGTTGAGTGCGGCTTTGAAGCCGCCGCTGCAGAGCAGTCCACTGAGGCCGGTGGTATATGTGCAGCAGTGATGGTATAACCCCCAACGGGTGGGGTATGGCCTCAGGGCAGAAGGTGTAGATGATGGGGGTTGTGAAGTTGCAGAAGGAAGACTCAGAGTCAGGAGATGCAGTTCAGGGCTTTTACTTACTGGTGTTCTTTTGGTCACTCTGGCCTTGAGTGACCACCCGAGCCGTGCTGCGTCCACCAGGTCCTGGACTCGGCCAACCCCCAGGCAATTCTGGAGCGTGGTCCTGAGCTCCTTTCTGACTCTCCCTTCCTCTGGCCGTTCCCACCAGGGATCCACTTTTGGCCAGCTCCCTCGGGTCTCTTAGTGGTCAAGCCTCCTCTGGGCTCCCTGACCCTATGCTCGGTGTGCCTTTCTAGTGGATTTGGTGAGGGTCGTGGCAGATCCTGACCACGACCTCCGGTTCCTGGCTAAGGTTCGTTTTGGCCTCTGCCAGCTTGGGTTCCGGTACCCTTGTTCGCCAACCCTTCACCCTTTTGTCCTTATTCTGGGGTCTTGGGGTTCCTTCTTGTTTCCTCTCTGGGTCCTTCTGACTCCTCTCTCTCTCTCTCTCAGCAGGCCTTGCTCTGGAGCTGGGCCCAGCCGGAGCCACAGCTCCCTGTCAGCCCTCCTGGCTGAGCTCCTCTGCTCTGCTCCTCAGGCTAAACTCTGACTGACTGGCCCTGTTCTAAGATGGTGCCCACCTTATATACTCCCTCTATGTGTGAGCTCAGGTGACCAGCACCCAATGAGCTCCTAGCTTTACCCAGACTACTCCCCCTATCTGCCCCTACACTACTGGGATGTTCCACCCCCCTCCCACTCCAGCCAGGGACAGACGCTGTCGTACCTGCACATAAACTGGTGGGAGTACCGTCGTTCTGTCCCCCGGAAATGGGATGTATGTAGTGCATGCAGCCTACTAGCTCAGTTCCACACTCCATCCTTACCCGGGAGTGGAATACCACACCTCTGGAGTGAGGTGCAATACCCCTGTAGCAGCCGAATCCTCAGGGTGCTACACCTGCGCATCAGCTCCCACAGGCCCTGCCGACAAGGGCGCCGCCTCCTGGTGGTAAGTGGTAGTGGGGCGTCTGGGGGTCACAACGCCACCTGGTGCCGGTTCTCGAAGCACCCGGATGGCTCTGTCCTTGAACTGTGCAAATCCCAGATGAGGGTCCTGTAAGGCCATTGCCCGCAACTGGGTTCGGTGGGCATTGCAATATAAACCCTCTATAAATTGTTCAGTCAACAGCCTGTCCTCGTCTCCCACGCCGTCAGGGTCGGTCTGCTTAATGGCTCTCAGGGCCTCTTGTAGGTTCAGAGCATAGTCCCTTATACTCTCATGTGCCTGCTGTTTGCACCCGTAGAATCTAAGCTTGATCTCGGCTGAGGTGCGGGTATCAAAGGTGTCCCTCAGCCGGGTTAGTATCCCTGCGACAGTCCTCCCCCCAGGTGGCCAGGACTTTACCTCCCTTTGGGCTGCCCCGGTTAATTGGGCCACCAGGATGCTCACTTTTTGCTCCTCTGTGAGGGAGTACACCTGGAAGAGGCTATCCAGCTTTTCTCTAAAGTCATGCAGGGTATGTGACTCCCCTGAGTACTGGGGTAGCTAGGCTGCCCCGGGATATAGGGCATGGTGAAAGGCATGACCGCAACAGCGGTGGCGCTGGCGGGGGTTGAAGCGGTGAAGCTCTCCTCCGTATCCGGCATCCTTCTCCCCCCTAGTGGACCGTGGCCTACCTTGCGATGATCCTCTTCCGTAGGCCGCGGCTCCGCAGTGGATCGTCAGGGTTGAGGACCTTCCGTCGCGCTCCTGTGACGTCGGCGTCTGCTGGGCTCCTTCCAGGACCTTACGCAACGTCCGGACGTGAGGCGGGGCTTCAGTTCTCGCGCGCTTTCGGAGTCCACGCCCCTCTTCTTCCCGCGCGGCGTCCTCAAGATGGCGTCCAATGGCGGGAAAACTCCACGTATGGCGGGAAGAAGGCTGAAGATGGCGCCGGATGGCGGGAAAACTCCACCGATGGCGGGAAGGAAGCGGAAGATGGCGCCGGATGGCGGGAATCTTCACCACAGGTAAGTTTGAACAGTCTTTTTCAGGCACGCAGTACCCGGTGGTTGCGGGCACGAAATCCTGCCGACTACGCCAAAAGTTGACGCGCCCCTGGGCCTGTGTCGCGCTGCGTTGCGCACGCGGGAGCTTACCCGGAGCCGGATTTTTGAGGGTTGTAGTCTCGTGGCGGTGATCCGGTCCGTGCCCAGGGAGTCAGACTATGTGGCGCTGTATTAGCGGTAGATGTTGGACGACTACGCCACCCGTTGAGTACAGCTAAGGAGCTGCTGCTGCAGGGCAGACCGCTGAGGTCGGTGGTAGGATTGTGCAGCGTGATAGTATAACCCCCAACGGGAGGGGTAAGGCCTCAGGGCAGCCGACGTGGATGATGGGGGTAGCAGGAACCACTCGGAGATGGTACGGTGTAGTTCAGGGTCTTTACTGGTGACAAAGATAGACCCTCCCAGAGTACTGGCTAGCGATTGGGGCCTGGTCAGTCCTTGAGCAGATGGGATCTCCCCTGGCCAGGCGGAGTTGTAGGCCTCCCAAACTAACGATACTCTTCTGGCTACCTTGCTAGAGGCGGGTATAAGTAGCCCACGTCCCTGAGTGTACCGTGTGGTGCTCACCCGTATGGCTGGTGACTCGGGGCCTTCTAGTAGCTTCCGCTCCACGACGGCGGTGCTGGTCCCACGCGTGTGACCGTGCCTTCGGGTTTCTGGGCCAGAGGACCTGAAATCCCCTGCCGGTCGGTTTCTGCTGCTGGGTAGGAGTTAGTCCCCACAGCCTCGGACTCCGGGTCCGGTGATAGCTTCTCAGTCAGGGCGAGCTCTGCAGCTGCCAGCCCCTGACTCCTTATAGCACTGCTCCCACAGAGCTCCTGATGTTCTTTTCCTATATCTGCTTCTCTTCTCTGTCTCTACTTCTTCTCTACTCACTAACCCTGCCTCAGCCCCAGGTTTATATAGGGGAAGTTCTTCCCCTCCCAGGACTGGGCAGGAGGTGTGGCATGCACAGGATCCCTGACCAAGAGACCTCCCACCTGCTCTCAGACATAGCATTGCTGTTACTGTGGAAACCAGACCCCTGGGGTGCCACATCTACACACATAATGGCTGCAGAGGACTGAGAGAAAGTCCACAGGGAACAAAACAGAAGTCGGGAACCGAAGGGGAGACGAGGGCTGAGCCACTTACACAGACAGAAAGCTGAGGAGGACATGTCATTACTCCAGGATCTGCTCCATTCATTCCCTATGTGGCATTCAAGCGCTGAGCTCAGCTTTTTCCAGAGCCCCATAGAGAATGAATGGAGCTGCAGTTGTTCCCTGACTTTCCGTTCCTTCCCGATCAGACGATGGTTCGCAGTTGTCAGACCCCACGATCAGTAAGTGATCACTGAGCCTGTGGATAAGTGATAACTAAAGTTGACAAATCCCCAGGCCCGGATGGGATACACCCGCGAGTACTGCAGGAATTAAGTAACGTCATAGATAGACCATTATTTTTAATCTTTAAAGATTCCATAATAACAGGGTCTGTACCATAGGACTGGCGTATAGCAAATGTGGTGCCAATATTCAAAAAGGGGACAAAAACCGAACTTGGAAATTATAGGCCGGTAAGCTTAACCTCTACTGTGGGTAAAATCCTGGAGGGTTTCCTAAGAGATGCTATAATAGAGTATCTGAAGAAGAATAACCTCATGACCCAATATCAACATGGGTTTACAAGGGACCGTTCCTGTCAGACTAATCTGATCAGTTTTTATGAGGAGGCAAGTTCTGGACTGGACCAAGGAAATGCAGTGGATGTTGTGTATATGGACTTTTCAAAAGCTTTTGATACGGTTCCACACAAAAGGTGGATACATAAAATGAGAACAATGGGGATAGGGGAAAATATATGTATGTGGGTTAAGAATTGGCTCAGTGATAGGAAACAAAGGGTGGTTATTAATGGAAAACACTCAGACTGGGTCTCATTTAACAGTGGGGTACCACAGGGGTCAGTATTGGGCCCCCTTCTTTTTAACATATTTATTAATGACCTTGTAGGGGGCATACAGAGTAATATTTCAATATTTGCAGATGACACTAAACTCTGCAGGGTAATCAATACAGAGGAGAACAATTTTATATTACAGGAGGATCTATGTAAACTAGAAGCTTGGGCTGATAAATGGCAAATGAGCTTTAATGGGGATAAATGTAAGGTAATGCACTTGGGCAGAGGAAATAAAATGCATAATTATATGCTTAATTGTAAAACACTGGATAAATCTGTCACTGAAAAAGACCTGGGTGTATTGGTGGACTGGGGGGTCTGCAATACCAAGACAGGTTATTACACTTGGGGTTATTTACTGTGGAAAAAAGAAGGCTTAGGGGTGATCTTATTACTATGTACAAGTATATGAGGGGACAGTACAAAGACCTGTCTACTGATCTTTTTACTCTGAGGCCAGAGACGGGGACAAGGGGGCATCTTCTACGTATGGAGGAATGAAGGTTTAATCATAATCACAGACGGGGATTCTTTACTGTAAGAGCAGTGAGACTATGGAGCTCTCTGCCGCATGATGTTGTAATGAGTGATTCACTGTTAAAATTTAAGAAGGGCATGGATGCCTTTCTTGAAAAGTATAATATTACAGGTTATAAATACTAGATTCCTTGATAGGGCGTTGATCCAGGGAACTAGTCTGATTGTCGTATGGAGTCGGGAAGGAATTTTTTTCCCCAATGTGGAGCTTAGTGTTTGCCGCAGGGTTTTTTTTTGCCTTCCTCTGGATCAACATGTTAGGCTATGGGTTGAACTAGATGGACTTAGTCTTCCTTCAACCTTAAAAACTATGTTACTATGTATGTAACTTGTTATCTTCAGACATCCCCTCTAAGCAATGGCGCACGCCAGCAGTGAAGGCGGGAGGAGGCGCTGGGTACAGGGAAGACTTTACCTCTGGGGGCCACATATAGGGCATGTGAGGGGTGGACACTTCCCGTATTCACCATTACTGAGCCCCCGCTCTGTACCGCTCTTATCTGAGTGCAGGAGACACAGCAGTCACTAATCAGCCACTCTCCGGCACTTGCAGCTGTCCGAGCTCTGCTGTGCCTGTTAGGGGTGAAGTTCGGGTCCTAGGAGGCAGCAACTATGCAGCCTGCAAAGCAGATCACAGCCCGGGTACCGCGTCTCCGGATAAATCTCCACCTTGTGAGCTGCTTCTTGTGCAGCAGCCCCATGCAAGTCGCTCCGCTCTCCTCAGCCAGCTCCTGCTGAAGACTGAGCTCCTCTGCCCAATCTAGGAGCCCAATAGCCCTGATCACACCAGTGGTAGCCCAGTGCTGCTGGGGGGGGGCAGGGCTAGATCCGATTTACAGATAGCAAACTAATCAGCCCTAGATATTTCTAATAGCTGCAGAGCAGGCGACATAACTCTGACCGGTGTCCTCATAGACCTCTCCTCAGCCGGGGTCTAATAAGAGCAGTAAGATGGCCGTCATGGGGTCCATTGTTAGATCTCGGCTGCCATAGAAACTCATCGGCACCATGATCGCGCCTCCCTCTCCGGTCTTAAGTGCCTAAATGCTGTGAAAGCCACTGACTGTGTCATATAAGGGGTTAAGCTGCCAGGATCAGGGTTGGCTCCACTGCTGGCGCCTGAGGCAGGAGCGGGACTGTGTTATACCGCCACACGACTGCCGCAGATCTTGTAAGAGCCCTGACTGCACCTGCCTGATGATAATGTGTCCTATAACGCGGGTCCTGGTACCAGACTGCCCTTTACATATTAATCACTAGCTGGGAACCAGTTACTTACAGGTTCTAGTTTCTGATGTGTTTCCAGGACCTGTAGTTATCAACATTTTACCCTTAAGGCCCAGTTATAATATTACTGCAACACTCTCACTACATATGAGCGTCCTGTACCTGTATACCTGCCCTGTGTGCGGCACAAAAGTATATAACAAAATGTGTGTACACAAATACCTATCTCCTGAATGGTATTACTGCTAGATCTCCTGTACATAGAAATATGAGGTTCTTAGCGCACACTTTGAGCAAATTGTGCGAGCCCATCTGCAAACGTCAAGGCGACCTCTTCAGATGGGTCCCTACACTAACACTACACTAACTTACTAACTGGGACCACCATTTTTAATGTTTATTATTACTGTACTAATGCAATCAATTGTACCTGTTATAATTCATTTTTTTAATTAGTTTTATAATTTTTTATTACTCTTGTGTTTATGATAATGGTATTACTAAAATCCCTATACTTAGTGTTGATCCAGAAGAAGGCAAAAACCCCAGGACACCTTCAGCCAATTTGTGTCACAGGGGAAAAATTCCTTCTTGACCCCGAGAAAAGGCGATCAGTCCTAGGACCCTGGATCAAATCTAATAATGTTATTACTAGTTATTAATAATTCTTATTAATATTACACAACTAATTGTACTGCTACTGTAGTTATTAGTATTTTAATTTAGGTTTTTGTACTTTTTATAGATTATATATTATTTATGTCCTGCTATCTTATTACTTTGCTATTCTAACTTTTCTATAACTACTTAAAATAATCAAAACAACACTATAATTATTTTTATATTCTTACTATTATTAACATCCTGCTATCTTATTACAGTATTATTCTACTTTCCTATCACTACTAATACTACCCTATACCTAGAGTGTTGATCCAGAAGAAGGCAAAAACCCCAGGACACCTTCAGCCAATTTGTGTCACAGGGGAAAAATTCCTTCTTGACCCCGAGAAAAGGCGATCAGTCCTAGGACCCTGGATCACACTGCTATTCTACCTACTACTATTACTACTGTTATTTTATTACTATTTTATTTATTTCTTACTATTAGCACTAGTATTATTACTCTTATTACACTAATACTGATACACTACCACTATATTACACTATCCTGCTGTTATTTGGTGGTCTGATACTTACCAGCCGGTATTGCCGTATGTGATGTTATCGGCAGAGAGGTTCCAGCAGGATGGTCCACATGATGTTCCTCTTTCCTCTCAAATACCGGTTGATGTAGTGGCGGAAGTTGGTCTGGTTCTCCTTCTTCCTTCTTGTTGTTGGGATCGGTTGTCTTCTTTTCTGGCCTTTGGCCGTCACTTCCCCCCTAGGGATCTTGATGTGGAGTTTCATCTTCTTTGCTTTCTCTTCTTTCTCTTCTTCCTCTTCTTCCTCTTCATCCAGGTAGGCGCACAGTTCTTTTAGTGTCTTCTGTCTTAAATCCATGATGTCCAGCTTTATCTTCTTTGCTGCTTTCTCCTCTTCTTCCTTCTCTTCTTCCTCGTCTTCCTCTTCATCCAGGTACTTGCGCCGTTCTTTTAGTTCCTTGCGCCTTTCTTCCCTCTTCCTTTTCTCCCTGGCTTTATACTCTTCGATGCGTCTTCTTTGGGCAATGGGGTTGGTCGGCATAAGGCGCTGGAAGAGAAGAGATGAAGTTAGGAGGCTACAAGGAATATCCGAATACACAGCTACCTTATAGAAGAGGCCGTAGCGTTGCCCTGAGTCGTCTCACTGACCTCCTTCTTGTAGAGGGGAGAAGGGAGAAACTTCACACAATATGCCAGTCTCCTCAGCTGTTCCTCAGGACTGATGTAATCTGCAGAAAACACAACCAGATATTAGGAGCAATCCTCACCGTACAAAGAGGACGTATGTATGTT
The DNA here is from genome assembly GCF_046119375.1 of Phyllobates terribilis. Lineage (NCBI taxonomy): Eukaryota > Metazoa > Chordata > Amphibia > Anura > Dendrobatidae > Phyllobates > Phyllobates terribilis. The sequence continues at coordinate 2,704,698 of NW_027362848.1, read as the reverse complement.
AAGACTGTCAGAAGGAGCTCACTGATGGATTCTCAGTTAACTAGTTCTGCAGCCAGCAATAGACAGTACAGCACAGAGGGTACAGTAGGCAAACTGTGCACAATTTTCAATAAAACTCAGAAAAATATTTACCACCAAGTATATGCATTAAAGGAAAGAAAATGTCCCCACAGATGAGTCTGTTTAATGAAAGCCCCAGAAAGCCATGTAAGAAGAGTATAGAGAACGGTGAGTGAGTGATGGATACTACCTGCTCCAACGCTGGCAGAATACTCCATCCCCATGGTGTCCGCTGATATCTTCTCTTGTAGAAATGTCTCCACAATCTATAAAACCTCAGGAGGCGTCAGCAGAGGGTTTGGGGATTGGCTGATATTTCTTTGGTCTTAGAAACATTGGCTATAAATAATTCGGGGGCTCTGCTGGGGAAAGGGCAAATTGGGAAATGTGTAGGATATTTACTGTTCTGTATCTGAGCTTCATTAAAGGGGAATTATCAGATGGAACAAGTCATCCCCTTATCCCTGGGCTCGGTGACGACTGATAGATCAGTGGGGTCCGACCGCGGGAAACTCCAGCAATCACCAAAAAAGGGCAGTGACCCCCATTAGAAGTGATGGCTGGATCCTTCCAGATGGGAGCTGTGATGAGTGTGGCGCCCCCCACTGGTGTCTCAGCGTATCATGTGTTGGGGAATAATGACTTCTCCTCTGGTAAATGGGCTGATTCCTGTCAGTTGTGGTCGCTGAGTGCGTGTGATGGGATGTGGCTGCGTCCATTATATTATATCACGTCTTATACCTAGAATCTCTCGCTGATCGCAGGTGTCTGTCTTCACACTCAGATCAGATGGAACAAACTGACCACATAGGAGGTTTTTTATTTTTTAAATTCAAACCGAGCAATCCTATTGGCTGAGTATGACTGTGGTTACCATGGTGACAGAATTTTAAAGGGACAGAACATTAATAATGTATAATAGTGTATTTTATGACATATTTCACATAATAGTGGCTGATATATGGACCTGTACAGATAATATGTGGGCGCACACTTCTATAACTCCTCATATTTTTCATACAGCAATTTGGTGGTGCTGTAGAGATATTTTGGGCGTAATATAACTTGTGCTGGCAATTGATCATCTATAAAGTAGTCTGGTAATGTATGTAATGGTCCTAAGATTGTGCTTTTATGTTCAATACAAATCTAAATATTAATCAGACGTCACTCCCTGCTATTTGAAGGGTTTTTGTCCCTTTCCCTATGTCAGAGTAGTATCACATATAGCTCGGATACGCTGCAGCCTTCAGAACAATGAGCTCCGTTGTGGCTTTTCCCTGCACATTCGGCCATTATATAAGTGACGGCAGCTGCGTTGTGTCCCTGCACGGCTGATAGCGTCGCTGTGCAGGGATTCAGTATGGTGGAGCTGCGGCTCTTTTCTTTTATGGGTCGATACAAGTCTTGTTCAGACATATAAATATGCCTTGATTACATTGTAGAAAAGAAGGGTGACATTACAGGAGTTCCATCCATTCTCAGTGTAAGATCAGTGGGGTCGGACCCCCGGCACCAGGGAGTATACAGAAGGAGCTTGTGAATGTCTTACTTTAGTGGTCTTGTAAGCTCCTCATCCCACACTTTTCCTGTATAGGACATATAGCTTTTCTGTATACATAACTCTTATGTAAAAACAACATCCTCCATGCACATTTCTGTAGGTTGCCTGATGGTTCAGGTGTATTTACATCATTTTTTTCTACTGCCCGACCTAACAGCGTTCGCTTGCTCTTTTAGCAATCCAATTGTATTGTTTCACATTTGGGGCGATTGTGTCAGCAGCAGGTTTCATTGTGGGGTTATATAATGGGCACTATTTTTATAGGCTTATTTGGATATTAATGCCTTTGTGAATAGATACTTTGCTGCTACCTTGCTCTTTATTATATTGTGGTGGGCAGTCTGTAGTCATATATTGAGATTTTCTGTGACTAGTTGGGCATATATATGTGAGGATTAACCATATCAGTACCTTGCAATGGTTTTGTTATTCATTGGGGCAATTGTTGCTTTTTAGTTGTTTTTTTTAACATGTCTTGTATGTTTAGTCTTTAATAAAATTCTATATTTTTGCTATTCCTTGGTGATCCCTGTCATTGCATCCTTTCTTTCTCCTTGCTTCTTTCCATCTCTATTATGTAGCTGCAGGGTTAGGGACGGCCGGTTCCTTGCAGGAATAGTTATCAGGACGGGTGCGGTTTCTGCTGTAATAACTCATTCATGTGACCCATCAGTCATCACCCGATCAGCCGGGCAATGCTCAGCACAGGCCGCCGTCATCCCACTTCTCTACATCTATTATATAGACACTCCACAACTGCTCCTTCTCTTCAGAATTCAGAAAGATTTTTTATTTTTTTTATTTCTGCAGCCATGCAGTGACGCTAGGTAGGTGCAGAGCTAAAGGGAAACCCACCTCAGAAGAAAATTCTAGGGTCCTGACCACTAGAGATGAGAGCTTAAAGGGAATCTGTCACTAGGTTTCTGCCATATATTCCGAGAGCAGCATGATGTAGAGACAGAGACCCTGATTCCAGCGATGTGTCACTTTCTGGGCTGCTTGCTGGTGTTTTGATAAAATCTTTGTTTTATCAGTAGGAGGTTGTGACTAGAAGACTAGTAAACCTGCAACCAGGTATCCCTCATTTTTCAGGAGTGGTCCAAATTAAATAAAAAAGCGGTCTATAGGGCGCTAAAAGAATGAACACTAGAAGTGAAAAAAATTTTAGGACTAAAAAATAAATTTAATGAGCCCTTTCCACAAAGCGTTTCGATAGTGAACTATCTTCCTCAGGTGGTACATGGCGCGCTTTTTCTCCCTTTCTCTTTTCTCATTTTTCAATCAGTGGTGCAGCTGGTTATACAGAGCTCAGCATTCAGAGCACTGCTAGATCTGCATTTGTTGGGGTTATTAAATGTGAACCTAATGGGAATTAAAGGGATTGTCCTCTACTTTGATATTGATAACATCAGCATTGGGTATCAATATCAAATCGATGGGGTTCTGACAGCCCCCCAGAGAGGGAGCCGCATGCTCCTATTCACTTGTGAAGATGGCCCCCACTGATTCCATATTAATGACCTATCCAATGGGTAAGTGATCAATATCAAGGTAGTGGGCAACCCCTTAAAGAAAGCAGACCATATTAGGTACTTCTAGAATATCGTTGTCCCATGCTGTTGATAGACCCCACGGCGTGTAATCGGTACCCTACAATGACTTGTCATCCATAGTCATGTCTTGTAGCACTGGAGCCATTAAATGATGCTGCTTGGCGGCTCATGACGTCACTATAGATGATGTGTATTAATGCAAGTTGTTTAATTGCTACTAATAAGAAATCACTTTAAATCAATATGGAGGCTTATAGGGTCCTCTCAGCTTCCTTTTACATATGGAAGTAGTGGTAGAACAGTATCGTCGATTGTCCCTCCCCAGAAAAATTATCCTTTTTTTTTTTTGCAGAGCTCCGATGTGCCAGTCAAAAGGAAATGGAGTGTCTGCAGATTGGTGTGGGAGTGCAGAGGGGCGTGTCCGTGCACTTGAAAGGAGCTGTCTAAGTGCAGTGATACGCCCCAGTGCACTTCCAGACGGATTTGCAGATGTTTTCCACACTAGATTTGTCATGATGGACTCATCAGATCTCTTATAACACCATTACGATCATATGTCAAGGTGCTGACGTCCCTTTATGCCTTACGCTACGTGCCACCTAAATGGATTTTCCATTGAGATGAGATGAGGGTGTTGGGTATTTTCCCCGGACCTGTCACGTTTCTGTAGGCTGCAGTCATGTATCCCGCGTCTTGCTCTAATACTTTGTTTTTATTGCAGTTTACTTCCGCCACAATTTCCTCAAGACAAACCTCTCATCACAGTCTTTCCACCGATAAGACATCACCTGGTGGACAAGCAAGGCCCCAATGTCACCTGTCCTTTACTACATAATGTAAGGAGACTTGGGAGATTTTGAGCACTGGACTTAGGAATGTTGTAATTTAACCTTTCAATGACTGAGGTGTTTTTTTTTTTATAAAGTGGATCTGTGTGGTCTCCTGACACATCTGTTTTAGTAATCTTATAAACCCTATAAAATCACAAATGTGCAGAATTTGTGTTTCAGACCACTGTGCAGTGCCTTTGAAGGCTATGTTCACACATTGCGTTTTTTTCAGCGTTTTTTTAATGCAAATTTTCAGCTGTGTTTTACAGTACAAGCAAAGTCTATGAGATTTCAGAAATCTCATACTCACACCCTGGTTTTTGTATGATCAGTATTTTGTGATTTGCATTGTTTTTTGCTGAATAGAGCACGTCACTTCTTTCAGTGTATTTCACCCATTGAAAGTAATGTGTAGTGAAAAAACGCCTAGTGTGAACATAGCCTTACATCTAATTGACAATGGGGTGTTACCTTACTCCTTGTCCATGTCTAATCAGTTTGGACAGTAGGCATAATCACTACGACCAGGGGCCTGGCAGTGGCCAGTTGTCAATGTATCCACACATTTCCAGAAGATTGGCACAACGCAGAGGACCTGGGAAGAAGAGATGCCACGGTATTGTTACTTCATAGGGAATACACCTCTTTATTTTGGTAGATGAGGTCTTTGTCAAACACATCTTCAGCAAAGGAGAACGAAATGAAAGGATTAATGTATGTGTTAATGACCCGGTTCTGCGTGTGCTCTACGTAAAATGTGTCTGCAGATGGCTGTGCTGCATCGACACGTGAGGTTTGGGAGCCCCCTTACATCTAATGGGTGGGGGTCTTACATTGAGGTCCCCACTTCAGACATTTCTGATATTTCCAGTGAATTTTCCAAGGAAGTTTCAGATAAAAATACCATAAGAAAATGTGGTCAACCTTGTTTTAGTTTTTTTTTTTAATATATAAGATTTTTAGTTATAGTCTTTGTTATGTTCACATAGAAGACCGGTGGGTTTTTTCTTTTTTAGTAACAAAGTATATACAGTGGGGAAAATAAGTATTGGATACACTGACGATTTTGCAAGTTTTCCCACCTACAAAGAATGGAGAGGGCTGTAATTTTTATCGTAGGTACACTTCACCTGTGAGAGACAAAATCTAAAAATAAAAAACAGAAAATAACATTTTATAATTTTTACATACTTATTTCATGCAATTATGCAAATTAATTATTTGATACAATAGAAAAACAGATCTTAATATTTGGTACGGAAACCTTTGTTTGCAATTACAGAGGTCAGACGTTTCCTGTAGTTCTTGACCAAGTTTGCAGACACTGCAGCAGGAATTTTGGACCACTCCTCCATACGGATCTTCTCCAGATCTTTCAAGTTTCGGGACTGTTGCTGGGTGCAGTTGTCCTGTCCCCTTTGCAGAAAAGCACCACCAAAGTATAAGGTTTCCCCCAGCATGCTTCTCAGTTGGGACGGTGTTCTTGGGGTTGTACTCATCCTTCTTCTTTCTTCAAACACGGCAAGTGGAGTTAATACTAAAAAGTCCTATTTTGGTCTCATCTGACCACATGACCCTCTCCCATGCCTCCTCTGGATCACCCAGATGGTCATTGGCGAACTTCAAACGGGCCTGGACATGTGCTGGCGTGAGCAGGGGACCTTGCGTGCCCTGCAGGAGTTTAATCCATGACGGCATAGTGTGTTACTAATGGTAATGTTTGAGACTGTAGTCTCGGCTCTCTTCAGGTCATTGACCAGGTCCTCCTGTGTAGTTCTGGGCTGATTCCTGACCTTTCTCAGAATCATCCTTATCCCACGGGTCGAGATCTTGCATGGAGCCCCAGACCGAGGAAGATTGACAGTCATCTTGTGTTTCTTCCGTTTTCTAATAATTGTGCCAACAGTTGTTGCCGTCTCACCAAGCTGCTTGCATATTGTCCTGTATCCCATCCCAGCCTGGAGCTGGTCTACAATTTTGTCCCTGGTGTCCTTAGATAGCTCTTTGGTCTTAACCATGGTGGATAGGTTGGAGTGTGATTGATTAAGTGTGTGGACAGGTGTCTTTTATACAGTTAACGAGTTCAAACAGGTACAATAAATACAGGTGAGGAGTGCAGAGTAGGAGGGCTTCTGAAAGAAAAACTAACAGGTCTGTGAGAGACAGATTTCTTGCTGGTTGGTAGGTGATCAAATACTTATTTCATGCAATGAAATGCGATTTAATTATTTAAAAATCATACAATGTGATTTTTTTTTGGATTTTATTTTTAGATTCTGTCTCTCACAGTTGAAGTGTACCTATGATAAAAATGACAGACCTCTCCATTCTTTGTAGGTGGGAAAACTTGCAAAATCGGCAGTGTATCAAATACTTATTTTCCCTACTGCGTGCGTGTATGTATATATATATGTGTGTGTGTGTGTGTGTGTGTATGTGACGCGCCCCTGGGCCTGTGTCGCACAGCGTTGCGCATGCAGGAGCTTACCCGGAGCCGGATCTGTTGAGGGTTGTAGTCTCGTGGCGGTGACCCGGTCCGTGCCCAGGGAGTCAGACTAAGTGGCGTTGTATTGCGGTAGATGTTGGACGACTACGCCACCCGTTGAATGCAGCGAAGGAGCTGCCGCTGCAGGGCAGACCGCTGAGGCTGGTGGTAGGATTGTGCAGCGTGATAGTATCACCCCCAACGGGAGGGGTATGGCCTCAGGGCAGCCGACGTGGATGATGGGGGTAGCAGGAATCACTCAGAGACGATGCGGTGTAGTTCAGGGTCTTTACTGGTGATAAAGATAGACCCTCCCGGAGTACTGGCTAGCGATCGGGGCCTGGTCAGTCCTTGAGCAGATGGGATCTCCCCTGGCCAGGCGGAGTTGTAGGCCTCCCAAACTGACTGTACTCTTCTGGCTACCTTGCTAGAGGCGGGTATAAGTAGCCCACGTCCCTGAGTGTACCGTGTGGTGCTCACCCGTATGGCCGGTGACTCGGGGCCTTCTAGTGGCGTCCGCTCCACGACGGCGGTGCTGGTCCCACGCGTGTGACCGTGCCTTCGGGTTTCTTGGCCAGAGGACCTGAAATCCCCTGCCGGGCGGTTTCTGCTGCTGGGTAAAGATTAGTCCCCACATCCTCGGACTCCGGGTCCGGTGATAGCTTCTCAGTCAGGGCGAGCTCTGCAGCTGCCAGCCCCTGACTCCTTATAGCACTGCTCCCACAGAGCTCCTGATGTTCTTTTCCTATATCTGCTTCTCTTCTCTGTCTCTTCTTCTTCTCTACTCACTAACCCTGCCTCAGCCCTAGGTTTATATAGGGGAAGTTCTTCCCCTCCCAGGACTGGGCAGGAGGTGTGGCATGCATAGGATCCCTGACCAAGAGACCTCCCACCTGCTCTCAGACGTAATATCTCTATCACTGTGGCAACCAGACCCCTGGGCTGTCACATTTGTACAGTACAGACCAAAAGTTTGGACACACCTTCTCATTTAAAGACTTTTTCTGTATTTTCATGACTATGAAAATTGTACATTCACACTGAAGGCATCAAAACTATGAATTAACACATGTGGAATTATATACTTAACAAAAAAGTGTGAAACAACTGAAAATATGTCTTATATTCTAGGTTCTTCAAAGTAGCCACCTTTTGCTTTGATGACTGCTTTGCACACTCTTGGCATTCTCTTGATGAGCTTCAAGAGGTAGTCACCGGAAATGGTCTTCCAACAATCTTGAAGGAGTTCCTGGAGATGCTTAGCACTTGTTGGCCCTTTTGCCTTCACTCGGCGGTCCAGCTCACCCCAAACCATCTCGATTGGGTTCAGGTCTGGTGACTGTGGAGGCCAGATCATCTGGCGTAGCACCCCATCACTCGCCTTCTTGGTCAAATAGCCCTTACACAGCCTGGAGGTGTGTTTGGGGTCATTGTCCTTTTGAAAAATAAATGATGGTCCAACTAAACCCAAACCGGATGGAATAGCATGCCGCTGCAAGATGCTGTGGTAGCCATGCTGGTTCAGTATGCCTTCAATTTTGAATAAATCCCCAACAGTGTCACCAGCAAAGCACCCCCACACCATCACTCCTCCTCCTCCATGCTTCACTGTGTGAACCAGGCATGTAGAGTCCATCCGTTCACCTTTTCTGCGTCGCACAAAGACACGGTGGTTGGAACCAAAGATCTCAAATTTGGACTCATCAGACCAAAGCACAGATTTCCACTGGTCTAATGTCCATTCCTTGTGTTCTTTAGCCCAAACAAGTCTCTTCTGCTTGTTGCCTGTCCTTAGCAGTGGTTTCCTAGCAGCTATTTTACCATGAAGGCCTGCTGCACAAAGTCTCCTCTTAACAGTTGTTGAAGAGATGTTTCTGCTGCTAGAACTCTGTGTGGCATTGACCTGGTCTCTAATCTGAGCTGCTGTTAACCTGCAATTTCTGAGGCTGGTGACTCGGATAAACTTATCCTTAGAAGTAGAGGTGACTCTTGGTCTTCCTTTCCTGGGGCAGTCCTCATGTGAGACAGTTTCTTTGTAGCGCTTGATGGTTTTTGCAACTGCACTTGGGGACACTTTCAAAGTTTTCACAATTTTTCGCATTGACTGACCTTCATTTCTTAAAGTAATGATGGCCACTCGTTTTTCTTTACTTAGCTGCTTTTTTCTTGCCATAATACAAATTCTAACAGTCTATTCAGTATTCAGTAGGACTATCAGCTGTGTATCCACCAGACTTCTGCACAACACAACCGATGGTCCCAACCCCATTTATAAGGCAAGAAATCCCACTTATTAAACCTGACTGGGCACACCTGTGAAGTGAAAACCATTTCCGGTGACTACCTCTTGAAGCTCAACAAGAGAATGCCAAGAGTGTGCAAAGCAGCCATCAAAGCAAAAGGTGGCTACTTTGAAGAACCTAGAATATAAGACATATTTTCAGTTGTTTCACACTTTTTTGTTAAGTATATAATTCCACATGTGTTAATTCATAGTTTTGATGCCTTCAGTTAGTCATGAAAATACAGATAAATCTTTAAATGAGAAGGTGTGTCCACCTTTTGGTCTGTACTGTATCACTGCTCAAAAAAATAAAGGGAACACTTAAACAACAGAATATAACTCCAGGTAGATCAAACTGTCCACTTAGGAAACGACACTGATTGACAATCAATTTCACATGCTGTTGTGCAAATGGAATAGACAATAGATGGAAATTATTGGCAATTATCAAGACACCCTCAAAGGAGTGATTCTGCAGGTGGGGACCACAGACCACATCTCAGTACCAATGCTTTCTGGCAGATGTTTTGGTCACTTTTGAATGTTGGTTATGCTTTCACACTCGTGGTAGCATGAGACGGACTCTACAACCCACAGAAGTTGCTCAGATAGTGCAGCTCATCCAGGATGGCACATCAGTGCGAGCTGTGGCAAGAAGGTTTGCTGTGTCTGTCAGCATAGTGTCCAGAGGCTGGAGGTGCTACCAGGAGACAGGCCAGTACACCAGGAGACAAGGAGGGGGCCGTAGGAGGGCAACAACCCAGCAGCAGGACCGCTACCTCCGCCTTTGTGCAAGGAGGAACAGGGGGAGCACTGACAGAGCCCTGCAAAATGACCTCCAGCAGGCCACAAATGTTCATGTGTCTGTACAAACGGTTAGAAACCGACTCCATGAGGGTGGTATGAAGGCCCGACGTCCACAGATGGGGGTTGTGATCACATCCCAACACCATGCAGGACGCTTGGCATTTTCCACAGAACACCAGGATTGGCAAAGTCGCCACTGGCGACCTGTGCTCTTCACAGATGAAAGCAGGTTCACACTGAGCACGTGTGACAGACATGACAGAGTCTGGAGATGCCGCGGAGAGCGATCTGCTGCCTGCAACATCCTTCAGCATGACCGGTTTGGCAGTGGGTCAGTAATGGTGTGGAGTGGCATTTCTTTGGAGGGCCGCACAGCCCTCCATGTGCTCGCCAGAGGTAGCCTGACTGCCATTAGGTACCGAGATGAGATCCTCAGACCCCTTGTGAGACCATATGCTGGTGAGGTTTGCCCTGGGTTCCTCCTAATGCAGGACAATGCCAGACCTCATGTGGCTGGAGTGTGTCAGCAGTTCCTGCAAGATGAAGGCATTGAAGCTATGGACTGTCCCGCCCGTTCCCCAGACCTGAATCCGATTGAGCACATCTGGGACATCATGTCTCGCTCCATCCACCAACGTCACGTTGCACCACAGACTGTCCAGGAGTTGGCGGATGCTTTAGTCCAGGTCTGGGAGGAGATCGCACAGGAGACCATCCGCAACCTTATCAGGAGCATGCCCAGGCGTTGTAGGGAGGTCATACAGGCACGTGGAGGCCGCACACAATACAGAACCTCATTTTGACTTGTTTTAAGGACATTACATCAAAGTTGGATCAGCCTGTAGTGTGTTTTTCCAACTTAATTTTGGGGGTGGCTCCAAATCCAGGCCTCCATTAGTTAATAAATTTGATTTCCATTGATGATTTTTATGTGATTTTGTTGTCAGCACATTCAGCTTTGTACAGAACAAAGTATTCAATGAGAATATTTCATTCATTCAGATCTAGGATGTGTTATTTGAGTGTTCCCTTTATTTTTTTGAGCAGTGTATGTATATGTGTGTGTATATATAAAATTTTTTTTAATTTTTTTCAATACATATTTCACTTTGGAGCTGACATAAGTCATGGACATGGGCTCTGTATCATGATATGTCTCCAATTTAGCAAATCTAGATCATGAAAGTAACTCTGTGACCTGCCATGTTGTCACCCTGAGTAATATGCTATAGGTATCATTACTGAGTCATATAGTGATGAAGTGATTGACAGTTGCTCCTGCTTTCTATCGAGCATCTCTCCTGCTCTCTCTCTCGAGCATCTCTCCTGCTCTCTCTCTCGAGCGTCTCTCCTGCTCTCTCTCGAGCGTCTCTCCTGCTCTCTCTCTCTAGCTTCTCTCCTGCTCTCTCTCTCTCGAGCGTCTCTCCTGCTCTCTCTCTCAAGCGTCTCTCCTGCTCTCTCTCTCTCGAGCGTCTCTCCTGCTCTCTCTCTCGAGCGTCTCTCCTGCTCTCTCTCTCGAGCATCTCTCCTGCTCTTTCTCTCGAGCGTCTCTCCTGCTCTCTCTCTCTCGAGCGTCTCTCCTGCTCTCTCTCTCGAGCGTCTCTCCTGCTCTCTCTCTCTCGAGCGTCTCTCCTGCTCTCTCTCGAGCGTCTCTCCTGCTCTCTCTCTCTCGAGCGTCTCTCCTGCTCTCTCTCAACAGCGTCTCTCCTGCTCTCTCTCTCGAGCGTCTCTCCTGCTCTCTCTCTCGAGCGTCTCTCCTGCTCTCTCTCGAGCGTCTCTCCTGCTCTCTCTCTCGAGCGTCTCTCCTGATCTTGAGCGTCTCTCCTGCTCTCTCTCTCTTGAGCGTCTCTCCTGCTCTCTCTCTCGAGCGTCTCTCCTGCTCTCTCTCTCTCGAGCGTCTCTCCTGCTCTCTCTCGAGCGTCTCTCCTGCTCTCTCTCGAGCGTCTCTCCTGCTCTCTCTCTCGAGCGTCTCTCCTGCTCTCACTCTCTCGAGCGTCTCTCCTGATCTTGAGCGTCTCTCCTGCTCTCTCTCTCTCTCTCGAGCGTCTCTCCTGCTCTCTCTCTCTCGAGCGTCTCTCCTGATCTTGAGCGTCTCTCCTGCTCTCTCTCTCTCGAGCGTCTCTCCTGCTCTCTCTCTCGAGCGTCTCTCCTGATCTTGAGCGTCTCTCCTGCTCTCTCTCTCTCTCTCTCGAGCGTCTCTCCTGCTCTCTCTCTCTCGAGCGTCTTTCTAGCGTCTCTCCTGCTCTCTCTCTCGAGCGTCTCTCCTGATCTTGAGCGTCTCTCCTGCTCTCTCTCTCTCTCTCTCGAGCGTCTCTCCTGCTCTCTCTCTCGAGCATCTCTCCTGCTCTTTCTCTCGAGCATCTCTCCTGCTCTCTCTCTCTCGAGCGTCTCTTCTGCTCTCTCTCTCGAGCGTCTCTCCTGCTCTCTCTCTCTCGAGCGTCTCTCCTGCTCTCTCTCTCTCGAGCGTCTCTCCTGATCTTGAGCGTCTCTCCTGCTCTCTCTCTCGAGCGTCTCTCCTGCTCTCTCTCTCTCGAGCGTCTCTCCTGATCTTGAGCGTCTCTCCTGCTCTCTCTCTCGAGCGTCTCTCCTGCTCTCTCTCTCGAGCGTCTTTCTAGCGTCTCTCCTGCTCTCTCCAGCCCTTGTCTGCTTGATCGCTGATACTGCCATACTTTGTGGTCTGTATACACTGTGTTCCAAATTATTATGCAAATAATATTTTCTCAGATTTTCCCAAATTACCTATATGAATTGCAGTCATTGTAATTTTCCAGTCAAATAACTATTAGAGTACAATTGAAAGGTTTTTGTACAAACTGCCTATGATAACAGGATATTTAAAAAAAAAAAAAAAAAAACCTCAAACTGCACTCAAAATGCATGTTCCAAATTATTATGCACAGCAGAGTTTTCAACCTTTTCATTTTAATAAAGAACAAAAAAATGGTCATTTTTGAAATTATAAGCATTAGCAGGTTATTACACACTGAAATCAAACAGTTTCAACTCAAAACTTTATTCTAGGTGATGTTACATTTTCACATAGGACCCCTTGTTCGAAAGGAGCTTCTGAACTCTCTCGTCCATTGAATTTATCAGGTTTTGGATGGTTTCTGCTTCAATTGTTTTGCATGAGGACAGAATACCCTCCCAGAGCTGTTGCTTAGATGTGAGCTGCCTCCCGCCATCATAGACACTCCTTTTAATGATGCTCCAGAGGTTCTCAATGGGGTTGAGGTCAGGGGAGCATGGGGGCCACACCATAAGTTTGTCCCCTTTTATGCCCATAGCAGCCAGAGATGCAGATGTGTTATGTGCAGCATGAGACGGGGCATTATCATGCATGAAAATGATCTTGCTGCGGAATGCACGGTTCTTCTTCTTGAACCATGGAAGGAAGTGCTGTTTGAGAAACTCAACATACATTATGGAGTTCATCTTTACCCCTTCAGGGATCCTAAAAGGGCCGACAATCCCTCTCCCCATGATTCCAGCCCAAAACATTACTTCACCTCCTCCTTGTTAGCGCTGTAGCCGTGTTTGCATGGGGTGTCCATCAACCAGCCATCCTCCACTCCATCCATCTGGACCATCGAGATCATTTCATGCAGGAGACGAATGCCAAGAGTGTTCAAAGCAGTCATCAAAGCAAAAGGTGGCTACTTTGAAGAACCTAGAATATAAGACATATTTTCAGTTGTTTCACACTTTTTTATTAAGTATATAATTCCACATGTGTTAATTCATAGTTTGATGCCTTCAGTGTGAATGTACAATTTTCAAAGTCATGAAGATACAGAAAAATCTTTAAATGAGAAGGTGTGTCCAAAATTTTGGTCTGTACTGTATATATATATGTGCGTCTCATAAAATTAGAATATCATCAAAAAGTTTATTAATTTCAGTCCTTCAATACAAAAAGTGAAACTCATATTATATAGAGTCATTACAAACAGAGTGATCTATTTCATGTGGTTGTTTCTGCTAATGTTGATGATTATGACTTACAGCCAATGAAAACACAACAGTCATTGTCTCAGTAAATTAGAATAATTAAGAAAAAAACACCTGCAAAGGCTTCCTACGTGTTTAAAAAGGCTCCTTAATCTGTTTCAGTAGGCTCCACAGTCATGGGGAAGACTGCTGACTTGACAGATATCCAGAAGGCAGTCATTGACACACTCCACAAGGTCCCAAAGTTCCAATTTTAATTTGGGAATCAAGGTCCCAGAGTCTGGAGGAAGAGTGCAGAGGCCACAATCCAAGCTGCTTGAGGTCTAGTGTGAAGTTTCCACAATCAGTGATGGCTTGGAGAGCCATGTCATCTGCTGGTGTAGGTCCACTGTGTTTTATCAAGACCAAAGTCAGCGCAGCCGTCTACCAGGAAATTTTAGAGCACTTCATGCTTCCCTCTGCCGACAAGCTTTTTGGAGATGGAAATGTCATTCTCCAGCAAGACTTGGCCCCTGTCCACACTGCCAAAAGTACCAATACCTGGTTTAAAAACAACAGTATCACTGTGCTTGATTAGCAGCAAACTCGCCTGACCTTAACCCCATAGAGAATCTATTATAGAGAATCTATGGGGTATTGTCAAGAGGAAGATAAGAGGCACCAAACCCAACAATGCAGACGAGCTGAAGGCTGCTATCAAAGCAACCTGGGCTTCCATAATACCTCAGCAGTGCCACAGGCTGATCACCTCCATGCCACGCCGCATTGATGCAGTAATTGATGCAAAAGGAGCCCGACCAAGTATTGAGTGCATTTACTGAACATACATTTCAGTAGCCCAACATTTCGGATTTTAAAATCATTTTTTAAGCTGTTATAAAATATTCTAATTTACTGAGATAATGACTTTTGTGTTTTCATTGGCTGTAAGCCATAATCATCAACATTAACAGAAATAAACACTTGAAATAGATCACTGTGTTTGTAATGACTCTATATAATATATGAGTTTCACTTTATGTATTGAAGAACTGAAATAAATTAACTTTTTGATGATATTCTAATTTTGTGAGAAGCACCTGTATATCTACACTGACCACAAAAAGTTCGGGATATGTGGTTTTCTGGTGAAATGTATGGAAAATGTAAAAAGTTCCCTCTACAGTAATATATTATAATACAAGTAGGGCGTTTAAGTAGAAGCATGTAACGGTGATTTCCTCATCTCAAACCATTTATTGAAACAAATGCCAACAACAGTGGTGGGTATACCCCAACAAAAAATGTCAATGTCTCAATAACTTGTCATGTGGCCTTGAGCAGCATCAATTACAGCTCGACAATGAATTCTCCTGCTGTTCACAAGTGGAGTTATTGTCTGCTGAGGCATGGCATCCCACTCTTCTTGGAGGGTGCAGGGCTGTGGAGTCTGAGTCGGTGTCTATTTTGGTGGAGTCAGTATAAAATGGACCCACTCCGACTCCTAAAATATAGAATAAATTGGGTACAGCAGTACAATACAGGATGTGCTGTAAATGTTTCCATAAGAATTTGTGAAAGTTCTGAAATGTCCTATAAATGTCTGTTCTGTTCCTGATCTAAGGATCTCGGCTTTTAGTTCAGATGAATCTGTGCTGCACTTTATGTACACGCTCAGTAGTGACCAGGGCTGTGGAGTCAGAGTCGGGAGTCGGAAGTTTGGCTTACTGACACCACAGCCCTGGAAAGGGCGGTTCTCAGGTCATTGAGGTTCTGGGGTACAGAGTTACGAGCCTCTACACAGCGACTCAGCTGATCCCATAGGTTTTCTATGGGATTCAGGTCTGGAGAAAATGCAGGCCACTCCATTTGAGGTTCCCCTGTCTCCAGCAGCCATTCCCTAATGATGCAACCTCAATGAGCTGGAGCCTTGTGATCCATGAAGATGAAATTAGGCCTGTGTTGTGAATGCAGAGGGACAATGACAGGATTAATGTTGTTATTCAAGTAGTAGGGGCTGTTTAATACCAATTCTAATTGAACCCCAAATTTTATTGGGCAATACATGGATCAAACACCTGATGTGAATTTTGCCATTAAGCTCCTTGTTAGAGAACAGCAAGTTGTGCAAAAAGTACTGAAACATTGAACAGTTGGACATGTGCATTCAAAAGTTTAGAGAAGGTCACATTAAGTTCACCTGAAAAGGTTAGAGGGCATTTTAGGTTCATCCTGAAATTTCACCCAAAAGCCAAATATTCCTAACTTTTTTGTGGGTAGTGTATATACACACACATACATATACATGGTGGTAAAAGTAGCATTTCATACACTGCCGATTTTGCAAGTTTTCCCACCTACATAGAATGGAGAGGTCTGTAATTTTTATCGTATATCCACTTCAACTGTGAGATACAGAATCTAAAAATAAAAACCAGAAAATAACATTGTTTGATTTTCAAATCATTAAATTGCATTTTATTGCATGGAATTAGTATTTGATTTCCTACCAACCAGCAAGAATTCTGGCTCTTACAGACCTGTTAGTGTTTCTTTAAGAAGCCCTCCTACTCTGCACTCATTACCTTTTATTAATTGCACCATATAAACCTGTATAAAAGACACCTGTCCACATGCTCAATCAATCATACTCCAACCTCTCCACCGTGGGCAAGATCAAAGAGCTGTCTAAGGACACCAGGGACAAAATTGTAGACCTGCACAAGGCTGGCATGGGCTACAAGGCAGCAGACAAGGAGCTTGGTGAGAAGTCAACAACTGTTGGCACAATTATTAGAAAATGGAAGAAACACAAGATGACTGTCAATTCTCCTCGGTGTAAGGCTCCATGCAAGATCTCGCCTTGTGGGGTAAGCATGTGTGACACCCCAGGGGTCTGGTTGCCACAGTGATAGAGATATTACGTCTGAGAGCAGGTGGGAGGTCCTTTGGTCAGGAATCCTGTGCATGCCACACCTCCTGCCCAGTCTTGGGAGGGGAAGGACTTCCCCTATATAAACCCGGGGCTGAGGCAGGGTTAGGAGAAAGAAGACAGAACAAGAGTAGAGAAGAGAAGCAGCATAGCAAGAAACATCAGGAGCTCTGTGGGGAGCAGTGTTACAACGAGTCAGGGGCTGGCAGCTGCAGAGCTCGCCCTGACTGAGAAGATTTCTTACCGGACCCGGAGTCCGAGGCTGTGGGGACTAACTCCTACCCAGCAGCAGAAACCGTTCGGCAGAGGATTTCAGGTCCTCTGGCCCAGAAGCCCGAAGGCACGGTCACACGCGTGGGACCAGCACCGCCATCGTGGAGCGGAAGCCATTAGAAGGCCCCGAGTCACCGGCCATACGGGTGAGCACCACACGGTACACTCAGGGACGTGGGCTACTTATTCCCGCCTCTAGCAAGGTAGCCAGAAGAGTACAGTTAGTTGGGAAGGCCTACAACTCCGCCTGGCCAGGGGAGATCCCATCTGCTCAAGGACTGACCAGGCCCCTATCACTAGCAAGTACTCCGGGAGGGTCTATCTTTGTCACCAGTAAAGACCCTGAACTACACCGCACCGTCTCTGAGTGGTTCCTGCTACCCCCATCATCCACGTCGGCTGCCCTGAGGCCATACCCCTCCCGTTGGGGGTTATACCATCCACGCTGCACCATCCTTCCACCGGCCTCAGCGGTCTGCCCTGCAGCGGCAGCTCCATAGCTGCATTCAACGGGTGGCGTAGTCACCAACCATCTACTGCTAGTACATCGCCGCTCAGTTTGACTCCCTGGGCACGGACCGGGTCGCCGCCACGAGACTACAACCCTCAAGAGATCCGGCTCCGGGTAAGCTCCCGCGTGCGCAACGCAGCGCGACACAGGCCCAGGGGCGCGTCAACTTTGGCGTAGTCGGCAGGATTTCGTGCCCGCAACCACCGGGTACTGCGTGCCTGAAAAGCAAAGACTGTTCAAACTTACCAGTGGTGAAGATTCCCGTTATCCGTGGAGGTTTCCCGCCATCCGGCGCCATCTTCTACCTTCTTCCCGCCATCCGCGAAGTTTTCCTGCCATCCGGCGCCATCTTCGACCTTCTTCCCGCCATCCGTGGAGTTTTCCCGCCATTGGACGCCATCTTGAGGACGCCGCGCGGGAAGAAGAGGGGCGTGGACTCCGAAAGCGCGCGAGAACTGAAGCCCCGCCTCACGTCCGGACGTTGCGTAAGGTCCTGGAAGGAGCCCAGCAGACGCCGACGTCACCGGAGCGCGACGGAAGGTCCTCAACCCTGACGATCCACTGCGGAGCCGCGGCCTACGGAACAGGATCATCGCAAGGTAGGCCACGGTCCACTAGGGGGGAGGAAGATGTCGGATACGGAGGAGAGCTTCACTGCCTCAACCCCCGCCAGCGCCACCGCTGCTGCAGTTATGCCCTTCACCATGCCCTATATCCCGGGAGCAGCTTGGCTACCCCAGTACTCAGGGGAGTCACATACCCTGCATGACTTTAGAGAAAAGCTGGATAGCCTCTTCCAGGTGTACCCCCTCACAGAAGAGCAAAAAGTGAGCATCCTGGTGGCCCAACTAACTGGGGCAGCCAAAAGGGAAGTAAAATCCTGGCCACCTGGGAGGAAGACTGTCGCAGGGATACTAACCCGGCTGAAGGACACCTTTGATACCCGCACCTCAGCCGAGATTAAGCTTAGATTCTACGGGTGCAAGCAGCGAGCGCATGAGAGTATAAGGGACTATGCACTAAACCTACAAGAGGCCCTGGGGGCCATAAAGCAGACCGACCCTGATGGGGTGGGAAACGAGGACAGGCTGTTGACTGAACAATTTATAGAGGGTTTATATTGCAATGCCCATCGAACCCAGTTGCGGGCAATGGCCTTACAGGATCCCCATCTGGACTTTGCACAGTTCAAGGACAGAGCCATCCGGGTGCTCCGAGAACCGGCACCGGGTGGCGTTGTGACCCACAGGCGCCCAGCTATCACTTACCACCAGGAGGCGGCGCCCTTGTCGGCAGGGCCTGTGGGAGCTGATGCGCAGGCTTTGGACAATGACCCGGCTCCAGACCTACGCCATCAGGTCCAAGAGCTAGCTAAGAGCGTTGCTGCGCTAACCCGAACTGTGCAGTCTTTACAGGTTTCCACCCCAGGGAAGATCCAGCTGGCATCCGGACCGGAGGACATCCCGTGGCGTCGACCAAGGAGGACCCCACCGGCCAGAGGAAGACCCAGTGACCGATACAGCAAGGACGGACGACCCATCTGCCGCCGCTGCAATCAACCCGGACATATGGAAAGGTACTGTTCTTTAAACGGGCACAACCTGGGGTAGAGGGCCAACCCCCAGGAAAAAGATCACCAGGCCCATCGAACTGGCGCGACAGATATGTGGGAGGACGTCCAGTCTTGCCTGTGGTACTGGATGGCATTCCCATGAGTGCCCTACTGGACACCGGGTCACAGGTCACCACCATCCCGTACGTGCTCTTTAAGCAGTACTGGAATGACTCGGATATTACCCGCTACCCTGACGACGACTTGAGTATCATCGCCAGCAATGGCCAGCCCGTGCCACAGATCGGATTTAAAGAGGTGACCATCAAAATCGGTAGAGTCGAACTGGCAGCACAGGGACTGATCATTGTAGACATTGACAAACAGGAGAGTCACCCAAAAATAACTCTAGGAACTAATGTAATTGAAAATTGTCTTGCAGAGGTGATTTTCCTTCTACAGCAGGTTGCCAAGAACGCCAGCTCCGGCGAGCAGCGAGTGCTCCAGAAAGAGATCCGGGCACTGATGCGACGGCAACAGGTGGAACTCTCCGGCGGTGAGATTGGTAGCGTAAGAATGTGTGACCCTTTCCCTATTGCCATGCCCCCAAAAAGTGAAATGATGATTTGGTGCCGGGCAGCTATTGGTCTGAGAGGTAGAGATTACCAGGCAATGGTAGAACCAGCTTACTCAGACAGTAGGCCCACCATTTTGACAGCACGGGGGGTGGTCAATGTACGCCATGGGAGGGTGCCCGTTCGCATAATCAATATCGGGGAGAGGGAAGTGTACCTGCCCCGGTATTCCACACTAGCAAAATTATATACCATCAACCAAAACTCTATACAGTCTGTGGAACCCTTGCCTCCATCTCACCCGGAGGAAGGTAACGGCTCTAAGAAAGTAATGGAGGATTGGTGTCAGCAACTACACTTGGGAACTGACTCCACTCCCTCCCACCAGAAACAGGGAGTCTACCGGGTGGTTCAAGAGTATGAGAGAGTGTTTAGTAAACACCCGTTAGACTTCGGGCGAGTCAAGGGGGTAGAACACCGCATCCCCACGGGAGATCATCCTCCCATAAAAGAGAGGTATCGACCCGTACCCCCTGCACATTACCAACACGCCAAGGGGATGCTTAGAGACATGAAGGAGGCTGGGGTAATCCGGGATAGCTGTAGCCCCTGGGCAGCCCCGCTAGTTTTAGTCAAAAAGAAAGACAACACCATGAGGATGTGTGTAGATTACCGGAAAATCAACCGTATCACACACAAGGATGCGTACCCCTTACCAAGGATAGAGGAGTCATTGGCTGCTTTAAGGTCTGCTAACTTCTTCTCTACCTTGGATCTCACTAGCGGGTACTGGCAGGTTCCTGTAGCAGAGGCGGACCGGGAGAAGACCGCATTCACCACCCCGATGGGACTTAGCGAGTTCACCTGCATGCCGTTCGGACTCTGCAACGCCCCAGGAACCTTCCAACGATTAATGGAGTGCTGTCTGGGCCACAGAAACTTCGAGACGGTCCTGTTGTACCTGGACGATGTCATCGTATACTCCAAAACTTATGAGGACCACCTGAAACACCTGGCGGAGGTGTTCGAAGCTCTGGCGAGTTACGGCCTAAAGGTGAAACCCTCCAAGTGTCACCTCCTGAAACCAAAGGTGCAGTATCTGGGACACGTGGTGAGCGCTGACGGAGTGGCTCCCGACCCCGATAAGATCACCGCAATTAAGGGATGGCCAAGCCCCTCCAGCGTAAAAGAAGTGCGGCAGTTCCTCGGGTTGGTAGGCTACTACCGAAGGTTTATTCCCGGTTTCACCAAAAAGGCAGCGCCTATGCAGGACCTCCTGATAGGCCAGTCCCGGAAGGCCAAGAACCAGAAGCCGCCCTTCAAATGGAAAGAGCTAGAAGAAGAGTCCTTCCGCCAGCTGAAGAATGCCCTCACGGGGGATGAAATCTTGGCGTACCCGGATTATAGCCAGCCCTTCATCCTCTACACCGACGCCAGTAACATCGGGCTAGGAGCCGTACTGTCCCAGATCCAGCAGGGGAAAGAACGAGTAATCGCCTACGCCAGCCGAAAACTGCGACCCACCGAAAGGAACCCCGAGAATTATAGCTCATTTAAGCTAGAGTTCCTGGCCGTGGTATGGGCAGTCACTGAGCGCTTTAAGCATTACCTTGCTTCTTCCCGGTTCACCGTGTACACGGATAACAACCCGTTGACACACCTGGACACGGCAAGACTCGGTGCCCTGGAGCAGAGGTGGATGGCCCGTCTGTCCAACTACGAGTTCATAATCAAATACCGGGCAGGGCGCTCCAATACTAACGCGGACGCCCTGTCCAGGATGCCCAACCTGCCGGACGAAGGAGAAGATCCGGAGGGACTGGAAGAGATTGAACTCCCTGCGTTCCACCGTCATGGGACTATCCAGTATTCCCACCGGGTAAGGAGTAAGCAGGCTGCTACGTTGAACCCCTTACCTCACTACAACTGGGCGGAAACGCAAGACAGCGACCCTGCCGTCCGACTGGTGAAGGAGATGCTGACTCGGCCGGAGGCTCGCCTTGAACCAGACGCTCCGGAGGAAGCCAAACAACTATGGGCAGAGAAGAGTCGACTGTTCCTTTACAAAGGGAAGTTGTGCCGCAGAATGGTTAACTCCCGGACGCATGAATTACTCTGGCAAGTAGTGGTGCCACGAAGAGACGCAGCCATGGTGATGGAGGCATACCACGACGGAGCTGGACACTTCGGGTGGAAGAAGCTGGAGTTCCTGCTGCGCGAGCGATTCCACTGGGTAGGCATGAGGGGAACCATTGAGAAGTGGTGCAGAGACTGTGGCCCGTGCAACCTGAGAAGGAAGGACCGCGCCAGCCAGAAGACTCCCCTGCAGTCCATCGTCACCCGGCAACCGTTGGAACTGGTAGCCTTGGATCATGTAAAACTGACCCCAAGCAGAAGTGGCTACGTCTACGCGTTAACCATCGTGGATCATTACTCCCGGTTTCTGGTTGTCGTCCCCGTCAAGGACTTAACGGCTCAAACAGCAGCTAGAGCCTTCCAGCAGCACTTTTGCCGTCCACACGGGTACCCGGACCAAGTGCTGACGGACCAGGGACCTGCCTTTGAAGCGGAGGTCTTCCAGGAATTCTGCAATCTGTATGGCTGCCGGAAGATAAGGACGACACCCTACCATCCGCAGACTAATGGACTTTGTGAAAAAATGAACCAGGTGGTAATGGATCTTCTAAAAACGTTGCCCCTGGAAGAACGCAGTCTGTGGCCTGAAAAGTTGCCCGATCTGGTGGACCTATACAACCACATCCCGGTAGGTTCCACCAACTGTACCCCGGCTTACCTAATGAGAGCAAGACCTGGTAAGTTACCTGTTGACCTGGAAATGGGAGTCCTGACACCCGAGGACACTTCACCAGAAACAGACTGGGACACAGAGAGGCAGCAGCAGTACCGGAGAGTACAGGAGAGCGTGGAGCGAAGTCTCTGTCAGGCTAGGGAAAGACAAGAGAAAACTTACAACCAGTATGCTCCCGCTGTTCCCCTGGTACCCGGAGAGCAGGTCTTGAAGAGGAAGAGACGGCTCCACAAGTTGGACGACCAGTGGGAGAAGGACCCGTACACCGTACTGCCCTCAAGCCACGAAAACCCGAAGGTCTGTACCATCAGTAAAGACGGAGGGGAAACCACAGCCACTGTATCCCGGGACCACCTAAAGAAGTGTCCCGAACAACTGAGGAACCCTGAAGAGGAACAAGAAGACCATCGACCCGTAGAGGAAAGGGAAGATATGGTTAGTACCGTGCTCGGGGACTTCCCTCGGTCTTGGACTCAAGTCAATGGTGCAGTTGTGGTACCCGTACTCACCTTCCTCCAACCATCATCCCAAGAACCTACGGAGCAACCGGTAGAGCTGGAAGAACAGCCGGTCCAGGAGGCAGAAGACTCTACACAAGCAGACCCGGAAAATCAACCCTCTGCTTATAGTGAGCCTGCCATACCCCTAGTGAGCCAGAGGGCCCATAGACAGCTGCCCAGTTTACCCTTGACAGCTCCTACACCCTGTAGTTCAGGGCCAGACAGTCAGCTCCGTAGGTCCACTAGGGCCACTAGAGGCCAGCTACCCGCACGTTGGAGGATCTAAATGTTTAAGCTATCTTATAATGTTTACTTGTTTATAGTTGCTTGTGTATAATTTTGTGTTTCTAGTTCTTTTTAGGAGTCCTTGGTGGATTTACCGGGAATCCTTGTACATAGTTGGAGCGTAACCCAGGATGGACTAAAGACTGTTAAGGACTCGGGGCAGGACAGGCCCCTACCTGGTTACGTCTCCCTGTTTTGGTGAAATGGACACCTTGCTTTTCAAAACTGCACCCGGTTGCGGACACGCCGTAACCATCTTATGTGTTTTTCTTATTGTATTGTTATGGTTATACCTTGTTATGTTTTTCTAAAAAAAATATGTTTAGTCCCGGAGTACTAAATTTCACTAGGGGGGAATGTGACACCCCAGGGGTCTGGTTGCCACAGTGATAGAGATATTACGTCTGAGAGCAGGTGGGAGGTCCTTTGGTCAGGAATCCTGTGCATGCCACACCTCCTGCCCAGTCTTGGGAGGGGAAGGACTTCCCCTATATAAACCCGGGGCTGAGGCAGGGTTAGGAGAAAGAAGACAGAACAAGAGTAGAGAAGAGAAGCAGCATAGCAAGAAACATCAGGAGCTCTGTGGGGAGCAGTGTTACAACGAGTCAGGGGCTGGCAGCTGCAGAGCTCGCCCTGACTGAGAAGATTTCTTACCGGACCCGGAGTCCGAGGCTGTGGGGACTAACTCCTACCCAGCAGCAGAAACCGTTCGGCAGAGGATTTCAGGTCCTCTGGCCCAGAAGCCCGAAGGCACGGTCACACGCGTGGGACCAGCACCGCCATCGTGGAGCGGAAGCCATTAGAAGGCCCCGAGTCACTGGCCATACGGGTGAGCACCACACGGTACACTCAGGGACGTGGGCTACTTATTCCCGCCTCTAGCAAGGTAGCCAGAAGAGTACAGTTAGTTGGGAAGGCCTACAACTCCGCCTGGCCAGGGGAGATCCCATCTGCTCAAGGACTGACCAGGCCCCTATCACTAGCAAGTACTCCGGGAGGGTCTATCTTTGTCACCAGTAAAGACCCTGAACTACACCGCACCGTCTCTGAGTGGTTCCTGCTACCCCCATCATCCACGTCGGCTGCCCTGAGGCCATACCCCTCCCGTTGGGGGTTATACCATCCACGCTGCACCATCCTTCCACCGGCCTCAGCGGTCTGCCCTGCAGCGGCAGCTCCATAGCTGCATTCAACGGGTGGCGTAGTCACCAACCATCTACTGCTAGTACATCGCCGCTCAGTTTGACTCCCTGGGCACGGACCGGGTCGCCGCCACGAGACTACAACTCTCAAGAGATCCGGCTCCGGGTAAGCTCCCGCGTGCGCAACGCAGCGCGACACAGGCCCAGGGGCGCGTCACATGATTCTGAGAAAGGTCAGGAATCAGCCCATCACTACACAGGAAGACCTGGTCAATAACCTGAAGAGAGCTGGGACCACAGTCTCAAACAACAGCACATGTCCAGTCCCATTTCAAGTTTGCCAATGACCATCTGGCATGGGAGAAGGTCTTGTGGTCAGATGAGACCAAAATAGAACTTTTTGGTATCAACTCCACTCGCCGTGAGAAAGAAGGAGGATGAGTACAACCCCAAGAACACTGTCCCAACCGTGAAGCATGGTGGAGAAAATGTCATACTTTGGGGGTGGTTTTCTGCAAAGGGGACAGGATGACTGCACCATATTGAAGGGAGGATGGATGGGGTCATGTATCGCGAGATTTTGTCCAACAACTTCTATCCCTCAGTAAGAGCATTGAAGATGGGACGTGCCTGGGTCTTCCACCATGACAATGACCCGAAACACATAGCCAAGGAAACTAAGGAGTGTCTCTGCTAGAAGCATTTCAAGGTCCTGGAGTAGCCTAACCAGTCTCCAGACCTGAACCCAGTAGAAAATCTTTAGAGGGAGCTGAAACTCCAATGTTGCCCAGCGACAGCCCCGAAACCTGAAAGATCTGGAGAAGGTCTGTATGGAGGAGTGGGCCAAAGTCCCTGCTGCGGTGTGTGCAAACTTGGTCAAGAACTACAGGAAACTTCTGACCTCTGTAATTGCAAACAAAGGTTTCTGTACCAAATATTACATTCTGTTTTTCTATTGTATCACATACTTATTTCAATCAATAAAATGCTAATTAATTATGTAAAAATCATACAATGTGATTTTCTGGATTCTTCTTCTGTCTCTCACAGTTGAAGTATACCTACGATAAAAAAAAAAATACAGACCTCTCCATTCTTTGTAGGTGGGAAAACTTGCAAAATCGGCAGTGTATCAAATACTTATTTTCCCCACTGGATATACACAGCGGGTGAAATACTCACACTTCACCAATTTTCTAAGTAACTATGTTACTAAAGGTGCTATAGGCATGAAATTCTCCCCAGATATCAGTAACAGACCATCCAATCCACATAGGCAAAGAAATCAAACAATAGATGTCCATAAATTAAGTTATGTGTAATAATGAGAAATTACACGGGGAAAAAGTATTGACTATGCTTACTGAAATGTATTTAATACTTCGTACACAAGCCTTTGTTGGTGATGACAGCTTCAAGATTCATCCTGTATGGAGAAACTAGTCGCATGCATTGCTCAAGTGTGATTTTGTCCCATTCTTCCACACAAACACGCTACAAATCCTGAAGATCCCTTGGGCTCCTTCTATGAACTCTGAGCTTCAGTTCCTTCTATAAATATTCTGTTGGATTCAGGTCAGGTGATTGGGTGGGCCATTTTAGCAGCTTTAATTATCTCTCTCTGAAAACAATTGAGCGTTTCCTTGGCTGTGTGTTTGGGATCATTGTCTTGCTGAAATGTCCACCCTTGTTTCATCATCATCCTGGTAGATTGCAGCCGATTTTTATCAAGAATGTCTCGTACATTTATCCATTCCTCCTTCCTTCATTAATATGAAGATTGCCGTATGCTGAAAAGCAGCCCAACACCATGATGTTCCCACCTCCAAACTTCACTGTTAGTATGGTGTTTTGGGGGTGATATGCAGTGTCTTCTGGCCTCCAAACATGGTGTGTATTATGACATCCAAAGAGTTCAATTTTGGCCTCATCTGACCAGACTATATTCTCCCAGTATTTCACAGGCTTGTCTAAATATTGTTGAGCAAACGTTAAACACGCGTCAACATGCTTTTTGTTCAACAATGGAGTCTTGCGTGCTAA
Source organism: Phyllobates terribilis (assembly GCF_046119375.1). Taxonomy (NCBI): domain Eukaryota; kingdom Metazoa; phylum Chordata; class Amphibia; order Anura; family Dendrobatidae; genus Phyllobates; species Phyllobates terribilis. Next base: position 2,678,563 of record NW_027362848.1, on the reverse strand, counting down.
GCGTGCATACAGACCATGGAGGTTGAGTGCATCACTTATAGTTTTCTTTGAAACAATTGCTGATTCCTGGTCTTTCTGTAACTCTCCACAGGTGGTCCTTGGTCATGGACAACTCTTTTGATAATTAATTTCACTCCTCTGTTTGAAATCTTGCGGGGAGCACCTGGTCGTGGCTGGTTTATTATGAAATTATGTTCTTTACATTTCTGGATTATGGCCCCAGCAGTGCTCACTGGAGCCTTCAGTAATTTAGAAATTCTTCTGTAACCAATACCGTCAGTATGTTTTACAACAATTAGGTTGCGGAGGTCTTGAGACCGCTCACTGGTTTTACCCATCATGAGATGTTTCTTGTGTGGCATCTTGCTAACGAGACACCTTTTTATAGGCCATCAGTTGAACCGCCTAATATTATTTTTCACTAAGTGGCAGGATGGGTTTCTAATTACTGATAGATTTCAGCTGGTGTCATGACTTTCCATGGCTTTTTGCCTCTCTCTCTCTTCATGTGTTCAGTACCTTTTTCCTGTGTCATTTCTCATTATTACACAGAATTCATGGACATCTATGATTTGATTTCTTTGCCTATGTGGACTGGATGGGTTGTTACCGACATCTGGTGAGAATTTCATGTCGATAGCACCTTTAGTAATATATTTACTTAGACAATTGGTGACATGTTCAATACTTATTTCATCCTCTGTATGTGTATATTAATATAGAATTTTTTTTAATTTTTTTAATCCAGAAAATAATCTTCAAATTGAGCCAATTCTGGAGTCAAAGCGACAAGCATTATTAGATAAGGTAAGCCACTGTGGATGGGGCTGACATGGCAGGCGCAGTCTTTACGGCAGGTTTGGTTCATTTGTGGATTGTGCTGAGGAATTCTGACGATCTCACCCTTGCTATATTGAAGTTGGTGAAATTCACATTGATAATCTGCTGTATTTTCACCCCACAATGACATGCCGGGATTTGGAACATCTTTGGCGTTCTCATTTTTCTATATGGGCAATCTTTACAGTTTGCGGATGAGATTTGTAAAGTCTCATCCACTTACCTTATAAACCTGCTCTGATCTGGCCGTAAAAGCTGCAGCAAATGCGGCCCGCGTGAATTCATCCTCATTTCCTTGTGTTTTTCTTCTCTTCCAGTATGAGCTTCTGACTCAAATGAAAACCAGCAAAGACAGCATGAGCTGAGCGAGGTAATGTGGCGGATACGGGGCTAGAGAAGATGGCGCCTGCGGGACAGTGATATCACCTCTTGTGAATGGTGGATTCTATTCTATATTGATTGTTACCTTTCATTATTATCCTGTCTGTGATGATCATGAGACTGATGCAAAGCCTTGTGAACAGAATAAGAAGTTTGAGTCTAGTATTAGGATTAATGGCCAGTTTGCATTTTTTTTTTATCTAGATTGTGTTATGGAAAATCGGAAAAAAACTCAGTAGTTAAAAATAACATGTAAAGAGAACCTGTCAGCTTTCTCATGCCTCCCGAAGCGCCACCATGTATTTATTCATCTTTTTGTACCCTGTGTAAAGAGCCCATTAATAGCGGCTTACTGATTTCTAACATTTTTATAACTGCGGCCGTGATAATAAGTAGGTGAATATTTGTGGGGGCATTGCAACGCGCCCCACCACTAGTCACCCTCTAATTAGCAAATTGCCACCACAATTGCCAAATGCAGAAATCAGAAAGCCACTAAAAGGGGTTTGTTAGGACGGGTATAAAGTGAGAAATAAATACATGGTGACGGTTTGTGATCTCGGGGGAGCTGACAGGTTACCTTTAACATAAAGTCCTGGTCATTTTCTGATGACACATTCCCTTTAATTGCAGAACTGTGCTGTCAGTAGATCTCTTTGATAAGTTACAGGGTAATAAAAGCCCTTTATGTGTTCCTGTGGAAACTGGACTTCTAATCTGCAGAAAGCCGCTGAAGCCACAAATGACATTATTGTTCAGTAGAACAAAGGGAACGTTCTGAAAGGTTTACAGTGCGGGGGGATATGGACGGCGTGCACTGTAAGGGGGCCATGCAAGAATTGGCTGAATATTGAAATATTACTATATGTATGATGTCGCTACTAGTGATGAGCGAGCGTGCTCATTTAACCCTTTAAACGAGCACGCTCGGGTACTCGCCAAGTAGTTTAGGCGTGCTGTGCATATCAGTTGCAGCCGCAGCAGCTGCATGTGTCGCGGCTGTTACACAGCTGTGACACATGCAGAGACTGGCTAACAAACAGGCAATCCCTGCATGTGTCACAGCTGTGTAACAGCCGCGATACATGCAGCCGCCCCGGCTGCAACGGAAATGCTGAACACGACGAAACTACTCAGCGAGTACCCGAGTGTGCTCGTTTAAAGGGTTAAACGAGCACGCTCGCTCATCACTAGTCGCTACATGTTCCCAGATTGCCACTATAGTCCTATACAATGTTTTCAGCATCATCTCGCCCAGTTTTCCATATAATACACATTTTTATATCAGCTGATCTTTTCTACTAGACAGACGATAGGTCCAATTGTCCAGACTTGTATTTAATCCTGATGATTAGTACTGTGAGGTTATAGCATGTGAATGGTACATGACCAGATGCTTTCACAGCAGCCAACCAGAGCTTGGCTTTCATTTTTTAGGAACAGTTTGAGGAATGAAAGCTGCATTATGATTGGCTGCAATGGACGATCTGTAAATGAGCCCCATTTGCTGGGGAAACCTATTGCCGCTAGTAAAATAGGTGACTCCCTGTGCCATATCGGATGAGGTGTAACGTCCTGCTCCTTCCCCCCTCGCAGAGCTGCAGTCTCAGCGCACTACAGGCCAGGTTAAAGGTCGCTGCCCACCAAGCTGAAGAGGAGGCTGACAATTTTGCCGAAAATTTCCTTGAGGGAAAAACAGAAATAGATGATTTTTTAACTCTGTTCATGGAAAAGAGAAGAGTAAGTGCTGTGGTATTGGTTTAATAGTGGTGCAGCTTATACTGGGGAATTGCATGAATAGCAGTTCCCTAAGATATGTCTGTATACAGGGAATTGCTGCCATTAATGGTTCAGTATCTGGGCTGGTCAGCCTTGGATCCATAGAGCGAATGTTATCTGCGGTCTGGATCTGGTGGAGCAGCGGACACGGCTTGTACCGATGAGCGGGAAGCCATGGACTCCACATTGTATGTCCTCCTGTGTTATCTCAGTATGACTGGCAGTCACTGATGCACCTATAGTGCACCTATACAACGACTGCACGAAGAAGCCTAGGAAAGACAAAGATAGTGACTGACACCGGCTCCATGGCCCAAGGTGGCATTGTAATTGCTCTCTAGATCATATTGTGCATCTGTGCAGAGCCGAGTCCTGTCATGTTTCACTTATGTCTCTAGAAGCCATTCACATCACTGACGATTTGTCTCCTATCTCTCAGTGCTGCCACAGTAGAGAAGCTGCAACAGTCCATATCCCTGCACAGCCAGGACCATGCACCGCTATAGGTACGATAATATACCGCCATGTTGTCTGCATGTTCATATACACCATCCATACCATGCACCGCTATAGGAACGATAATATACCGCCATGTTGTCTGCATGTTCATATACACCATCCATACCATGCACCGCTATAGGAACGATAATATACCGCCATGTTGTCTGCATGTTCATATACACCATCCATACTATGCACCGCTATAGGTATAATAATATACCGCCATGTTGTCTGCATGTTCATATACACCATCCATACTATGCACCGCTATAGGTACGATAATATACCGCCATGTTGTCTGCATGTTCATATACACCATCCATACTATGCACCGCTATAGGTACGATAATATACCGCCATGTTGTCTGCATGTTCATATACACCATCCATACTATGCACCGCTATAGGTATAATAATATACCGCCATGTTGTCTGCATGTTCATATACACCATCTATAACATGCACCGCTATAGGTACGATAACATACCGCCATGTTGTCTGCATGTTCATATACACCATCCATACTATGCACCACTATAGGTACGATAATATACCGCCATGTTGTCTGCATGTTCATATACACCATCCATACTATGCACCACTATAGGTACGATAATATACCGCCATGTTCTCTGCATGTTTATATACACCATCCATACTATGCACCACTATAGGTACGATAATATACCGCCATGTTGTCTGCATGTTCATATACACCATCCATACTATGCACCGCTATAGGTATAATAATATACCGCCATGTTGTCTGCATGTTCATATACACCATCTATAACATGCACCGCTATAGGTACGATAATATACCGCCATGTTGTCTGCATGTTCATATACACCATCCATACTATGCACCACTATAGGTACGATAATATACCGCCATGTTGTCTGCATGTTCATATTCACCATCCATACTATGCACCGCTATAGGTACGATAATATACCGCCATGTTGTCTGCATGTTCATATACACCATCCATATCATGCACCGCTATAGGTACGATAATATACCGCCATCTTGTCTGCATGTTCATATACACCATCCATACTGTGCACCGCTATAGGTACGATAATATACCGCCATGTTGTCTGCATGTTCATATACACCATCCATACTATGCACCGCTATAGGTACGATAATATACCGCCATGTTGTCTGCATGTTCATATACACCATCCATACTATGCACCACTATAGGTACGATAATATACCGCCATGTTGTCTGCATGTTCATATACACCACCCATACTATGCACCACTATAGGTACGATAATATACCGCCATGTTGTCTGCATGTTCATATACACCATCCATACTATGCACCGCTATAGGTACGATAATATACCGCCATGTAGTCTGCATGTACATATACACCATCCATACCATGCACTGCTATAGGTACGATAATATACCGCCATGTTGTCTGCATGTTCATATAAACCATCCATACCATGCACCGCTATAGGTACGATAATATACCGCCATGTTGTCTGCATGTTCATATACACCATCCATACTATGCACCACTATAGGTACGATAATATACCGCCATGTTGTCTGCATGTTCATATACACCATCCATACTATGCACCACTATAGGTACGATAATATACCGCCATGTTCTCTGCATGTTTATATACACCATCCATACTATGCACCACTATAGGTACGATAATATACCGCCATGTTGTCTGCATGTTCATATACACCATCCATACTATGCACCGCTATAGGTATAATAATATACCGCCATGTTGTCTGCATGTTCATATACACCATCTATAACATGCACCGCTATAGGTACGATAATATACCGCCATGTTGTCTGCATGTTCATATACACCATCCATACTATGCACCACTATAGGTACGATAATATACCGCCATGTTGTCTGCATGTTCATATTCACCATCCATACTATGCACCGCTATAGGTACGATAATATACCGCCATGTTGTCTGCATGTTCATATACACCATCCATATCATGCACCGCTATAGGTACGATAATATACCGCCATCTTGTCTGCATGTTCATATACACCATCCATACTGTGCACCGCTATAGGTACGATAATATACCGCCATGTTGTCTGCATGTTCATATACACCATCCATACTATGCACCGCTATAGGTACGATAATATACCGCCATGTTGTCTGCATGTTCATATACACCATCCATACTATGCACCACTATAGGTACGATAATATACCGCCATGTTGTCTGCATGTTCATATACACCACCCATACTATGCACCACTATAGGTACGATAATATACCGCCATGTTGTCTGCATGTTCATATACACCATCCATACTATGCACCGCTATAGGTACGATAATATACCGCCATGTAGTCTGCATGTACATATACACCATCCATACCATGCACTGCTATAGGTACGATAATATACCGCCATGTTGTCTGCATGTTCATATAAACCATCCATACCATGCACCGCTATAGGTACGATAATATACCGCCATGTTGTCTGCATGTTCATATACACCATCCATACTATGCACCACTATAGGTACGATAAAATACCGCCATGTTGTCTGCATGTTCATATACACCATCCATACTATGCACCACTATAGGTACGATAATATACCGCCATGTTCTCTGCATGTTTATATACACCATCCATACCATGCACCGCTATAGGTACGATAATATACCGCCATGTTGTCTGCATGTTCATATACACCATCCATACTATGCACCGCTATAGGTACGATAATATACCGCCATGTTGTCTGCATGTTCATATACACCATCCATACTATGCACCACTATAGGTACGATAATATACCGCCATGTTCTCTGCATGTTTATATACACCATCCATACCATGCACCACTATAGGTACGATAATATACCGCCATGTTGTCTGCATGTTCATATACACCATCCATACCATGCACCGCTATAGGTACGATAATATACCGCCATGTTGTCTGCATGTTCATATACAACATCCATACTATGCACCGCTATAGGTATAATAATATACCGCCATGTTGTCTGCATGTTCATATACACCATCCATACTATGCACCGCTATAGGTACGATAATATACCGCCATGTTGTCTGCATGTTCATATACACCATCCATACTATGCACCGCTATAGGTATAATAATATACCGCCATGTTGTCTGCATGTTTATATACACCATCCATGCCATGCACCGCTATAGGTACGATAATATACCGCCATGTTCTCTGCATGTTTATATACACCATCCATACTGTGCACCGCTATAGGTACGATAATATACCACCATGTTGTCTGCATGTTTATATACACCGTCCATACTATGCACCGCTATAGGTACGATAATATACCGCCATGTTGTCTGCATGTTCATACACACCATCCATACTATGCACCGCTATAGGTATAATAATATACCGCCATGTTGTCTGCATGTTTATATACACCATCCATACCACGCACCGCTATAGGTACGATAATATACCGCCATCTTCTCTGCTTGTTTATATACACCATTCATACCATACCATGCACCGCTATATGTACGATAATATACCGCCATGTTGTCTGCATGTTTATATACACCATCTATACCATGCACCGCTATAGGTACGATAATATACTGCCATCTTCTCTGCTTGTTTATATACACCATCCATACCATACCATGCACCGCTATATGTACGATAATATACCGCCATGTTGTCTGCATGTTTATATACACCATCTATACCATGCACCGCTATAGTTACGATAATATACCGCCTTGTTCTCTGCATGTTTATATACACCATCCATACCATACCATGCACCGCTATAGGTACGATAATATACCGCCATCTTGTCTGCATGTTTATATACACCATCCATACCATGCCATGCACCGCTATAGGTACGATAATATACCGCCATCTTGTCTGCATGTTTATATACACCATCCATACCATACCATGCACCGCTATAGGTACGATAATATACCGCCATCTTGTCTGCATGTTTATATACACCATCCATACCATACCATGCACCGCTATAGGTACGATAATATACCGCCATCTTGTCTGCATGTTTATATACACCATCCATACTATGCACCGCTATAGGTACGATAATATACCGCCATCTTCTCTGCTTGTTTATATACACCATCCATACCATACCATGCACCGCTATAGGTACGATAATATACTGCCATCTTCTCTGCTTGTTTATATACACCATCCATACCATGCACCGCTATAGGTACGATAATATACCGCCATCTTGTCTGCATGTTTATATACACCATCCATACCATGCACCGCTATAGGTACAATAATATACCGCCATGTTGTCTGCATGATTATATACACCATCCATACTATGCACCGCTATAGGTACGATAATATACCGCCATGTTGTCTGCATGTACATATACACCATCCATACCATACACCGCTATAGCTACGATAATATGCCGCCATGTTGTCTGCATGTACATATACACCATCCATATCATGCACCCGCTATAAGTAGAATATCCCATCGCGTCCTCTGCATGTCCATATACACCATACACCGCCATAGGTACAATAATATACCATATTCTCTGCATGTGCATATATACCATGCACTGCTGTAGGTATAATATACCGTCATGTCCTCTGCATGTACATGTACACCATCCATACATACCATACACTGCTATAGGTATGATAATATACCACCATTTTGTCTGCATATACATATACACCATCCATACCATACCATGCACCGCTATAGGTATGATAATATACCGCTATCTTGTCTGCATGTTTATATACACCATCCATACCATGCACTGCACCGCTATAGGTACGATAATATACCGCCATCTTGTCTGCATGTTTATATACACCATCCATACCATACCATGCACCGCTGTAGGTCCGATAATATACCGCCATCTTGTCTGCATGTTTATATACACCATCCATATCATGCACCGCTATAGCTACGATAATATACCGCCATCTTGTCTGCATGTTTATATACACCATCCATATCATGCACCGCTATAGCTACGATAATATACCGCCATCTTGTCTGCATGTTTATATACACCATCCATACCATACCATGCACCGCTGTAGGTCCGATAATATACCGCCATCTTGTCTGCATGTTTATATACACCATCCATATCATGCACCCGCTATAGCTACGATAATATACCGCCATCTTGTCTGCATGTTTATATACACCATCCATACTGTGCACCGCTATAGGTACGATAATATACCGCCATCTTGTCTGCATGTTTATATACACCATCCATACCATACCATGCACCGCTATAGGTACGATAATATACCGCCATCTTGTCTGCATGTTTATATACACCATCCATACCATAAACCGCTATAGGTACGATAATATACCGCCATCTTGTCTGCATGTTTATATACACCATCCATACCATACCATGCACCGCTATAGGTACGATAATATACCGCCATCTTGTCTGCATGTTTATATACACCATCCATACCATGCACCGCTATAGGTACGATAATATACCGCCATCTTGTCTGCATGTTTATATACACCATCCTTACCATGCACCGCTATAGGTATGATAATATACCGCCATCTTGTCTGCATGTTTATATACACCATCCATACCATGCACCGCTATAGGTACGATAATATACCGCCATCTTGTCTGCATGTTTATATACACCATCCATACCATACCATGCACCGCTATAGGTACGATAATATACCTCCATCTTGTCTGCATGTTTATATACACCATCCATATCATACCATGCACCGCTATAGGTACGATAATATACCGCCATCTTGTCTGCATGTTTATATCCACCATCCATACTATGCACCACTATAGGTACGATAATATACCGCCATCTTGTCTGCATGTTTATATACACCATCCATACCATGCACCGCTATAGGTATGATAATATACCGCCATCTTGTCTGCATGTTTATATACACCATCCATACCAAGCACCGCTATAGGTATGATAATATACCGCCATCTTGTCTACATGTTTATATACACCATCCATACCATACCATGCACCGCTATAGGTACGATAATATACCGCCATCTTGTCTGCATGTTTATATACACCATCCATACCATACACCGCTATAGGTACGATAATATACCGCCATCTTGTCTGCATGTTTATATACACCATCCATACCATACCATGCACCGCTATAGGTACGATAATATACCGCCATCTTGTCTGCATGTTTATATACACCATCCATACCATGCACCGCTATAGGTACGATAATATACCGCCATCTTGTCTGCGTGTTTATATACACCATCCATACTATGCACCGCTATAGGTACGATAATATACCGCCATGTTGTCTGCATGTTTATATACACCATCCATACCATACCATGCACCGCTATAGGTACGATAATATACCGCCATCTTGTCTGCATGTTTATATACACCATCCATACCATACCATGCACCGCTATAGGTACGATAATATACCGCCATCTTGTCTGCATGTTTATATATACCATCCATACCATACCATGCACCGCTATAGGTACGATAATATACCGCCATCTTGTCTGCATGTTTATATACACCATCCATACTATGCACCGCTATAGGTATGATAATATACCGCCATCTTGTCTGCATGTTTATATACACCATCCATACCATGCACCGCTATAGGTACGATAATATACCGCCATCTTGTCTGCATGTTTATATACACCATCCATACTATGCACCGCTATAGGTACGATAATATACCGCCATCTTGTCTGCATGTTTATATACACCATCCATATCATACCATGCACCGCTATAGGTACGATAATATACCGCCATCTTGTCTGCATGTTTATATACACCATCCATACCATACCATGCACCGCTATAGGTACGATAATATACCGCCATCTTTTCTGCATGTTTATATACACCATCCATACCATACCATGCACCGCTATAGGTATGATAATATACCGCCATCTTGTCTGCATGTTTATATACACCATCCATACCATACCATGCACCGCTATAGGTACGATAATATACCGCCATCTTGTCTGCATGTTTATATACACCATCCATACCATGCACCGCTATAGGTATAATAATATACCGCCATCTTGTCTGCATGTTTATATACACCATCCATACCATACCATGCACCGCTATAGGTACGATAATATACGCCATCTTGTCTGCATGTTTATATACACCATCCATACCATACCATGCACCGCTATAGGTACGATAATATACCGCCATCTTGTCTGCATGTTTATATACACCATCCATACCATAAACCGCTATAGGTACGATAATATACCGCCATCTTGTCTGCATGTTTGTATATACCATCCATACCATACCATGTACCGCTATAGGTACGATAATATACCGCCATCTTGTCTACATGTTTATATACACCATCCATACCATACCATGCACCGCTATAGGTACGATAATATACCGCCATCTTGTCTGCATGTTTATATACACCATCCATACCATACCATGCACCGCTATAGGTACGATAATATACTGCCATCTTGTCTGCATGTTTATATACACCATCCATATCATACCATGCACCGCTATAGGTACAATAATATACCGCCATCTTGTCTGCATGTTTATATACACCATCCATACCATACCATGCACCGCTATAGGTACGATAATATACCGCCATCTTGTCTGCATGTTTATATACACCATCCATACTATGCACCACTATAGGTACGATAATATACCGCCATCTTGTCTGCATGTTTATATACACCATCCATACTATGCACCACTATAGGTACGATAATATACCGCCATCTTGTCTGCATGTTCATATACACCATCCATACCATGCACTGCTATAGGTATGATTATATACCGCCATCTTGTCTGCATGTTTATATACACCATCCATACCATACCATGCACCGCTATAGGTACGATAATATACCGCCATCTTGTCAAAAACTCATCCATTTGATGTAATGATCAGACTGTATGAAGCCCACTGCCACGTCACGGCAAACCTCATAGTGGGTCCTGACACTTCCTGCCTGAACGGGAGCGGAGCCGTGCGCCACCCACCGCCGCAGCGACAATGCACCAGCAGGGCGGGCGGCCCGGTGCCTCACAGCACCCATGCTGCCAGACCGAGTCCCCATGACTCCAGGCCACGCCGCCCCACAAGCACAAAACCACAGCAACAATGGCCGACATACTGCACCAACACCACATGAAAGGAGCAAAAAACACTCACCTTCCTCAAGCTCTCAAGTGACAGCAAAAATAGCCTAGACCCTTCTGCAGAAATGTACTAGGCCCCCACCCCAAATTATTCTATAGACGGCTGGAATTTTTACTCCGTTTTTTTGCGACATTGCAGTCGAACATATGAGACTTGTGCTAAATCCACCCAAATTCATGAAACCACACGCACAATTTATAAGAATCAGGCGCAAAAATATGTAGGAATACTAAAAGACATCAAAAGAAAAGTGACTTAAAAACACATTACAAATCGGGCCCTTTTTCCCCCTTTTTTGGCTCTGATCCCCATACAACCAGCGATGTTCAGGTACATGGACATGGTGCTTTCTACAAAGTGATGTGAATGCTCAGTAACTTCACAGAGGTGACATGGAATACTTGTATACTCGTACATCTAGTGTATTCTACAGAAGAAAACCACATGCATGACACCAGAAAGAAAAGGGCAGAAAACTTTTTTTCTAAGGTTTATTTTTTATTAACATAACCCAGATTTTCCAGCTTTAGGCTCTAGTAAAGCATTGGATCAGACATTATGGATGGATCTACACCCCTTACCAATCACTCCATAGAACTTGATGGACATGTCTTTTTCTCAATCATACTAAGGCTGTGAGTACAAGGAGTCTTTTTGACGCTTTCAAAGCAGAAACTGAACCTCCAAGTTTTTGAGAAGTTTTACATTTTTGAGGTGAGTTTCCACTCCGTTTCTGCCCCAAAGACTCCTCAAAAACTCAGTGTGCACAAACCCCAACTATGTACTGTAATTTCTGAAAGGTTTTAAAGACTTACTAATATGACAAACTGCCGGATACATGCAATAAACCTGCTAAGGGGCCAATCACAATGGACCAGTAAACCTGCTAGCCGCACAGGCCCTGCGCAGACATTCGACAGAGACAAGTGGTCTCATGCCATACCTCCATCTCACTTAAAGAAGCCCCCCATGAGGATTCTGTTATACTAAAGCTGCTTATATGTGTATGTAGTGTGGTGTGTGTTACTGTACTGATCTACTGCCACATTCTTCAGGATCCAGCGCCAGAGAAGGAGGTAGATGACTATATTAATACACTCACACTACACTACACTACACTACACTACACTACACTACATTACACACACACACACACACATACACACACACACATACTCACACATATACACACACACACCTGCCCACACAGACACCTTCCCCCACAAACACCTGCCCACACACACACACACATCAGCCCACACACACACACACACACATATACACACACACACATATACACACTCACCTGCCCACACAGACACACACACATATACACACACACACACACCTGCCCACACAGACACCTGCCCCCACAGACACCTGCCCACAAACACACACACACCTGCCCACACACACACACACTCACCATCCCCCGGCTCAATTCCTCCTGCCTGCTCTCTCTCTTTTCCGGTGCAGCACTGCAGGCCGGGGCGCACTGCGTGACGTCACAGCTAGGAGACACAGCCGCGCACAGGGCCATGTCTCCTAGCAGTGACGCGGCCGGGCCAGCACAGGGAAGTTAACTGCTGCAGTGCTGGCCCGGCCGATGAAGAAGTAGCGGCGGCCGCTGCTGGGGGAGCGGTCCAGGCCCCCCCCTCCCGCCACTGCTACCGCTATGTGCCGCGGCGGCCCGCACATATGAGGGCAATCCGGCATTAGACACCCCGCCTGGAGCCGCGGGCCCCCTGCAGGCTCGGGCCCCTGGGCGGTCGCCCGGATTGCCCTCATTATAATCCGCCTATGGATATAGGGCATGGAAAACGGCATCACAGCTGCAGCGGCTACGCTGGTGGTAGAGGGTCCCTCCGCGTCCGACATCTTCCTCCCCACTAGTTAACCGTGGCCTACCTTCTGGCGATCCTCTTCTGTAGGCCGCGGCTCCGCTCGCGTTGCTCTGGGTGAGGACCTTGCGTTGCTCGGTGATGACGTCGGCATCCGCTGGATCTCCTTCCAGGACCTTGCGCAGCGTCTCAGCGTAGGGCGGGGCTTCAGGTCTCGCGCGTTTTTGGATGTCCACGCCCCTCTTCTTCCCGCGCGGCGTCCCGAAGATGGCGCCCGATGGCGGGAAACGGCTCCGATTGGCGGAAAATGGCCCCGAATGGCGGGAAACTTCACTCAGATATGTATAGAGGCTTTTCCAGGCACGCAATACCCGTTTGTGGCGGGTTGGTCACAATTCTGCCTACTACGCCAAAGCTGACTCGGCCCCTGGGCCGTGGGGTACACGGAACCAGGCCTTCTAGTGTACGGTGCTGATGGGGGTAGTAGTGGCTACCCGATCCCGTGGCTCAGGGTGGTCAGACCAAATGGTGGCAGTCTATTTATCAGTGTTTTCAATGTCCGACTACACCACCCGTGGATTGCGGTTGGAGATAACCGCCGCTGCAAGGCAGACCGCTGAGGCTGGTATTGGTGTGCAGCACAGGGGTAGGATAACTCCCCACGGGAAGAGTGTAACCTCAGGGCAGTGTAGGTGGATGTTGGGGGTGATAGTGCAGGCCGCAATAGTAAGAGTTCAGAGTCTGCTTCAAACAGTTCAGGGTCTTTATTGTAGATATTATTAATGACCCAACAGTACCGGTTAGGAATGGGCCTGGGTGTCTGAGAGCATTCAGGCGAGCCCCACTGGTCAGGGTGAGTGTGTAGGCCTACCGTTCTCTCTATGCTCTTTCTGACTATCCCCCTTTTCGTGGTGTAATAGCCCACGTCCCTGAGCTGGCCGTGTACTTCTCTCCTGTATGGCTTGCGACTCAGGCCTTGGGTACCTGTTGCTTGCTCCTCGATGTACTGGTCCCTCTGTGTGGCTGAGCCTCCAGGCTTCTTAGGCCAAGGGACCTGAAATCCCTCGCAGGTTGGTTCTCTGCTGCTGGGCTTGTAACCCTGACAGCCTCGGACCCCAATGTCCGGTAGATTGGTTCTCTGCCAGGACCGGCTCTCGTCGCCTCTGTCTCTGGCTTGCAGTTTCTCCTCTGCCTCACGGACTCCTCAGCTACAGCTGAACTGTCCCTCCTTCTCTGGGACTAGTCTCACTCCTGAGCTAGGTTTTCCAGTTCTCTCTAACCCTGCCCCCAGTTCCAGCTTTTATAGGGGCAGCCAGCTCCACCTGCTGGCCTGGGACAGGAGGTGCTGTATGCTAATTGTCCCTAACCAGGGGACCTCCCTCCTGCTTTCAGAAACAGATTATTGTTTGTGGCATCCAGGCCTGGGGTGACACACACACACACTGCTCTATATTTAGTATGATGCCCCCACTCCTCCATATATATAGCATGATGGTCCCACTGCTCCATATACAGGTGCATCTCACTAAATTAGAATATCATCAAAAAGTTAATTTATTTCAGTTCTTCAATACAAAAAGCTGTCTTTCAGCTCATCTGCATTGTTGGGTCTGGTGTCTCTCATCTTCCTCTTGACAATACCCCATAGATTCTCTATAATAGATTCTCTATGGGGTTAAGGTCAGGCGAGTTTGCTGCCAATCAAGCACAGTGATACTGTTGTGTGTAAACCAGGTATTGGTACTTTTGGCAGTGTGGACAGGTGCCAAGTCCTGCTGGAGAATGACATTTCCATCTCCAAAAAGCTTGTGGGCAGAGGGAAGCATGAAGTGCTGTAAAATGTCCTGATAGCCGGCTGTGCTGACTTTGGTCTTGATAAAACACAGTGGACCTACACCAGCAGATGACATGGCCCCCCAAACCATCACTGATTGTGGAGCCTTCACACTAGACCTCAAGCAGCTTGGATTGTGGACTCTCCACTCTTCCTCCAGACTCTGGGACCTTGATTTCCAAATGAAAATTGGAACTCTAGGACCTTGTGGAGTGTGTCAATGACTGCCTTCTGGACATCTGTCAAGTCAGCAGTCTTCCTCATGATTGTGGAGCATACTGAAACAGTATTGAAGAACTGGAATAAATTAACTTTTTGAAGATATTCTAATTTACTGAGATGCACCTGTATATTCTATGATGGTCCCACTGCCCCACATACATATAGTATAATGGCCCCACTACTCCATGAGCGATGCAATGATGTCACCGAGCCACCTGCGTGAGTATGCTGACATCTCATTAACCGCAGGCCTATGGCGATTTGTGGCATATGAAAGAGATAGTGATAGGGCAGGGAGCTTGTGTCCCACTGCTTTATCATGCGACGCCTCTGCATAAGAGACATTAGGGCTACATTAGCTACGACACAGAAGACACTGGAGCTGGAGTATACAGAATAGGAGACACTGGGGCTGGCGTACATTCATCACGGGATACATTGGGGCTAGAGCATATACATCATAGAAGAAGCTGGAGTATATAGAATAGGAGACACTGGGGCTGGAGTATATAGAATAGGAGACACTGGGGCTGGCGCATATACAGTTCTGCTCAAAAGTTTACATACCCTGGCAGAATTTTTCCTTTCTTGGCCTTGTTTCAGACAAAATGAATGATAACAAAAACACTTTTTCTCCACTCATGGTTATTGGTTGGGGGAAGCCATTTACTGTCACATTTCTGTGTTTTCTCTTTTTAAATCTTAATGACAACTAGTGATGAGCGAGCATGCTCGCTACTGCTCGGTGCTTGCCCGAGTATCTCACTACTCGAGATGCTCTGCGCTCACCGAGTATTTCCGGGTTGGTCGGGCGGGAAGTCGGGTCCCCTCCCTGCATGTTTGGCGCTCTTTACAGAGCCAATGAACATGCAGGGATTGCCTGCCATGCACTGTAATGCCATAGCCATGTTGGTTGTGGGCATTACAGTGGTTGGCTGGCCGCACAGCGTCATCAGGTGTATATCTGACCTGGCGCCGCCATGCTCATCACAGTCACTCCGGATCAGACAGTGTAGGGAGAGCTGCTGCTGCGTTAGGGAGAGATTTGATCGTGCATTAGGTAGTGTAGTGAGAAAAACCGCACATTACACATATCCATCTCAACAAACAGTCCTTCTGAGGACTAATCCATCTGCAGAGATATCAGGCAGGCAGTGTATATAGGCAGGCAGGCAGTGTATATAGCAGACTGCAGTGCATATAGCACAAGAGGCTCCATTCCAATTCTGCCTTCTGCTGCTGTTAGATATTTCTATACAAAGGCCCAGGTCTCAGGGGCCAGGAATACTTTTCTTTGGATCTTAATCCTCATTATTTGCTTATAAAGCAATCCAGAGAACACCGTTTTTCTGCGCCATTTGCTTGTTGGCACTGCAGAATACAGCCAGGTCCTTTCCATATTAGAGCGCTAGAAATCCAGCTATTTAAAACTGTGTTTTCTCCGTCACACGGATCACATATACGTTGTCAGAAAATACTGCCATTTCTGGCCTCCATTTTTTCAGTGTGTCAGTGAAGCAATTCACAGCAGTTTGCTGTTCACACTACTTACCTACAGGCCAGGTATTTAAAACTCTGTTTTCTCCATCACACCGATCACATATAACTTCGCTTCAAACTCAGTCATTTGTAGTGAGCGTGGAAGATGCTATCCTCCATTTAAAATGGGCAAGGCACATGGCAAGGGACGGGGAACTGGACGTGATGGTAATGGTACATGCAGAGGCCGAGGACAAGGCCGTGGGCAAGCCGAAATTGTACCACAACAAACACCCACATCTTCTCGCCTGACCTTCCTGTCCCAATTTCTAGGGGACCGCAGCACACCACTATTGAACCCAGATCAGTGTCAAAAGGTTGTTGGTTGGATAGCGGATAATGCTTCCAGTCACTTAGCCACCACCACCACCACCCTGTCTTCCACACGGTCAAGTCTCAGTAGCCGTGAGTCTGGACAGCATATTCCTCACCCTGATCCTCCTTCCTCCCACCATGCCGAGTACCCAGAGACAACTTATCCCACACTTGGACAATCTGAAGAGCTGTTCACTTTTCCATTTATGGATTCGGGCCTCTCGCCCGGTCCACTTGAAGCGGGGCAAGAGGAGATCACGTGTAGCGATGCCCAAATATTTGAGCAGCCACGGTCACACGAAGGCGCCGGTGGGAAACTGTCACAAGAGGTGGACGATGATGAGACACAATTGGCAGAAAGTCAGGAATAGTACCAGGGTGCAGAAGTGGGAGACGAGGTGGTGGATGATATAGTAACTGACCCAACCTGGCAGGAGGACATGCAGAGCAAGGACAGCAGCACACAGGGGGAGGGAGGCAGAGCACCCCAACAGGCAGGAAGAAGCAGTGTGGTGGCCGCAGACAGAAGGCAGGCTACCGTTTCCCGTAACACCAACACGAAGGAAGTTGCCACTACAACTGTTAGGTCTTCCCGAGTCTGGTTGTTTTTTAAAGACTCTGCCGATAGCTCCAAAAAGGCCATTTGCATCACGAGCCAGACCAGCATCAGCAGGGGTGTCAAAACGACCAGCCTGACCACCACCAGCATGATCAGGCACATGGCAGCAAAGCACTCGACTTTGTGGGCCGAACACCAGGGTCCAGGAACAGTGTCTACAGGTGGCACCATTGCTTCTTCTGCTGTTGTGCATGCAAGCCAATCCCCTGTCCATAGTGCATGCAAAGATTCCTCCTGCCCTGCACCTGTCATTGCACACTCTCAAGTAGCAGCATCAGGAAGCACGTCCATGTCCTTTTCCCAGCGCAGCGTTCAGTTGTTCATACTCCAGTCCTTGGAATGCAAGCGCAAATATGCAGCCAACGTCCCACAGGCCACACTACTAAATTCTCACAATTCACGACTGCTTGGCTCGAAATGTTGCCTTTTAGGCTTGTGGAGACAGAAGCATTCCGCAACCTGATGGTGGCGGCCGTCCCTCGGTACTCTGTCCCCAGCCGCCACTATTTCTCCCAGTGTGCCATCCCCACATTACACAAGCACGTGTCCCAAAACATTAGCCGTGACCTCAGCAACGCAGTTACCGGTAAAGTGCACTTAACCACGGACACGTGGACAAGTGCTTGTGGGCAGGGACGGTACATCTCGATGATAGCACACTGGGTTAACATAGTGGAAGACGGGACCCAGTCGGACCTTGGGACGGAACACGTCCTCCCGACGCCAAGGATTGCAGGCCCTAAGTCAATCAGGGTTGCCCCCACGGTCTACAGCTCCTGCACCTCATGCTCCTCAGCCTCCTCCTCCTCCTCAGCCTCCATCTCCACATCAGTCACAAGCTGGAAGCACTGCAGCACTGCCTCGGCCAAGAGGCAACAGGCTGTGCTGAAACTAATATGCTTAGGTGAAAAAACACACAATGCTGAAGAGTTATGGACAGCTCTGAAAGAGCAGGCAGATCTGTGGCTCAAACCGCTGAACCTACAGCCAGGCATGGTCGTGTGTGACAATGGCCGGAACCTGGTGGCGGCTCTGAGGCGAGGCGAGCTCACACACGTACCATGCCTGGCCCATGTGCTTAACCTCGTGGTTCAGCGGTTACTCAAATCCTACCCGGAGCTGCCAGATCTGCTTGTTAAAGTATGCCGCCTGTGTGCCCATTTTAGAAAGTCAGCTACAGCTTCCGCCGCCCTTGCAGTGTTTCAGCAGCATTTGCAGCTTCTGGCTCACAGACTGGTGATGTCCCCACAGGTTGGAACTCTACATTGCAGATGTTGGGAAGGATTTGTGAGCAGAAGAGGGCAGTTGTTGAGTACCAGCATCAAAAAGGCTATCGGTATTCAGTTCAGACTCCACACATAAGACCTCAGTAGTGGACGTGGATGTCAGACATATGTACCATCCTCCAAAACTTTGAGGACTCCACCAAGATGGTGAGCAGCGATGACGCCATAATTAGCCTCACCATCCCGCTTCTCTGTCTTCTGAAACGCTCTCTGCTCACAATCAAAGATGATGCATTGCAGGCGGAGCACGATAAGATGGAGCAATTAACCATACAGGGTGATTACACACAGCCAAGCCTCATCTCATCCCAACGTGGATTGGGTGACAATGAGGAAGAGGAGGAGGAGGAAGGACAGGAACTAGTTTCATGCACTATAGACGGTGCTATCTGCACAGCTGTCATACCGTCTGTTCAGCGTGGATGGCCAGAGGACAGAGAGGAGGAGGAGGAGAGCATGGTCAGTCATCCTCTTGGTGAGGACACGGAAGTCTTGCCTGTTAGTAGTCTGGCACGCATGGCTGAGTTTATGTTATGCTGCCTTTCCCATGACCCTCGCATTCTCAAAATTTTAGGTCATTACTGGTTGGTGACACTTTTAGACCCACTCTACAAGGAGAACTTTATATCTCTTATTCCTGAGGCGGACAGGTGTACAAAAATGAGGCAGTACCAGAAGGCCCTTGTTGCGGAACTATTAAAAAAATTCCCATCTGAAAACGCTGGAGGCAGAGGGCACACTTCGTTCGACAACCAAGGAGTACAGGCGAGAGAAACACAACTTCAATCCAGCAGAGGCAGGGGAACACTGTCAAAGTTCTGGGAGAGTTTTCTCAGACCCTCCCATCGCACAGGCCCTGAGGCGCAGGGTACTCTCACAAGGAGTGCAAAGTTTGGGAAGATGCTGAGGGAGTACCTTGCCGTACCGTACCAACGTCCTCTGTGATTCCTCTGTGCCTTATAAATATTGGGTATCCAAGCTAGATATGTGGAATGAACTGGCTCTCTATGCCTTGGAGGTCCTGGCCTGCCCTGCCGCCAGCGTTTTATCAGATCGGGTTTTTAGTGCCGCTGGTGGAATTATAACTGATAAGCGCATCCTCCTGTCAACTGAAAATGCTGACAGGCTGACTCTTATAAAAATGAACAAGGGCTGGATTGGGCCAGACTTCTCAACACCACCGAATGATAGCAGCGTAACATAAACTCAAATCCAGTGTCTTTTCTTGGGAGGTGTATTCCCATGCACCTTTTCACACCCACACATGGGTATACGCTTCCTGATTTTGGCTATTTGCTCTTGTCCTCCTCCTTCTCCTCATCCTCCACCACCATATCACCAGGGTGACCGTGGTCCATGATGCAACACCCACATAATTTTTTTAAAGGGTGTTTGACTCGCCCCTGGGCCGTGGGGCACTCGGAGCCGGGCAATAGGGAGACGGTGGGGGTAGTAGTGGCGTCCCGGTTCCGTGGCTCAGGGTGGTCAGACCAGTGGTAGTCCTTTAGCAGTCCTAATTGATGTCCGACTACGCCACCCGTGGATTGTGGTTATTATGAACCGCCGCTGCAAGGCAGACCGCTGGGGCTGATGATGTATGCAGCTGAGGTAGTGTGACTCCCCACGGGAAGAGTGCAGCCCCAGGGCAGTGTAGTGGATGGTGGGGGTGATGGTGCAGAGAGTCCCAGTGCCGTTAGTGCTGGAGGAGCGAAAGAGTACACAGACAACGTACTGCAGTCCAATGTCTTTTACTCACAGTTCATGTACTCCGGGTCACTTCTGTCAGCAATGACCGCCCGAGCCGTGCTGCGTCCACAAGGTGAGGGGCTCGGTCAACCCCAGGCAGTTCAGGAGCATGGCACAGGACCCCCTTCAATCCTTTCTCAGGCCTGCCTCACCAGTGACCCACTTTTGTCCAGCTGCTGCGGACTTGTGCGGGTAAACGTGGTTCCCGTTCCCCGCTGTCCTATATGGTGCCTTCCTAGCAGGTTTGATGAGGTGTCGTACCAATAAATGATCACGACCTCCGGTCTTTGGCTGAGGGCTGTTTCTCCTCCACCAACTTGGGATCCGGTACCCTTAATCTGCCTGACCCTTCACCCTGTATTCTCGTGGGTTCTTAGGGTCCCTTCTGCCGTCTTGTTCCTGAGCCCTTCTGTTTCTCTCTTTCTCTTTCTCTTCTGTTCCTTTCTGTTCTTGTTCCTTTCTGTTCTTGTTCCTTTCTATTCCTGGCCTTCACCCTAGGCCTGCCTCGTGGAGCTGGGCCCAGACTGAGCCACAGCTCCCTGTCAGCCCTCTCTGGCTGAACTCCTTCTCTTACTCCACTCACTGAACTTCTCTTCTTCTCTTCTCTCTGTGCTGGCTGGGCCTCAGAGGCTAGGCCTGCCTACGGAGAAGAGCCCCTTGCAGAGGCCCCCACTCCGTCACTTCTTCTCTCTGACTGAACACTGTTCTAAGATGGTGTCCACCTTTTATACCTCCCTCTAGAACATGAGCCCAGGTGACCAGCAACCAATGGGCTCCTATCTACGCTTAGGAACCAACCCCTATCTGCTCCTACATCACTGGGTATTCCTACCCCCTCCCCACTCCAGCCAGGGACATGGTCTGTTGTGCCTGCATTTCTGTCTAATGGGAGCTGTCCCTCGGAAATGGGGTGAGTGTGCTAACTGAACCCTGGTCCATACTCCATCCTTACCCGGGAGTGGAATATCACACCTCTGGCAGAGGTGCAATACCCCTGTAGCGGCCGAGCCCTCGTGGCGCTACATTTTTATGATGCCCATAAAAAAATTTTTTATACAGTATGTTCATGTATACCCCCCAGGAGTAAATGTTTGTCAGCCCATACACTTAGTGCATGGCATTACAAGTATAGGAGGCCCGTTCCTTTCTAATGGTAAAATTTTTTTATGATGCGCTCCTCCACGTCTCTTCCAAGGGCCATTGAAGTGCCTCCAAATTTTTGGCAGCCCTTGCAGTCACTGCATAGTCCAACACTATGGGAGACTCTCTCCTTTCTAATGGGAATTTGTCATTTCTGTGGCCTGGTCTATGTGTCTTTAAATTCTTAGTGGGTTTTTTCCTAAACTTGGTCAGCCGTTGGACTCACTGCATACCCTATAACTGTATAGCAGACCCTCTCCTTTCTAATGGGAACATGTCATATCTTGTTACTGTGGCCCTGCTCTGTGTGTCTTTAAATTCTTAGTGGGGATTTTCCTAAAATCTGTCAGCCGTTGGACCCTATCATTTCTAATGGGAATTTGCCGTTACTGTGGCCCTGCTCTATGTGTCTTTAAATTCTTAGTGGGTTTTTTCCTAAAATTGGTCAGCTGTTGGACTCACTGCATACCCTATAACTGTATAGCAGACCCTGTCCTTTCTAATGGGAGCATGTCGTACCTTGTTACTGTGGCCCTGCTCTGTGTGTCTTTAAATTCTTATTGGGGTTTTTCATTAAAATTTGTCAGCCGTTGGATTCACTGCATACCCTATAACTGTATAGCAGACCCTCTACTTTCTAATGGGAACATGTCGTACCTTGTTACTGTGGCCCTGCTCTGTGTGTCCTTAAATTCTTAGTGGGGTTTTTCCTAAAATCTGTCAGCCGTTGGACTCACTGCATACCCTATAACAGTATAGCCGACCCTATCATTTCTAATGGGAATTTGTCGTTACTGTGGCCCTGCTCTATGTGTCTTTAAATTCTTAGTGGGTTTTTTCCTAAAATTGGTCAGCTGTTGGACTCACTGCATACCCTATAACTGTATAGCAGATCCTGTCCTTTCAAATGGGAGCATGTCGTACCTTGTTACTGTGGCCCTGCTCTTTGTGTCTTTAAATTGTTAGTGTTTTTTTTCAAAAATTTTGGCCACCCTTGCAGTCACAGCATGGGCATAAACACTATAGAAGACCCGCTCCTTTATAATGGGAACATTTTTTTTACTGAGACCCTCCTCTATGTCTCTTCAAAGGGGTATTAGGTTGCGTCCAAATTTTTGACAACCCTTGCAGTCACTGGATGCGCAATAACAGTATAGGAGACCCACTTGTTAATAATGGGAACAACAAAGCATAGCCCTCTGATGGCTCTCTAACAATAGCTAGGGCCGACTGCTGGCCTTTTAAGAATAGTAAGGGCCGTCTGATGTTACTATAAAAATAGGCTTTATGACTTTCAGAGTCCCTCCATCATAAATAAAACAGGATGTGTCTGATGACACCACATTGCCAGATGAGGTTGTAAAATGTTAAAATGACATTTCCCGGTGAATGCATTTGTCATAAAAAATAACATAAAAAACATAACAATAGGATCTTTCTTTAGTATAAAAAACAGCATCACCAATTTAACCTCAATGTAATCACATTGTTCAGCTCATGAACCTCCTCCTCCATCTCCGAAATGACCACATCAGTCACAAGCAGACAGCACTGCAGCACTGCCTTGGCCAAACAGCAACAGGCTGTGCTGAAGATAACATGCTTAATGCTTAATTGACAAACCGCCCAGCGCTGCATAGTTGTTGAAAGCTGTAACACAGCAGCTTGATCTGTGGCTCTCACCGCTGAACATACAGCCAGGCATGGTCGTGTGTTACAATGGGCGGAAACTGGTGACGGAGAAATGACAACCGGGGTAGATACGGTTTCCCTCTATGCCAGTCCTTTCACAGAGCTAAAGAATATGGCTGTGGTGAAATACAACTCCCACTGAGAAGCTGTTTCAGATTGAAAAACATTGTGCCCACCAGAGGATTTGTTTCTGAGGGCTAACCTTTCTCACCCGCTCAAGAGCCCCATAGCAGCTGCAAAGTTAGCGCTATCATGAACTCTCCTGAGGTAGAAGCCAAGGCACACCAGAGAATTCTCTGGTGGGACTGTCCAACCCTGCCGAGAAGCAGTCCTGGCTAAGAAAAGTGTGTGGGAAGATTCCAGGACACTCTATTTTTACTGAGGAGGAAACACACCCAAACATGGGGAGAACATACAAATTTCTTGCAGATGTTGTCCTTGCTGGGATTTGAACCCAGGATCCCAGTGCTGCAAGACTTCAGTGCTAACCACTGATCCAATGTGCTGCCGTTCACCCTCTAATATCTAACAGGCTGGAGAAACTTGAACCTACTGCCACTCTATCATCAGCTCCTTTGTGAGAAAATGTATTTGGGCAGCCATTCAGTCTACCAAATAAAATTCCAGAGAAGGAAATTGAGGATGGCTTCGCTACTGGTACTGGGGGCAGTGCTAATACCATGGTGTTGTACCATAGTTTGCTGGAAATATTCCAGGCTGGTAGGAGGCAAGAAAATTCCCACAGAAAAGTACCAGCAGTAATGTTCAGGCCACATTTCAAGTGCAAGCAGCTTTAGAGGACTTCCTGGGAGAAATGACACGCAGGGTAGATACGGTTTCCCTCTATGCCAGTCCTTTCACTGAGCTAAATACAACTCTTATCAAAAAAAGTTATGGACTGGCTCCGTACCGTCCCTGGCCACATTCACCTGTCCACGTGTTTGTGGTTAGGCAGTCCTTCTTAGTAAGTGCACTGGGTAGGGCATGGGTAATGTTGTGGGACCCGTGCTTGTGGAAGGCGAAGGCGATACCGGGAAAAATACTGGCGGCTGGGGACCGAGTATGGACACCCGGCCGCCGCCTGCATGAGGTTGTGAAAAGCTTCCATCTCCACAAGCTTAAAAGGCCATATTTCAAGTGCAAAGAGCTGCCCAGAAATCTGTCAGTTTAGTGTTGCGGCCTGTGGGTGGGTGGGTGGCTGGCTGCATACTTGCAATTGCATTCCAAATAACAGAAAACTAAGCAGATGATGGCCTCTATCATCATCATGGCCTCACCTCGGCACTATGAACTCTCCTGAAGGAGAAGCCAGGGCCCGCCGGAGGAGTCTCCGATTCTCTGGTGGGCCCGTCCAACCCTGCCAAAAAGCAGACCTGGCTAAGAAAAGTGTGGGGGAAGGTTCCTGGACACTCTATGGCTGCTTTTTTAATGCGGATCGGCCATGCTTATGCATGTTATTTCTCAAAACGCATTACGGATCAGGCCATTTTCCAACTCTGTATTCAAGAAATTAAATGCGCAAAGAAAGATGTGTGTGTGTCAAAGCACCATTGACAAGTGCGAGTTGATGTTGGATGGGCTGCCATTGCTTCTGCAACAAGCTCAATTACAGGATTTTCTGGGAGAAATGACAAGCAGGGTAGATACGGTTTCCCTCTATGCCAGTCCTTTCACCGAGCTAAATACAGCTCTTAGCAAAAAAAGTTGTGGACTGGCTCCGTACCATCCCTGGCCACATTCACCTGTCAACGTGTTTGTGGTTAGGTGGTCCTTCCCAGTAAGTGCACTGGGGAGGGCACGGGTAAAAGGATGTAAAGGATGTTCCTTACGCCGTAAAAGTGGCGTAATACTCTGACGACGTTGTTGACAGCAGTGATCTGGGAGTCAGAGATGCTTCCAGGGGTCTTCCCCATGCTGTTCCCATGTCATTTGAGCACAGTTCCCATCGATTTGGGCAATTTTTAGGCCCTCTGCAGACCGCCGTGGGGAGCCACCTGAAAAATGCTCAAGTTTCCCCTAGACTTATATTGGGCTCATTGCTCGGGTTGAGCACCCGAGTATTTCAATTTGCTCGACCCGAGCAACGAGTACTCGAGCATTTTAGTGCTCGCTGATCACTAATGACAACCAAAAACATCCTAATAATCCTGATCAAAAAGTTCACATACCCTGGTGATTTTGGCCTGATAACATGCACAGAATTTGACACAAATGGGTTTGAATGGCTACTAAAGGTAACATCCTCACCTATGACCTGTTTGCTTGTAATCAGTGTGTGTGCATAAAGCTGAGTGAGTTTCTGGGATCCAGCCACTGACGTTTCTGGATTTTGAGATGGGGAAAGCAAAAGAATTATCAACGGATCTACGGGAAAAGGTAGTTGAACTGTATAACACAGGAAAGGGAGGCAAAAAGAGTATAACACAGGAAAGGGATACAAAAAGATATCCCAGGAATTGATAATGACAGTCTGCAGTGTTCAAACTGTGATTAACAAATGGAAAATCAGATGCTCTGTAAAAACCAAACCACAGTCAGGTAGACCAACAAAAATTTCAGCCACAACTGCCAAGAAAATTGTTCGGGATGCAAAGAAAAACCAACAAATAACATCAGCTGAGAACACACTTAGGGGTGTACTCACTTTTGTTGCCAGCGGTTTAGACATTAATGGCTGTGTGTTGAGTTATTTTGCAGGCACACCAAATTTACAGTTAAACAAGCTGTACACTGACTACTGTACATTGTATCAAAGTGTCGCATCTTCAGTGTTGTCCCATCAAAAATATATATATGTATTCCGGCCCATTTTTGGAGTTTTGTGTGAAATTATGTCCAATTTGCCTTTTTTTTCTCAGTTTTTTTGTGTTGCTCCAATAAACACAAAGGAAATAAACATGCGTGTAATAAAACATGTGTAATTTTCTGAAACAATTTCAAGGGTGCCAGCACTTTCCGCCATGACTGTATATGCAGGTAGAGTCCTTAACCCCTTTACAACCCAAAGTGGTTTGCACGTTAATGAGAAGGCCAATTTTTACAATTCTGACCACTGTCACTTTATGAGGTAATTACTCTGGAACGCTTCAACGGATCCCCCTGGTTCTGACAATATTTTTTCATGACATATTGTACTTTATGATTGTGGTAAAATTTCTTCGATATCACTTGTGTTTATTTGTGAAAAAAACAGATATTTGGCGAAAATTTTGAAAATTTAGCAATTTTCAAAATTTGAATTTTTATGCCCTTAAATCGGAGAGATATGTCACACAAAAAAAGTTAATAAATAACATTTCCCATATGTCTACTTTACATCAGCACAATTTTGGAACCCAAATTTATTTTTATTAGGGAGCTATAAGGGTTAAAATTGACCAGCGATTTCTCATTTTTCCAACAAAATTTACAAAACCATTTTATTAGGGACCACATCACATTTGAAGTCACTTTGAGGGGTCTTTATGACTGAAAATACCCAAAAGTGACACCATTCTTAAAACTGCACCCCTCAGTGAATCGGGTCATCATGGCAACATCCGGGAAGCCGCGGCACACATTGCTGGACGCCGGCAGGAGAGGTGACTATCCCGATCACCTCCCCTTGCCCCCGCAATGCTGCGAAAGACTTCGATCGCAGCATTGCGGGGGTTAATGTGCGGGACCTCTCCCAGTAGTCAGCTCCCTTTAATTAGACTACTTTCAACAAACTAATTATAAGTATTGGGTCTGTTTTTTTTTAATGCTTTTAAAATAATTGTAAATATTTTCAATCCCCTTTTGTTATAAGGATTTCCCAAAAATTAGCTAATCATAGGTTGTCCTGCATTCGTGACAGTGATTGACTGCGCGGTCACTTGGAAGTTTACATTGGCATCACTACAGGGCCGGTAAAGAAGGACTGTCAGGGACCCCCAGAGTGTGGTAAAATGCGCCAACTAATTCATAATTCATTTAATTCTCACACAATATACTAAGTTAGTGTAAGTCTACAAAAAAGCAACAAAACTTGGTGCTAAAAAAATTGAGCATAACTTTTTGAAAAATGAACCAGGTTATGCCAAATCTTACATATTTTGTGACTTTGTGATCAGTTATCAACACAAATATTTTACTCAAATTACCAGGTCGATGGATAAGCATTGGGACTTTTCCCTAAATCTCTCCAAAACATCACCGCTTATAGAAGACCACCCTCATATCCAGATCAGATTTTCTGTGAGAGATGCCCAGATTCACAATATAGTATGCATACTGGCCATCTATGAGAAGTCCACCCCAATGGAAGTCCAGTTATTAAAGAGGATTTTACTGTTTATATAAGGGGCAGACAATGACAGTGAAGGGCCCTTAATCAGGACTTCTGATCTGGGCCCCCCACCCTCCATCAGGCACCACCTACATATACATTTCCATGTATATTTATATTAGGCACACATATAAAATTTGCACATGCTAATACTCTATACACATTTTAACGTATGCATATACATAGTGCACACAAACATAAAATACGGACATACACATAAGATGCACATACACAGTATAGAGTCCCGGTAGTCCTCATAGTTTTAAGCATGGACCCTGGCAAATTGTAGACGGACTTTTATTGTTCATGGGCTTTAAGGGAGAGAGGCTTCCTTTGTGGAGGACACTCATGAATGCCATTCATTTGCAGTGTACACCGTGTCGTGTCATGGAAAACACTCGCCCTGGTTTAGCTTTCTACTTCTTCAGCTAATAGCAATGAATTTGCCTGTCGATTTTCTTCTCATCACAAGATGCTTTTGTTTAGATGTTAACTTCCATCTGACTGATAAGAAAAGCTTTGCTGATCTTCTTGTAGACTTCACATTTTTTGTAAAGAAATTATTTTCTTTCTCAGAAATGTCTTGTGACATTTCTCTTCTATGTGGTGCCACTTACCCTTCTCATCAGAGGACGCTTTTGTTTAGGTGTTAACTTCCATAGTCGGCGTGGACGTCTCTGTAAGATGGTTGCACTTCCATCTTTGTTATAGTTTTGCATCACTTTTGCTACAGTATTCTGACTGATAAGTAAAGTTTTGCTGATCTTCTTGTAGACTTCACATTTATTGCAAAGAAATTATTTTCTTTCTCAGGTTTTGTGACATTTCCCTTCTATGTGGTGCCATTGCTAATAGCATGAAATGGGAAGGAGTTTTCTTTATTAAGTAACTTCCTTTTACAGACACCTGTCTGCTGGACATCTGTTTAATGAATAATTACACTTACCTGTGGTTCAGTTCTTGTTAATTAGAATTTTGTTGTCTAAACTTAGCTTTTCTCTTAAGACTGTTACTGGGATGTTCTCATTTTTGAAACATGATCTTGAATGAGTTTGTTAAGAAAATTACTTTTTTGGGGTCTGCAAAATACCAAATCTTGTTTGCATTCAATGGCTCAAATTTGCGAGAGTATTTTGTAGTATGGTATCCCATATAAAATGATGATTCTGAAAGGAAACTACAGGTTTGCTGACAAATCTACTTGGGTGTACTGATTTATGCTAAACACTGTATATATATATATATATATATATATATATATATATATATATATATATATAAACCTTATAAGTTTGGTATCACAGTAATCATACTACTGACTCTGAATCATTTTGTCAGTTTGTTTTTACAACACAATACACACTGTAAAATGAAGGAACCCAAACCTGGCATTTTTTCTCATTTTTCAACACATTATATGATAAAATGAATGGTGTTGTTCAAAACTACAACACTAAGCGTCAGCACACTGTGATTTGCTGATCTGTAAGATGCGTTCTTTGTGCTGTGAAAATACACAGCTGTGATATCTCACCAAATATTCATAGTGGGAACTTAAAATTATGTTTTTCTGCCATGATTAAGGATGGTTTGGATGTATGAAACATGTTGACCTTTTATTTCTATCTTTGTGGAATTAAGGCTGCAGGAACCAGTCACCAACCATTATCTGTATATGTACAAATATTAAGTGCTACTGAGTGCTGTAGGAAAAACTTAGAATAGTGAGGTGATTTGATAGTCCTGCCACAAATAATCTGTTTCTACTGCACACTTAAAATCTCTGATAGTGGGAATGAACCTGATTGCCTGCAGTAGTGCACTCCTGAGAGCTGGTGCAGCAGAGAAAATGTCTTGGACATGAGAGTGGGAGGTCCTGATTATGGAGGATGTTAATCTTAGCTCATTGGAGTGTAGATATGGTAGAGATGCAGGACTGTGCAGCAGTGTGGAGAGGTTTGTGGATGAGTGTAATGACTGGTACAGGGTGGAGGCACCAGTGTAACTGCTGGACAGAAATATGAGACTGACTGCTGCATTAAGGATAATGAGAAATACATTTAGTGAGAAGAAGAGCAATTAGTGAGTTACAAGTATTTGTGAATTCAAGACAAAAAGGAATCAGAGCAACAGTAACAGATTTTACTTTTTTTTAATTAATAATGGGATGAATAAAATCGTGAACATTATCAATAGACTAAATCAAAGTCAGGAAGATAGCCGAGGTCAGATACCAGGTGATCAGTAAATGACAAGTCAGACGAGCAGTATGAATACCGCGGAGCCCGATGACAGAGGCGTTACTGAAACTTGTCCAGGTTGACCAGTCAGAAGGCCACAGGTAGATGGTGAAGGTCCTTCTATACAGCTCCAGCAGTGATGGTGGATCTGCTGGACTTCAGGGCGCTGAATGCTTAGGTGTCCCGTCTTTTAGATGGTTTTAGGGCAACAGTGACAGCATGCAAATGCGCGAGCAGCCCTGGATAATCCACGCCGGCAGGATGATAAGATCCGGCGGAAGATGGAACCTATGACAAGAGAAATAAATATAATGTAAGTGATGGGACTCCATATTACATGATAATGCTGTGCAGTCACTGTGGCCGGACGGCAGAGGAATATTATCATACAGAGGTCAGGGGTCATTGTCAGCAATCATACATGTGACAATCCCATCACTGATAGATGACATCTACTCCACATGAATTATTCTCACTGACATCACACAACATGGAGTTGATTCTCACACTTACCTCGTCTCTTTTTCCCATTTTTTCCATTTTCTGAGTTTTGTTGCTCCATACTCAGATTTATTGCCGATTTTCTTTCTTCATGAGATGGAAATTCTGATGAAAAATTTAAAAAAAAAATCAATAACAATATCTTCTTATAGGATCTGCTTTGTCATAATATGGATAACATAAGAGACCTATAGTATTGTATAAAACCATGTGGGAATATTTGAGCCTTGAAGTCAACATTCACATTGCTGGTGCTGTAGACATGTACATACCTGGCAATGGGGACGAGGGTGGCAAGATGGTAACAGCATCGTCTGTATTACATACAGGAACAGATACTTTCTGCCTGTTTGAAGAAGAAAAACATGTAAATCTCAAGTAAACTCCATATAAAAGGGGTTGTCTCACTAGAAGAACACCGACTATAAGGACTAGTAGGACATATGACTGTCATAGTGGGGAAGGTCTTCTGCTCAAGACTACCTTTTATAGAGAGCTGAGAGGAAAACAACTACCAAGAATGGCCGGCATTTCATACTACATCTCTCCTACAGTGAGGGCAGCACTAAAAGTGCATGACCGGCCACAATTATGGGCTGTTATCTCCAACAATTCCGAAAGCTGAAAGCACAATGACCCATAACCATGGGGCGGTGGATGCTGCATTTGATATTATGGTATTTATGTCCTATATTTGATGTTGTGCACATATATCAGCCTGGAGCTCCCAGTAATGACCCCATAATCTACTCACATTTCTGAGATGTTTG
Organism: Phyllobates terribilis; assembly: GCF_046119375.1. Lineage (NCBI taxonomy): Eukaryota > Metazoa > Chordata > Amphibia > Anura > Dendrobatidae > Phyllobates > Phyllobates terribilis. The sequence continues at coordinate 2,646,718 of NW_027362848.1, read as the reverse complement.
TGTTGGATTCTGGTGTACACTCTGGAGGGGCCTTGGGATCCTCGTTGTTCACCATCCCGTTAGTGGTGGTAGAGTGCTAAATGTGGATAACAATAAGTTATTAAATATATATACTTTTTAATTTTGTAGATCCTTTTTTGTACATATTTTGGATTTATCGATCACATACTTACTTTAGAAAGCCTCTCAGAAGATAATGATGCAAATATTCGGAAGATAAAGTTCTCATCGTCCTCACTTGTGCCCTCCTTATCCTCTGAGATCAGATGGTTGTTTTCATCAGAGTGATCTACAAGCCATAGGTAAAGAAGGATTGTTAGAGGGTGTCAGTATAACACAGTCGCTATATCTCACTAGGTTACTAGATGATACAACGTAATATACAGAATACATGAAAAAAAACTCCTGTACAAAATTAGGGAAATAGGGATACAGTACGAACCCATGGTCAACATAGCTGAGATCCATGAAACATGGATAACATAGTAGACCAGAAAAACCATGTGGAAATATTTGAGCCTTGAAGTCAACATTCACATTGTTGGTGCTGTAGACATGTACATACCTGGCAATGGGGACGAGGGTGGCAAGATGGTAACAGCATCGTCTGTATTACATACAGGAACAGATTCTTTCTGCCTGTTTGAAGAAGAAAAACATGTAAATCGTAAGTAAACACAGTATAAAATGGGTTGTCTCACTATAAGAACACTGACTATAAGGCCTAATAGGACATATGACTGTCATAGTGGGGAAGGTTTTCTGCTCCAAACTACCTTCCATGGATCAGAACACAACTACCAAGAATGTCTGGCAAGTAATACTACAGCTCTCCTACAGAGTAGGCAGTGCTAAAAATGCATGACCTGCCACAATTATGGGCTGTTATCTTCTGCATTTTCTGAAGCCAAAAGTACAATGACCGTTAACCATGAAGCGGTGAATGCTGCATTTGATATTCTGTTATTTATGTCCTATATTTGGTGTTGTGTACATACATCAACCTGAAGCTCCCAGTAATGACCCTTTCTAATCTACTCACATTTCTGAGATGTTTGTGTTGGTTTCTTCTGTATACTCTGGAGGGGCATTGGGATCCTCATTGTTCACCATCCTGGTAGCGATGGTACAGAGCTAAATACGGATAAAAATAAGATATAAAATATTTTTTTTATGTACTTTTAGAGTTTTTTTTTATTTTTTTTTACATATTTTGGATTTATTAATCACATACTTACTTTACAAAGCTTTTCAGAAGATGACGTAAAATTTTGGAAGTCAAGGCTCTCATTGTTCTCACTTGTGCCTTCCTCATCCTTTGAGACCAGATGTTTGTTTATATCAGAATGATCTACAAGAAATAGGTAATGAAGTATTATTAGAGGTTGTCAGTATAACACAGTCACTATTTATCACTAATATTAATGGGAACAGATGATCACATATTAGGGAAGATGAGACAAACAGTCGCTTAGTCTAGATGACGTCTCCTTCTACTTACTGATAAATAAGCTGGTGTCTGCGTCTGAAACAAGCTGAGGAACATACTCCAGCTCCTGGCTCAGAATGTTGTCAAAGTCCAAGTCACTCAGGAATGGATGAACCTTGATCTCAAATGCTCCTCCTAGAAAAAGAAAAACAAAAGTTATGCGGACATAGTCAGGGATGGCTCCATATCTGAACAGTTTATCATATTCTGAACTAATGACAAAACTGAGCCGACATGAAGGAAATAAACTGAAAGTCTTAGTGTGGAGAACTAGAAATACAGTAGATGAGCTGATAGAGAAATGCTGATCTTCTTGCACATGAGCGATATGTCCTTGGTCTAATAAGGGAATATTAATACTAGTATATCTGTTACCTGTCCCAAGTCTACGCACAGGATTTGTTCTGAGCAGCTCAGTGATGAGATTCTGAGCATCCAGGGGTGGAGCGCGATCACAATTCCAAATTAGTTCTCCTGTTACATAGAAAATTACAGAAAATAAAACCTCTTTACTGGACTGTAACATAAAGCAAAGGAAATAACTAAACAAATGTAACCAATCAACGCAATGATCGGATTAGTCTACTCACCAATGACAACCCTTTTATAAAGCTCAGTGAGGGAATCAGCATCAAATGGTACACATCCCAGCAGGAATTTATACAGGATGATCCCCAATGACCACCAGTCAACAGGTCTTCCATAGCCTTCTTTCAGGATGATCTCTGGGGCTATGTAACATGGGGTGCCACAGAACTGGAAACCAACAGAACATAGAGATGAGAATCGATGAAACAATTATTATGACAAGATATCATCGTTAAAACACAATGCAGAAGATAAAATATTAGTGGAAAAGTTCTCTAGAAAGGAAGAACGTAGAGAAGAGACAATAGTGTGATGAGATTTGCAAATAACAAGCTAAGTTCTTGTAGGTGATGCTGACCTCACGGTCCTGGAACTCTCTGGAGATGTCCACTGCTAATTCCTTGTAGGTGTTGGTTTTCGGTATCATTAGACCAACTTTAGAAATCCCAAAATCGGTAACTTTAATATGTCCAGTAGATGTAATCAGGAGGCTGCAAAAGAGAAGATGGTTTTAGCCTCACAGACTGAATGATAATAAATGACAACTTTCCCCACTTTATTATACTACGGGGGCACTTACTTATCCGGCTTCAGGTCTCTGTGCACCACACCGTAACTATGCAGGTATTCCACGGCAAGTACCGCCTCTGCAAAGTACAAGCGGGCCATGGGGACAGAGAAAGGACCCCTGGTGCTTAGAAGGGTCCCACAGTCTCCACCTATAGAAGAAAGGAAATATGACCGGTGAGGGGTTTATACAGAAGATAACCATGATATACCACGAGCAGATAACCATGATGTATAATGAGCAGTGAGCGGAAACATCCTGGGGAGATCACACAGATAGTGGCGTACATAGAAATCACAAGACCCCATATCAAAAGTTGTAATTGCCCCCCACCCTAAAAAGTAAAAAATAAATATATTTATATCCCTGTTGAAGCAGCTTGGTGTTCTCACCAGCAATACAACTTTTATGGCCATTTTAGAGTATGATGCTCCCAAAAATGCCCACACCCACACTCAATGAGTATGGTATCCCCACAGTGAATCCTCCTAAGGAGGCCACCACTTAGAAGGAGGCCAGCCACAACCCCCTACTCGGTGTGATGGCACCCACAGCAACCCTCCCACTCACGATAATGGTTCCCACAGTCCCTCACACAATATAATGGTCCGCATAACTCCCCACTCAGTATGATGTCCCCACACAGAATGGGGGCCTCCATACAGAGTGAGGACCCCCACAGCACCCCACTTAATATGATGACCTCCACTCAGCATTCACAGTCCCCCCATATCTAGTCATACGGCCCCCTTTCAGTATTTTGGCCCCTACTAGCCACCTACTCAGTATTTTTGCCCCCACCAGCCCCACCTCCTTGAAGAAGCAAATACCGCTGAAATTGTGATGACAGGTGGAGGGATGCTGCCCACTGCCGAGCGTCGACAGACCCCCTCCGACTGATGAGCCCCATAGCGCCCGTGCACCAAGATCAATGAATTTACGAGCATCTTGGTAATAGATAACCTATATTAAATGCTCTGTGGGGATGTAACCAACAATGTCCTAATGATATGAGCAGTGATAAGATGAAAGCAGACATGGGCTGAATATAATACAATAGATGTGTCTTACCTCCTACATACTCCATGACCATACACAGGTGAGATCTAGTTGGAAAGGAGCAGAGCATGGAGACCACAAAGGGACAATCAGCAAATGTTAAGATGTCCCTCTCCAGAAAGGCCCATTCCAATCTCTGTGCAGTATTTAGGTTCCGCTTAGCCATTTTCTTCATAGCAAAGGTCTGGTGTGAGTCTTTATGATGCACTAAGTAGACGGCCCTGGAGAGAAGGAGAATCCATCGGTTATAATAAATCCTTATTAATAATCCATCTATAGAAATCATTATATGTTTAATACTGGTATCCAAGGGGTAACATTTCTCCTTGCGGAGAGTGACATGTTAAGCTTGTCAAGGTGAGGAGACTTTTAAGCCTCAATGATCCTCTGGGAAATATGCAAATTGTCTCTTCAGAGAGGAAGAGAACTAGAACTCTAGTGCCACCTATAGGAAGTAGTAATCCTAAAAGTCAATATCGACCCTTTAACGAGCCTTATCACATGACATGGAATAATAGCCATAACCAAAATCTCAATTTTCGGACACTATGTTTTGGGGTACAAGCACTCATCAGTGCAAAGTGTGAGATATGGTTTGGCTGGGTGAGAGGCATCTGACCGGGATCCAAGCGGTAACGTTTCTCCTTGCGGAAAAAGCCATGATAAACATGTCAAGGTGAGGAGACTTTTAAGCTGCAATGCTCTTCTGGGAAATATGCAAATTGTCTCTTTTCAGAGAGGAAGAGAACTAGTACCCTAGTGCCACCTATAGGAAGTAGCAATCCTATTTCCCAGAGGAGCATTGCGGCTTAAAAGTCTCCTCATGTCCGCAAGGAGAAAAGTCAACCCCTTGGATACCGGTCCGACACCTCTCACCCCGTCAAACCATATCTCACACTTTGCACTGAAGAGAGGCAGTACCCCAGAACACAGTTCCTGCAAATTGAGATTTTGGTTTTGGCTATTATCCTAAGTCATATGACAAGGCTTGTTAAAGGGTCGATATTGACTTTTAGGATTGCTACTTCCTATAGTTGGAGTTCTAGTTTGCTTCCTCTCTGAAGAGACAATTTGCATATGTTTAATACTAGAAGTCTGGCCGCCACTATAAATTCACATCTAGAAATACATAAAATAGCACTACATAGATCACCTATGGGAGGTCTCCACAATGCCACTTCTGCCGGAGCCATCACCCAGGTCACATTATAGATACGAGAATCTATCGAAATTCTCTTTGGGCAGATTCGCTATAACTGACCAAATACAATTTAGTGCAAATAAAATTGGTCCAAAATGAATGTGCTCCAGGGTTCTCTTCTGCTGCTGAGGCCTGTGATTGGGCCCACATGGTCATGGTGGAGGGTGTAGATGTCATTGACGTCAATATGGTGTCACCCTTCATGTGACCATGTGTAGCCAACTTCTCTGATCAGCTTCATAATGTAGCCCCCCCATCAAAACAAAGATCAGAGTGGAGAGCAGAAAAGCTCAGGTGGAGGAGGCAGCATAAGAACAGATGAGGGTCTAGCACAGGCGAATGTAATAATATTATATTATTATATATTATATTATATGTAATTATATTATTTAAATCGCTTTCCTTACAGTTTGATTTGCTACAGATCATATAATTTCCCTATGATAACACTGAACGGCAGAGTGCAGGGGCAGAAGCATTGTCATAGGGAACCCTGAGAAATGTGGATTATGGCAACAGAAATCTCACCCAAAATTTCCACTGCTGATGAGTTTGGAAGTTTCATAGTCGCTCATATGCGGCTTTCTCGCCGGAACCAATGAATCCATCACGCTCTATAAAAGAATAAGAAATAATACTGATTTATTGAAGATGAAGGAAAAAAGTTACAGATGCAAAAACTTCTCCCCCCATATTATGTCCCAGATGATTTACACTGATATGATGTTGGGAGGATACAAACCGGACGCTCGGCAGACCCGGCGCTAGCACCCAGCACACCCAGGCAAGTGCCGGGGCCCTGAGTAGGCGAGGGGCCCACTTGCTGTCGGGCACCCTGGCGCGCTATGGGACCGGTGAGCAGAGGAGAGCGGTGCCAGCGCCAGCTAGTGGACCTTGCCCCCCCCCCAATGCTTGCCCAGGGCCACGGCCGGCACAATACTTACCTCTCCACAGCTGGTGAGCAGTGAAGTGAGCATTTGATTTTTTTTTTTTTATGTATGGAGGTATGGGGCATTATATGGTGGGGAGAAGTGACATCCTGCATGGGGCATTATATGGGGGGGAGGTAGGGACATTCTGCGTGGGGTATTATATGGGGGGGGAGTGACATCCTGCATGGGGCATTATATGGGGGGGGAGTGACATCCTGCATGGGGCATTATATGGGGTGAGAGGTGACATCCTACATGAGGCATTATATGGGGGGGACATCCTGCATGGGGCATTATATAGGGGGGTGACATCCTGCATGGGGTATTATATGAGGGGGAGAAGTGACATCCTGCATGGGTCATTATATGGGGGGGAAGTGACATACAGCATAGGGCTTTATATGGGGTGAGAGGTGACATTCTGCATGGGGCATTATATGGGGGGTGACATCCTGCATGGGGCATTATATGGGGGTGTGACATCCTGCATGGGGTATTATATGGGGCGAGAAGTGACATCCTGCATGGGGCATTATATGGGGTGAGAGGTGACATCCTGCATGGGGCAATATATGGGGTGAGAGGTGACATCCTACATGGGGCAGTATGTGTTGGGGGGACATCCTGCATGGGGCATTATATGGGGGGGTGACATCCTGCATGGGGCATTATATGGGGGGTGACATCCTGCATGGGCCATTATGTGGGGTGGGACATCCTGCATGGAGCATTATGTGGGGGGGGACATCCTGCATGGGGAATTATATGGGGGGTGACATCCTGCATGGGGCATTATGTGGGGGGCATATCCTGCATGGGGCATTATGTGGGGGGGACATCCTGCATGGGGCATTATGTGGAGGGGACATCCTGCATGGGGAATTATATGGGGGGTGACATCCTGCATGGGCCATTATGTGGGGGGCACAGCCTGCATGGGGCATTATGTGGGGGGCACAGCCTGCATGGGGCATTATGTGGGAGGGACATTCTGCATGGGGAATTATATGGGGGTGACATCCTGCATGGGCCATTATGTGGGAGGGGGACATCCTGCATGGGGCATTATGTGGGGGGGGGGCACAGCCTGCATGGGGCATTATGTGGGGGGTCAAAGCCTACATGGGGCATTATGTGGGGGTCACAGCCTGCATGGAGCATTATGTGGGGGGTCAAAGCCTGCATGGGGCATCATGTGGGGGGCACAGCCTGCATGGGGCATTATGTGGGGGATCACAGCCTGCATGGGGCATTATATGGGGGCACAGCCTGCGTGGAGCATTTTATGGGGTCCATTATTCTATATGGAGCAATATATGGAGCTCATAATACGGTATAGAGGACTATGTGGTGCCATTATACTGTGTGGAGGACATTACTGTCCGGTCTGCACTGTGAGCTGTGAGGATTCGCCGCTTTCTGAGTTATTGTGGAATTTACAATGGATATCGCTCATGTAATGTAAGAAGTGAAATCTTCGGGCTTGTACTATATATATATATATATATATATATATATATATATATATATTTATCTGCGGTATCTGTGCATCATGAATCATGGTATGTGTTAAAGGGGCCACTGAGACTCTTTCGCCCAGGGCCCACGAAATCCTGGAGCCGCCCTGCAACGGTCATCATACATTACTATAACATTCTGGATAATGTGGGAGATCACACAGAGGAGGACTTACAGGTAATCTGTCACCAGGTGTTTGCTAAGTATTCTGAAAGCACCATGATGTAGGGGCAGAGACCCTGATTCCAGTGATGTGTTACTTACTAGGCTGTGTGTGGCTGTTTCAATAAAATCAGTAGATTATCACTAGAAGACTATCTGTCTAGCCAGGTAGTCCTATTGCTCTGTACCCCTGCCTCCACCACTGATTAGCAGCTTTCTGCCTATGCACAGTGTACACAGAAAGCTGCCAATCAATGGTGTGGGCGGGGTTATACAAGACTCAGCATTCAGAGCTCTGCAGCAGAAAAAAATAGTGATTTTATCACAACTGCTCCACCGAGTAAAGTAATCAACACATGGAATCAGGGTCTCTGTCCCTGCATCATGATTCTCTCAGACCAAATAGCATAAACCTGGTGACAGATTCCCTGTAATTCACATGTAATTAACACCATAGGGTCATCTACACTTAGAATAGAGACGTCCCATGGTTGTATGGGGGATAATACTGGACGAGTCATTCACACCCCATGATCTGATGACACACACGCATCCCCCTCTATGATACTTACGGATTCTTGGATCTCCGGGATCTCACTAATTCCATTGTTAGGATTCGACAGCTCAGTTGTTTCTAAAATAATGATGAAGAAATGAAGTGTATTAGAGGATATTATTCCTACATAGATAATACAGCAATATAACGGAGAAATGACAAGATGTCTGTAAATGGGATTAATACTCGTTATATGGGGATTCTAAATATGAGAATATACGGGGAATCCATAGATAAATGTAATGTAAATGATGGAGGAACCCCTTCATAAATAACAAAAGACTGACCATCACTTCCGAAAAGAAAATGGGTGTGAACAGGTGCATACTAAGAGTAGCCATCCAAATACATAACTAACAAAGTTGCACTCTGTAACGCTATAGCATGTAAACATGAAATAAATGAAATTTGAATTGCATTACTGCTGTAGAAAATAGGATAAAAGGAAGATACTTAGCGCATAATTTGGCCAATTCATGCATGGCCAGCAGCCACGGCAAGGCGACCTTCTTTTTCTGGGTGCATGCCCAGTAGCCACGGCAAGGTGACCTTTTTTTTTGCTGGGTGCATGCCCAGCAGTCACGGCAAGACGACCTTCTTTTGCTGGGTTCATGCCCAGCAGTCACGACAAGGCGACCTTCTTTTGCTGGGTGCATGCCCAGCAGTCACTACAAGGCGACCTTCTTTTGCTGGGTGCATGCCTAGCAGCCACGGCAAGGCGACCTTCTTTTGCTGGGTGCATGCCCAGCAGTCACGGCAAGGCGACCTTTCTTGCTGGGAACCTATCTCCACCCATCAGTTCGGGGTGGTTTTAATTACAACAGGATCCTACCTACCCATATAAATGTAGGCTTCAGCCTAGGAGAGGATTCACATTAGGAGAGGATTCCAACAAAAAGATCGCCTTGTCATTTGCTGCTGGGCATTCATGAATTGGCCAAATTATGTGCTCAGTATCTTAGTTTTTTCCCATTTTCTAGAGCAGTAATGCAATTTAAATTTAATTTATTTCATGTTACTTGCTATAGCACTGCAGAATGGACCCTCCATCACATGAATGAGGAACCCCCCACCCACGCTGCACATATGAGTGATGGTAAGAGAGCTGAAACATAGGAGAGATTTGCAAATTAGCCTGGAATTGCACTGGGGGCGTGTCACTGCACTTGGATTTCTTCTTTCACGCCCCCAGCGCACTTCCATTCTGATTTGTATATGGTGTCTACTTTACATTTCTCCTGACTGGCACATTGGATTTCTACAAACAATTATTATTAGGGGACAATGGCCTATACCGTCACACCACTACTTCTATATGTAACAATGTGCTGCCAGGTTCCCATTACACAGAGTAGAGAGTAAATCTAACATTATCCTCCGTCCTCTGTAATATCTGGACATTCCTTGTAGAAGGTCGGGTGATCGCTCACCTGTAATCAGATCGCTGTTCAGCTCCGGCTGACTCCTATTAGGGTCAGGGATTTTCGGGGTCACATTTTGCCCATATTTGGCGTCGCCTCCTGTTGTTTCCTGATAGATATAATATATATAATTACTATGTGGAAGATTTCACTAAATCACCAAATACATAAATCATGAAGGACTAAATCAACATTTACAGATGCACCAATTGTAACGATACAAATCCCGCGCCATCTTCAGACCTTTTCTCAGAAAGTCTCCTCAGATACGGTGGATTAAGATACGTCTATTAATATTGATCCTTACCGGGCGTTCCAATGAGCGTTCTAGTATAGACAGGACTTTTTCGGCCAGTTCTTTAAAGACAGCCAAATCTTCAGTCTGAGATCTTTCTTCAGCCTATAAAGAAGGAAAAATGGAAAGGAGAATTTTGAGATGGGAGAGGTCAGAATGGAGGCGGAAATTGTATGTGACATCGGTTCTCTGTCTGCAGATACAATGACTACATACTGTATTTGGGGACTCGTTGTGTTTTACCGTATTTTTTGGACTATAAGATGCCTTTTTTTCCAAAATGTTTGACCTCCCTTCTAACACTCTCGCACCCCTCCAATCTATCCTAAACTCTGCTGTCTGACTAATCCACCTGTCCCCCCACTATTCCCTGGCTTCTCCCCTCGCTCCGCCAATCCCTTCACTGGCTCCACATTACCCAGAGACTCCAGTTCAAGACCCTAACCTTGGCATGCAAAGCCACCCACAACCTGTCTCCTCCATATATCTGTGACCTAGTCTCCCGGTACTTACCTGCACGCAACCTCCGATCCTCACAAGATCTTCTTCTCTACTCCCCTCTTATCTCCTCTTCCCACAATCGCATACAAGATTTCTCCCGTGCATCCCCCCTACTCTGGAACTCTCCACCCCAGCATATCAGACAGATTATTAATAATAATAATTGTCTGCATGTAGCTTACCAGGGGGGTGGCTGTGGTGGAGTGAGGTCACAGGAGGTAGGGTCACTGCTGCAGGAAGCCGGCAGTAGAAGTGGGGCGCTGCTGCGGGCCAGCGCGGTGTCCAGGAGGTGCGAGGCTGCGGGCCCTGGGCTTCAAGGAAATGTTAGCCGTGATTTAGGAGGGGAGTCCCCGCTCTGCCCATTGATTTTCTGGTGGTGGGCTTCAGGCAAATGGCCGCTGGAGGCAGTGCATGTGCAGATTTAGATCTCGGCTCAATGACGAGCTGAGATCTCAATCTGCGTATTGGCCATCTCCAGCAGCCTACTTCTTGAAGCCCACTGCAGAGAAATCAATAAGCAGAGCAGGGCCTCCCCTCCTGAATTACCGCTAACATTTCCTTGAAGCCCAGGGCCCGCAGCCTCGCACCTTCTGGACACCCCGCTCCTCCCAGCTTGGGGCCCGCAGCAGCGCCCCACTCCTACTGCCGACTTCCTGCAGCAGCGACTCTGCCTCCTGTGACCTCGCTCCACTGCCACCACCCCCTCTCAGTAAGCAACTGAAAATTCGGACTATAAGACAGACCCCCATTTTATTATAATAAATGTTTTTCCTATTTTCCTCCCAAAAATTTTTGGTGCGTCTTATGGTCTGCAAAATATGATATATTAGAAGAAAAAGCTTCTATCCCTCCATTATTATCTATTAATATTGAGATGTTCTGTGCAGAGTGTCCGCCACTTACCTGGTGTAGTAATGTCCTGATGTTCTGAAGTAAATCCGTCAGATAGTCTGACGTTAGACGACGTTGTCGGTGTTTGGTCAGGCAATCCTTTACTAGCTCCATCACCAGCCGGTGAGTGAAGCTGAGGACGCCATCGGGTGGTAGAAGCACACTGTTAGGACGATTGATCATAAGGATCAACAATAGTGCTTTTACCTGAGGAATGTCCAAAACAATTCCAGCCATAGTGAAAAACTGCAAGTGCTATCAGTCACTATAGAGCCAAGAAAGGCACGAGTGAGCCTATGTGCATTGTATATATAGCGACTGTGAGCAGTGATGTCACCATCACCTGTGATGTCATCACGGAATCTTGTGATAGAATCTTCACGGAGCATCTCTGCGCAAATAGAATGCGGCCTGGTATTATATAAAGTGAAAACACCATACAATTAACTACCCATGTTATCATGGCCGTTCTATTTTATATCCAATTAGAACACAACCAGGATAAAGGTGTGTTCACAAGTTGGATTTTGGCAGCATTTTTTTTCTACCTCAAAAATCAAAGGAGGCAGGAAAAACGCTGCTTAAAATTCAGGTGTTTTTACTTGTGTTTTTTTTTCCATTCATTTGAATGGGTGAAAAATGCAGCAAAACCTCTGAAAGACTTGACAAGCTGCAGATTTAAAAAAAATGCAAAAAAAACAGCATGTGAATGAGATTTCAGAAATGTCATTCACTAAGATGGTACTGTAAAACACAGCATTTTTGCTGCAGAAGAAAAAACTGTGAATACACCCTAAAGATATCCTCAGTCATATTATGGAAAATATTGTATATTTCGCATTTATTATCTCACGTGTTTTTCTTCACCATAGAACTTTTAAGGCTGTGTGCCCACTATGCGTTTTTTAGGCGTTTCTGCAGCGTAACTTCCGCCACGGAAACACTTAAAAAACGCTTGGTGATAGGTCTGCAATGGTTCCCAATGATAATCCGCATGTGCTGTGCATATGCTGCAGAGATTTCCGCTGCGGATTATCATTGCGGAAAAATCCGCAGCACGTCCTTTAATTTTGCAGAGTCGCTGCGATTTAGCCGCCATTGACTTGCATTGGAACGCATAACATCCGCATGACTACACATACACATGTGGATATTATGCGACTCAATGCGTGGATGGTACCCGGGTCTGGAGATGAAGAGACTCTCCTCCAGACCCGGGTACCATAGTACCTGTAGTTAAAATAGAATTAAAATAAAAAATAAACATATACTTACCTTCTGATGGCCCCTGTCTGCTCCCGGCGGTGCTGCTGGCTCTTCGGCTGCTCGCGGTGGTAAAAGGACCTTCCATGACGCCATTTAGTCATGTGACTGGTCACGCGACCGCTGACATCGGCGGTCGCGTGACCTGTCACATGACTAAATGACGTCATGGAAGATCCTTTTACAGCACCGTGATCCGCCGAAGACACCGGACGCACCGGAGAAGGAGTTCGAGGACCATCGGAAGATGAGTATAATGTTTTTTTTTTATTTTTCACTATTATTATTCTCTTTTTTTATTATTGATGCTGCATTTGCAGCATTGTAACTTGGTCACACTATATAAATCCATGCCGGTTGCATGGAATTATATAGTGTGACCAAGTTGTCAAGCACTTTTCCAAGTGATGCTAAAATCACTTGGCAAAGCGCTTGACAACCCAGGGAGATGCAGAAACGCTTAGGAAAAATCCGCAGCATTTCTGCATCGTGGTCATATATCCTAACGCATTGACGAACTGTTATACAAGGCTATATTCACACTAGACGTTTTTTTAGCGGGCTTTTTTATGCAAATTTTCAGCTGCATTTTACAGTACCAACAAAGTCTATGAGATTTCTGAAATCTCATGCACAAAGCTTGCTTATTTGTCCTCAGTATTTTGTGCTTTCCATGGCTTTTTGCAATAGAGTATGTCACTTGTTTCAGCGTTTTTCACCCATTAAAAAAAAGGGTGGTGGAAAAAAATGCTGAAAAAAAGCCTAGTGTGAACATTTTGCTGCGTTTTTAGTGAAAAAAGCAAGTATGTGACACACATTTATTCTTGTGATTTTCCCAAGTTTAAACCATCTTGTCTTGGTCACCTGAGATAGCAGCTTGGATTATTACAGTTTAATTAAATTAGTGAGGCCTACAAAGTAAACATTGGTTGAGCTAGGTGTGAGATTGAACAACACGTGTGGCCCAGGGAGGTGTGAAAATGAACAATGCCTGAGCAACTCAATGGCAAACCATAATGTGAAAGTAAATAGTGTCCTACAAATTCAATGCACTGCCAGGGTCTTAGATAAACCATTCCAGACCAATTCACCCCCCCCTGTTACATTTGTAATGTGTACTTTTTCATGAACATATGTCTTGCAATGGTGACCTGTTTTCATGTGTCTATGGTGGAAGCAAAGCTGAACTTTGGGATCCTGAAAAACGCACCAAAAATGCACCAAGAACCACTGCAAAAAAACACACCAAAACCTGCGTTTTTGACGCTACTTCTTTCCTGCCAAGAGATTATGTTTTGCTGCAGAAAAAAAACACCTAGTGTGAATATAGCCTAAGACTTACTCTGCCAGCATTAATAGTCAATATTCTGTATACAAATAGGACTCCAATCCAGGTATTCAGTTTATCATAAACATGCCTGAGTTAATCTGCCAAATACACATAGTATGCTTTCTCATAGGTGAAATATAAATCCTGTTAAAGGTCCAAGTTGCAGCAGTTAAGTAGAACAAAACAGACCTCTTCATTCTTTGTAGGTGGAAAAACTTTCGAAATTGTCAGTGTATTAAGTACTTATACTCCTGACTGTATATAGTATAATTGCCGCACTGCTACATACAGGTGCTTCTCAGAAAATTAGAATATCATCAAAAAGTGAATTTATTTCAGTTCTTAAATCCAAAAAGTGAAACTCATATATTATACAGAGTCATTACAAACAGAGTGATCTGTTTTAAGTGTTTATTTCTGCTAATGTTGATGATTATGGCTTACAGCCAATGAAAACACAAAAGTCATTATCTCAGTAAATTAGAATTAACAAGAAACACCTGCAAAGGCTTCCTAAGCATTTAAAAAGGTCCCTTAGTCAGTTTCAGCAGGCTCCACAATCATGAGCAAGACTGCTGACTTGACAGATGTCCAGAAGGCAGTCATTGACACACTCCTCAAGGAGGGTAAGCCACAAAAGGTCATTGCTAAAAAAGCAGCTGTTCACAGAGTGCTGTATCCGAGCATATTAATGGACGTGGAAGGAAAAAGTATGGTAGAAAAAGGTGCACAAGCAACTGGGATAACCGCAGCCTTGAAAGGATTGCTAAGAAAAGGCCATTCAAAAATTTGGGGGAGATTCACAAGGAGTGGACTGCTGCTGGAGTCACTGCTTCAAGAGCCACCACACACAGACGTATCCAGGACATGGGCTACAAGTGTCGCATTGCTTGCGTCAAGCCCCTCATGACCAATAGACAACGCCAGAAGCGTCTTACCTGGGCCAAAGAGAAAAAGACCTGGACTGATGCTCAGTGGCCCAAGGTGTTGTTTTCAGATGAAAAGTAAATTTTGCATTTCATTTGGAAATCAAGGTCCCAGAGTCTGGAGGAAGAGTGGAGAGGCCACAATCCAAGCTGCCGGAGGTCTAGTGTGAAGTCTCCACAATCAGTGATGGTTTGGGGGTCATGTCATCTGCTGGTGGAGGTCCACTGTGTTTTATCAAGACCAAAGTCAGCGCAGCCGTCTACCAGGACATTTTACAGCACTTCATGCTTCCCTCTGCCCACAAGCTTTATGGAGATGGAAATGTCATTCTCCAGCAGGACTTGGCCCCTGTCCACACTACCAAAAGTACCAATACCTGGTTTACACACAACAGTATCACTGTGCTTGATTGGCAGCAAACTCGCCTGACCTTAACCCCATAGAGAATCTATTATAGAGAATCTATGGGGTATTGTCAAGAGGAAGATGAGACCCCAGACCCCACAATACAGATGAGCTGAAGGCTGCTATCAAAGCCACCTGGGCTTCCATAACACCTCAGCAGTGCCACAGGCTGATCGCCTCCATGCCACATTGCCGCATTGATGCAGTAATTGATGCACAAGGAGCCCGAACAAGTATTGAGGGCATTTACTAAACATACATTTCAGTAGGTCAACTTTTCGGATTTTAAAAACATTTTTCAAGCTGTTGTTATGAAGTATTCTAATTTACTGAGATAATGACGTTTGTGTTTTCATTGGCTGTAAGCCATAATCATCAACATTAACAGAAATAAACACTTAAAATAGATCCCTCTGTGTGTAATGACTCTATATAATAGATCCCTCTGTGTGTAATGACTCTATATAATAGATCCCTCTGTGTGTAATGACTCTATATAATAGATCCCTCTGTGTGTAATTACTCTATATAATAGATCCCTCTGTGTGTAATGACTGTATATAATAGATCCCTCTGTGTGTAATGACTCTATATAATAGACCCCTCTGTGTGTAATGACTCTATATAATAGATCCCTCTGTGTAATGACTCTATATAATAGATCACTCTGTGTGTAATGACTCTATATAATAGATCCCTCTGTGTAATGACTCTATATAATAGATCACTCTGTTTGTAATGACTCTATATAATATAGGAGTTTCACTTTTTGCATTGAAGAACTGAAATAAACTAACTTTTGATGATATTCTAATTTTGTGAGAAGCACCAGTATATAGTATGAAGCCCCACTGCCCCATATGTGCATGTATAATTTGATGCACATGACTCGCCCCCTGGGCCATGGGGTACACGGAACCGGGCCTTCTAGTGTACGGTGCTGATGGGGGTAGTAGTGGCAACCCGATCCCGTGGCTCAGGGTGGTCAGACCAAATGGTGGCAGTCTATTTATCAGTGTTTTGAATGTCCGACTACGCCACCCGTGGATTGCGGTCAGGGATAACCGCCGCTGCGAGGCCGACTGCTGAGGCTGGTGTTGGTGTGCAGCACAGGTGTAGGATAACTCCCCACGGGAAGAGTGTAGCCTCAGGGCAGTGTAGGTGGATGTTGGGGGTGATAGTGCAGGCCGCAATAGTAAGAGTTCAGAGTCCGCTTCAAACAGTTCAGGGTCTTTATTGTAGATATTATTAATGACCCAACAGTACCGGTTAGGAATGGGCCTGGGTGTCTGAGAGCATTCGGGCGAGCCCCACTGGTCAGGGTGAGTGTGTAGGCCTACCGTTCTCTCTATGCTCTTTCTGACTATCCCCCTTTTCGTGGTGTAATAGCCCACGTCCCTGAGCTGGCCGTGTACTTCTCGCCTGTATAGCATGCGACTAGGGCCTTGGGTACCTGTTGCTTGCTCCTCGCTGTACTGGTCCCTCTGTGTGGCGGAGCCTCCAGGCTTCTTAGGCCAAGGGACCTGAAATCCCTCGCAGGTTGGTTCTCTGCTGCTGGGCTTGTAACCCTGACAGCCCCGGACCCCAATGCCCGGTAGATTGGTTCTCTTCCAGGACCGGCTCTCGTCACCTCTGTCCCTGGCTTGCAGTTTCTCCTCTGCCTCACGGACTCCTCAGCTACAGCTGAACTGTCTCTCCTTCTCTGGGACTAGTCTCACTCCTGAGCTAGGTCTTCCAGTTCTCTCTAACCCTGCCCCCAGTTCCAGCTTTTATAGGGGCAGCCAGCTCCCCCTGCTGGCCTGGGACAGGAGGTGCTGTATGCTAATTGTCCCTAACCAGGGGACCTCCCTCCTGCTCTCAGACACAGATTATTGTTTGTGGCATCCAGGCCTGGGGTGACACATTCTCCCCTATTAAAATTTAGTACTCCGGACTAAACAGGAAACACAAATACAGGGTATAAATGACAACATAACATATATGCAAGTATATTTTGTCCTTGAGGTCACGGCGTTTCCGTGACCGGGTGTCCATGTCACCCAACAAGGTGAAGTTTTCCACGGTGTGGGGACCTGTTTCCATAAACCCCAAGTTCCTGGCCTTGGGCGTGGCGACAAGGCTGAGCTCTCTACTTTGGGCCACAAGGAGGCCACATCGGACAGATTTTTCTTCCGTGGCCATCTTCGAAAGAGGGCACCAAGTGCAACTATCTACAAGACAGTTCCGGTTATTCAGCGTCCATAACCTGTTAGTCCATGAACTAGAAAGACTGGAAAAGCATAATTAGCAACCAGGCAACAAACATAGAACATTTACAATATACAGCATTTAGATCTTCCAGCGAGCTGGTATTTGCCCCCTAGTGCTCTGGGTTGACCTGCGTAACCCACTGTCTGGTGGTGGTCTAACCTGACTTTCCCCACTAGCATTCAGGGTACAGCTACTAGCTGGGTTTACAGGCAGTGCAGGCAGCTATCTGCGGGTCCTTTGGCTTACCGCAGGTATGGCAGGCTCACTGTCAGCAGAGGGTTGACTCTCCTGGGCTGCTGGCATGGGTTCTTCTGCCTCTAGGGCTGCTTGGTCTTCTGATTCCTCCTGCTCTCCTGTAGGTTCCTGCTGGGTTGGTTGAAGGAAGTGTAGGACGGGTACCACTATTGCATCATTTATCCGAGTCCAGGACCGGGGGAACTCTCCAAGAACTGTGCTGATCATTTCTTTCTTGTCTTCTGCAGGTTCAAGGTCATCTTGATCTTCTCCTGCACTCTGTAGTTGCTTGGGGCACCTTTTTAGGTGGTCTCTGGAGACGGTGCTAGTGGTTTCTCCTCCATCCTTGGTAATTACACATACCTTCGAGTTGTTGTGGTTGGACTGCAGTGCTGTGTACGCGTCGCTCTCCCACTGGTCATCTAGCTTGTGAAGCCTTCTCTTCCGCTTCAGGACCTGCTCACAAGGTTCCAGGGGACCAGCAGGGGCGTGTTGGTTGAAAAGCCTCTCTTGCTTTTCTCTCGCTTGAGCCAGACTCCTCTCCACACTCTCCTGTACTTTCTTGTACTGTAGCCGCCGTTCCGTATCCCAGTCCGCGTCTGGGGAGGTGTCCTCGGGGGTCAGGACTCCCATCTCTAGGTCTATCGGCAGCTTACCTGGTCTTGCCCTCATCAGATAAGCCGGGGTGCAATTTGTATCATTCACCGGGATATGGTTGTATAAGTCTATCAGGTCTGGCAGCTTCTCCGGCCTCAGGCGGCGTTCTTCCAGGGGCAACGTTTTGAGGAGATCAATGACGATATTATTCATTTTCTCACATAGCCCGTTGGTTTGTGGGTGGTAAGACGTTATCCGAATCTTCTTACAGCTGTAGAGGTTGCAGAACTCCTGGAAGATTTCAGCCTCAAACTCTGGACCTTGATCTGTCAAGACCTGTTCCGGATACCCGTGTGGACGGCAGAAGTGTTGTTGGAAGGCTCTGGCCGCTGTTTGGGCTGTCAAGTCTTTAACAGGAACCACCACCAGGAACCGGGAATAGTGGTCCACTATTGTCAGGGCATAGACGTAGCCCGACCGGCTTGGAGCCAGTTTCACATGGTCCAGAGCTACCAGCTCAAGAGGCTGCCTGGTGATGATGGGCATCAAGGGCGTCTTCTGGCTGGTACCGTCCTTCCTTCTGAGGTTACATGGGCCGCAGTCCCTGCACCACTTCTCTATGGCCCCTCTCATTCCGACCCAGTAGAACCGCTCTCTCAGTAGGAACTCCAGTTTCTTCCACCCGAAGTGTCCCGCTCTGTCATGGTAGGCCTCCAGGACCATTGCTGCATCTCGTCTCGGGACCACTACCTGCCAGGTCAGCTCGTGCGTCCGGTGGTTGACAAGCCTTCTGCACAGCTTACCTTCGTAGAGGAATAGCCTGCTTTTCTCCTTCCATAACTGCTTGGCTTCCTCTGGAGCGTCCGAGCCAGGGCTAGCATCTGCCTGGGTCAACAGGTCTTTCACCAGGCGAATTGCAGGGTCACTATCTTGCGTTTCAGCCCAGCCGTGGTGAGGTAAGGGATTGAACATGACAGAGGTCAAGTCTTTGTCTCTTACACGGTGGGAGTACTGAGTGGCCCCGTTCCGGTGGAATGCAGGGAGCTCTATTTCCTCCAACTCGTCTGGATCTTCTCCCTCATCCGGCAAGTGGGGCATTCTCGATAGGGCATCTGCATTGGCATTGGCTCGGCCTGCCCGGTACTTGATGGTGAAGTCATAGTTTGCTAGCCGGGCCATCCACCGCTGCTCTAGGGCACCAAGTCTCGCATTGTCCAGATGTGTCTACGGATTGTTGTCCATGTACACAGTGAACTTCACAGAGGCCAGGTAATGCTTGAAACGTTCTGTTATGGCCCACACCACTGCCAAGGACTCCAGCTTAAAGGAGCTGTAATTCTCCGGGTTTCTCTCGGTGGGCCTCAGCTTCCGGCTGGCATACGCGATCACCCTTTCTCTGCCCTGTTGGTTCTGTGACAGTACGGCTCCCAGCCCCACATTACTGGCGTCTGTGTGGAGGATAAAAGGCTGGCCATAATCAGGGTAGGCCAGGATCTCAT
Source organism: Phyllobates terribilis (assembly GCF_046119375.1). Taxonomy (NCBI): domain Eukaryota; kingdom Metazoa; phylum Chordata; class Amphibia; order Anura; family Dendrobatidae; genus Phyllobates; species Phyllobates terribilis. The sequence continues at coordinate 2,627,032 of NW_027362848.1, read as the reverse complement.
CCCCCGTGAGGGCCATCTTCAGCTGGCAGAAGTACTCCTCTTCCGGCTTGTCCCACTTGAAGGGTGGCTTTGGCTTCTGGTCTTAGACTGTCCTATAAGGAGGTCCTGCATAGGGGCTGCCATCTTGGTGAACCTGGGGATGAACCTTCGGTAGTAGCCTACCAACCCGAGGAACTGCCTCACTTCTTTTATGTTAGAGAGGCTTGGCCAGTTCTTTATTGCCGTGATTTTGTCAGGGTCGGGGGCTACTCCTTCTGCACTCACCACGTGTCCCAGGTACTGTACCTTCGGCTTTAACAGATGGCACTTGGAGGGTTTCACTTTCATGCCAAAGCCTGCCAGGGCCTCGAACACCTCAGCCAGGGGCTACTCCTTCTGCACTCACCACGTGTCCCAGGTACTGTACCTTCGGCTTTAACAGATGGCACTTGGAGGGTTTCACTTTCATGCCAAAGCCTGCCAAGGCCTCGAACACCTCAGCCAGGTGCTTTAGATGGTCCTCGTAAGTCTTCGAATAGACAATCACGTCGTCCAGGTAAAGTAGGACGGTCTCAAAGTTTCGGTGCCCTAGACAGCATTCCATCAGCCTCTGGAAGGTCCCGGGTGCATTGCAGAGCCCGAACGGCATATAGTTGAATTCACTTAATCCCATCGGGGTGGTGAAGGCGGTCTTCTCCTTATCAGCCTCTGCCACAGGAACCTGCCAGTAAGGTCCAAAGTAGAGAAGAAATTAGCTGATTCCAGTGCGACCAAAGACTCCTCTATTCTAGGCAACGGGTATGCGTCTTTATGGGTGATACGATTGACTTCTCTATAGTCCATGCACATTCTCATAGTACAGTCTTTCTTTTTTACCAGAACCAAGGGGGCTGCCCAGGGGCTACAACTGTCTCTAATGACCCCGGCTTCCTTCATTTCTCTCAGCATGCACTTTGCGTTCTGATAGTGTGCGGGGTGGTACAGGTCTGTATCTTTCTTTTATTGGTGGGTGGCTCCCCGTGGGGATGTGGTGTTCTACCCCTTTCACTCTGCCGAAGTCTAGCGGGTGCTTTCTAAAGATTCTCTCGTACTCTTGAACCACCCGGTAGACTCCTTGTTTTTGGTGCAAGGGAGTGGAGTCAGCACCCACGTGGAGTTTCTGGCACCAGTCCTACTTGGGTTTCTGGGAACCATTACCTTCCGCCTGGGGAGATGGAGACAAGGGTTCCATGGCCCTGACAGCATTGTGTTCAACAGTATACAATTTGGCTAGTGTAGCGTACCGGGGCAAGTGTACTTCCCTTTCCCCAATGTTTAAGATCCGGACGGGCACCCTTCCATGGCGGAAATCGACCACCCCCCGGGCTGTCAAAATGGTGGGCCTGCTGTCTGAGTACACGGGTTCTACCATGGCTTGGTAGTCTCTCCCTCTTAACCCGATTGCAGTCCGACACCAGATCATTTCACTTTTGGGGGGCATGGCAATGGGGAACGGGTCGCTCATCCTCACGCTACCGATCTCACCACCAGACAGTTATACCTGTTGCCATCTCATCAGAGCTCTTATCTCCTTCTGGAGGACCCTCTATTGGCTGGAGCTCGCATTCATCGCCACCTGCTGCAAAATTACAATTACTTCTGAAAGACAATTTTCAATCACATTAGTACCCAAGGTTATTTTAGGGTGACTTTCTCGACGGTCAATGTCCACAATGATCACTCCCTGTGCCGGCAGTTCAACTTTACCAATCTTAATGGTCATCTCTCTGAACCCCACCTGCGGCACGGGTTGACCATTGCTGGCGATGATGCTCAAGTCATCGTCTGGATAACGAGTTATATCAGTGTCACTCCAGTACTGCTTGAAAAGTACATAGGGGATGGTAGTCACTTGGGACCCGGTGTCCAGCAGTGCACTCATGGGGATACCGTCCAGCACTACGGGTAAAACCGGGCGTCCCCCAACGTACTTATCACGCCAATTAGATGGGCCTGATGACCTTATGCCTGGGGGTTGGCCCTTTGCCCCAGGTCGGACCCATTTAAAGTACAGTACCTGGCTACGTGTCCCAGCTGGCTGCAACGGCGGCAAATCGGCTGTCCATCCTCAGTGTAATGATCGGCGGGCCTCCCTCTGAACGACGGGATCCTCCTCCGTCGATGCCACGGAACATCCTCCGGACTGGAAGCCAGCTTGATTGGTCCTGACGGGTCCATCTGTAACGACTGTACGGTCCTGGTCAATGCAGAAACACTCTTTGTTAGTTCTTGGACCTGATGGTGCAGGTTTGCAGGCGGGGATGGATTTAGGGCCTGCGCATCAGCCCCCACAAGGTCTGCGGGATAGGGCGCCGCCACCCTGGTGGTAAGGGATGGCAGGGCGCCGGGAAGCTACAGCGCCACCCGGTGCAGGTTCTCGGAGCACCTGGATGGCCCTATCTTTGAACTGTGCAAAAGTCAAATCGGGGTTCTGTAGGGCCATGAGGCGCAGCTGGGTTCTGTGGGCGCTGGACAGCAGACCTTCTATGAACTGGTCAGTCAATAGTTTATCTGTATCCTGCACGCTGCCAGGGTCAGCTTGCTTAATTGCCCCCAAGGCTTCCTGTAAATTTAGGGCATAATCTCGGATGCTATCTTGAGCTCGCTGCTTACATCCATAGAACCGCATTTTGATTTCAGCTGAGGTACGGGTATCAAAGGTGTCCCGTAGACGGGTCAGAACCCCCCTTACAGTCCTTTTCTCCTCAGCTGTCCAAGACTTTACCTCCCGCTGGGCCGCACCAGTTAACTGCCCTATCAGTATGCTTACTTTCTGTTCTTCTGTCAGGGGATAAACTCTGAACAGTCTATACAGCGTTTCTTTAAAGTCGCCCAAGGTATGCGACTCGCCGGCATACTGGGGCAGCCAGGCCGCTCCGGGGATATAGACAGGGGTGGATTAAGAGTAGCAAGGGCCCCGGGCAGTTTAGAAGGCGCGGGCCCCCTCCACACACCTGATTTATCACGTGACATATCACATGATCCCCTGTGATAGATCATGTGATAGTTCATGGGAAATTAATTTGGCATAATATTAATTGTGCTGCCTCATCTTAGAGCAGCACAATATTGGGGCAGATACCCTGATTCCAGCGATGTGTAACTTTTTCAGCTGCTTGTTGTCATTTTGAGAAAATCACCGTTTTATCTGCTGCAGATCTAGCAGTTCTCTGAATGCTGCGCTCTGTATAGCCCCACCCACACCACTGATTGGCAGCTTTCTGCCCATGCTCAGTGTACACAGAAATCTACTGATCAGTGATGGGGGTGGGGTCCTACAGAACTTACTAGTCATCTAGTGATAATTACCTTCTGACAAATCAATGATTTTATCAAAACAACACTAAGCAGCCTAGTAAGTGACACATTACTGGAATCAGTGCCTCTAACCCTACATTATGCTGCTCTCAGATTAGGTGGCAAAAACCTGATGACAGATTCCCTTTAAAGGAGCTGTAAAGACAAAAAAGTTTGTATTAAAAAAAATACAAGCCATTTGTTAAATTAACTTTTTTTCATTGTTAATTCACATTAGACTGTATCTTCAACACTTTTGTCAGCAGGTCTTATTACAGACTCTGAATAGGGCAGCTCTCTCCCTCTCCCTCAGCAGAAAGTCACAGCATGGTTAAAAAACGGGATCTTTTATGATTTTCTCATAATAAATAAAAAAGGACATGCAAGTCCTCCAAACTATTTTCCGTTTCTCTATAGGGGAGGTCCTAAATCTTTCTTGTTCTTTAGTTGATCACATGTCAAAAATGCAAAGCATTTACTATGAACTCGCCTAAAAAAATATACACTTGGAGAGTAATATCATCATCTACATGTAAATATTCCTTGACTCTAAGGGCTCGCTCACACTGTCGTATAACACGGCCGAATGCTATGTGATGTTTTATCGGATAGGACTCGGCCCTATGTTATACTATGGGACAGTGCGATTATTGGCATGAGAAAATAATCTCATTCGATATTTGGACCATGTGCACCCATACAAGTCTATGGGTGCACGTAAAACATTGGACTGCACTCGGATGTCATCCAAGTTCAGTCCGATGAACACTCACAGAGACTATGGAAAAGATGGAGAAATTAAGTTCTCCATCTTCTCCATATCTGTGCTGCGAGAGAATCGGATCACACTCAGTTGAAGCTCTGACAGAGTTTGAGCCCAGTGTCATTAGCATAATTGGCCCTATTCTCTTGCATGAGAGAATATATGGCTTAGTGAGTGGACCCTAAAACTGAATAGTAGTGACGGACAGGCACCTCACAAGCGGGATCCATGTAGCTCTCAGATGTCATGTAGGTAGGGCTTCATTCCATGGGGTAGGGCTTAATTTCAAGGTATATAAAAAAAATGGACTTCAAATAAAAATTAAATGAACACAAAAAGCACTAATTGAATTATTTTTTTCGTATTTATGTTTGCAGCCCCTTTAAAAACCCTTTGAGGACCAAGGCACATATATGTCCCATAGTTTTAAATAAATACTTGCTCATACAATTGCACATGCCAAAAGATGAAGAAGAACAGAATCAAAAATATGACTTTAAGTGGAGCACTTACAGGTATTCAAGGTGAAAGAGACCAGCAAAGGCATCGTCTCGAATGACAGTAAATGAGTTAGAATTCAGCAAGCTGAAAATGAAGACAGCAGGTTAGAAGCGAACCAGACTTTATGGTGCTCAGAATTAGTCAAGCAGAATTTATTGACTGCTCTTGCAAAGCACTGAGACTGCCGCTGTGTATAGATGGCGCCATGCGGCCTCCTGCTGTGTATAGATGGCGCCGTGTGGCCCCCCGCTGTGTAGAGATGGCACCGTATAGATGGCTACGTGCGGCCTCCTGCTGAGTATACGTGTATAGATGGCTACGTGCGGCCTCCTGCTGAGTATAGATGCCGCACGGCGCTCCCCCCAGAGACAGCAGGAGGCCGCACAGCGCCATCTATACTCAGCGGGAGACCGCACGTAGCCATCTATACACAGCAGGAGGCCGCACGGCGACATGTATACTCAGCGGGGGCCGCACGTAGCCATCTATACACAGCGGGAGGCTGCACGGAGCCCCCCCAGAGACATCAGGAGGCCGCACGGCGCCAACTATACTCAGCAGGAGGCCGCATGCAGTCATACACACACACAAACATATACAGACACGCATAAACACATTTGAAACACAAAAATACATACAAACAGACATCACACATTGACATCTGCCCACACACACACACAAACAGACAGACATCACACACACACACACACACACACACCTGCCCACACACACACACCTGCCCACATACACATCTGTGTGTGTGTATGTATAGTGTGTGTGTGTGTATAATGTGTGTGTATGTATAGTGTGTGTGTATGTATAGTGTGTGTGTGTGTGTGTGTGTGTCTATAATTTGTGTGTGTGTATTTTTTTTTTAAGTTAAAAACAAGTAAAATGCTTGTGGCATCAATATCAAGAATCCAGATATAAGGGCCTATTCACATTGAATTTTGCAATGCATTCATCTCCTCTTTCCAGGCTTCTATCTAAATCCCTGAAAAATGGCATTCAGATGTGCCTTGACATAGCCATTGATTTGAACAAAGGCAAACCGAGGATAAAGTCTGAATCTTTAGGCTCCATTTGCTCTGCTTTCAGATGTCTCATTTCAGACAGCACAATCCTGAATTTCAGGGATTCAGTTGTAAGCCTTGTGTAAAGACCTGAATGCAGCGCTGAATGTAGTGTGAATAGGTCCTTACATCCTACACCACCTCAGGGGATTGTTGTTATGGAGTATTGCCCCTGGGTGGCCGCAGTTATGACCACCACCAGGGCTCGCGGTCACCCACCCTAACTTTGGTATTCTGGGGAGCTGGTATAATGAATATCTGAGAAGAGCCCTAGAGAAGCAAGAACATTGGACAACCCAGAGGTGGTGGCCTCAAGTCAGGTGTAGTGTTCAACAGGGCAAGACTTTCTAACCTGCCCGCACACACACACACACACATGTACACATACATACACCTGCCCACACAGACACACACACACACACCTGCCCACACAGACACACACACACACCTGCCCACACAGACACACAAACACCTGCCCCCCCCCACACACACACACCTGCCCACACACACACACACCTGCTCACACACACACACACCTGCCCACACAGACACACACACACACACACCTGCCCACACACATACACACCTGCCCACACACACACACACACACCTGCCCACACACATACACACCTGCCCACACACACACACACACACCTGCCCACACACATACACACCTGCCCACACACACACACACACACACCTGCCCACACACACACACACCTGCCCACACACAAACACACCTGCCCACACACACACACCTGCCCACACACACACAGACACCTGCCCACACACACACACAAACACCTGCCAACACACACACACACCTGCCCACACACACACACACCTGCCCACACACACACACACACCTGCCCACACACACACACACACCTGCCCACACACAAATCTGCCCACACAGACACCTGCCCACAAACACACACACACACCCATATACACACACCTGCCCACACACACACCTGCCCACACACACACACACACATGTGCCCACACACACAACCACACCTGCCCACACAGACACCTGCCCACACAGACACCTGCCCACACACACACACATATATACACACACACACATATACACACACACACACACCTGCCCACACAGACACACACACATATACACACACACACATATACACACACACACACACCTGCCCACACAGACACCTGCCCCCACAGACACCTGCCCACAAACACACACACAACTGCCCACACACACATCTGCCCACACACACACACACTCACCTTCCCCCGGCTCAATTCCTCCTGCCTGCTCTCTCTCTTTTCCGGTGCAGCACTGCAGGCCGGGGCGCACTGCGTGACGTCACAGCTAGGAGACACAGCCGCGCACAGGGCCATGTCTCCTAGCAGTGACGCGGCCGGGCCAGCACAGGGAAGTTAACTGCTGCAGTGCTGGCCAAGCCGATGAAGAAGTAGCGGCGGCCGCTGCTGGGGGAGCGGTCCAGGCCCCCCCCTCCCGCCACTGCTACTGCTATGTGCCGCGGCGGCCCGCACATATAATGAGGGCAATCCGGCATTAGACACCCCGCCTGGAGCCGCGGGCCCCCTGCAGGCTCGGGGCCCTGGGCGGTCGCCCGGATTGCCCTCATTATAATCCGCCTATGGATATAGGGCATGGAAAACGGCATCACAGCTGCAGCAGCTACGCTGGTGGTAGAGGGTCCCTCCGCGTCCGACATCTTCCTCCCCCCTAGTTAACCGTGGCCTACCTTCTGGCGATCCTCTTCTGTAGGCCGCGGCTCCGCTCGCGATGCTCTGGGCGAGGACCTTGCGTTGCTCGGTGATGACGTCGGCATCCGCTGGATCTCCTTCCAGGACCTTGAGCAGCGTCTCAGCGTAGGGCGGGGCTTCAGGTCTCGCGCGTTTTTGGACGTCCACGCCCCTCTTCTTCCCGCACGGCGACCCGAAGATGGCGCCCGATGGCGGGAAAAGGCTCCGATTGGCGGGAAATGGCCCCGAATGGCGGGAAACTTCACTCAGATATGTATAGAGTCTTTTCCAGGCACGCAATACCCGTTTGTGGCGGGTTGGTCGACTACGCCAAAGCTGACTCGCCCCCTGGGGCCGTGGGGTACCCGGAACCGGGCCTTCTAGTGTACGGTGCTGATGGGGGTAGTAGTGGCAACCCGATCCCGTGGCTCAGGGTGGTCAGACCAAATGGTGGCAGTCTATTTATGAACTGCTTCAAACAGTTCAAGGTCTTTATTGTAGATATTATTAATGACCCAACAGTACCAGTTAGGAATGGGCCTGGGTGTCTGAGAGCATTCGGGCGAGCCCCACTGGTCAGGGTGAGTGTGTAGGCCTACCGTTCTCTCTATGCTCTTTCTGACTATCCCCCTTTGCGTGGTGTAATAGCCCACGTCCCTGAGCTGGCCGTGTACTTCTCTCCTGTATGGCTTGCGACTCAGGCCTTGGGTACCTGTTGCTTGCTCCTCGATGTACTGGTCCCTCTGTGTGGCGGAGCCTCCAGGCTTCTTAGGCCAAGGGACCTGAAATCCCTCGCAGGTTGGTTCTCTGCTGCTGGGCTTGTAACCCTGACAGCCTCGGACCCCAATGTCCGGTAGATTGGTTCTCTGCCAGGACCGGCTCTCGTCGCCTCTGTCCCTGGCTTGCAGTTTCTCCTCTGCCTCACGGACTCGTCAGCTACAGCTGAACTGTCCCTCCTTCTCTGGGACTAGTCTCACTCCTGAGCTAGGTCGTCCAGTTTTCTCTAACCCTGCCCCCAGTTCCAGCTTTTATAGGGGCAGCCAGCTCCCCCTGCTGGCCTGGGACAGGAGGTGCTGTATGCTAATTGTCCCTAACCAGGGGACCTCCCTCCTGCTTTCAGAAACAGATTATTGTTTGTGGCATCCAGGCCTGGGGTGACACACACACTGCTCTATATTTAGTATGATGCCCCCACTCCTCCATATATATAGCATGATGGTCCCACTGCTCCATATACAGGTGCATCTCACTAAATTAGAATATCATCAAAAAGTTAATTTATTTCAGTTCTTCAATACAAAAAGCTGTCTTTCAGCTCATCTGCATTGTTGGGTCTGGTGTCTCTCATCTTCCTCTTGACAATACCCCATAGATTCTCTATAATAGATTCTCTATGGGGTTAAGGTCAGGCGAGTTTGCTGCCAATCAAGCACAGTGATACTGTTGTGTGTAAACCAGGTATTGGTACTTTTGGCCGTGTGGACAGGGGCCAAGTCCTGCTGGAGAATGACATTTCCATCTCCAAAAAGCTTGTCGGCAGAGGGAAGCATGAAGTGCTGTAAAATGTCCTGGTAGCCGGCTGTGCTGACTTTGGTCTTGATAAAACACAGTGGACCTACACCAGCAGATGACATGGCCCCCCAAACCATCACTGATTGTGGAGCCTTCACACTAGACCTCAAGCAGCTTGGATTGTGGACTCTCCACTCTTCCTCCAGACTCTGGGACCTTGATTTCCAAATGAAAATTGGAACTCTAGGACCTTGTGGAGTGTGTCAATGACTGCCTTCTGGACATCTGTCAAGTCAGCAGTCTTCCTCATGATTGTGGAGCATACTGAAACAGTATTGAAGAACTGGAATAAATTAACTTTTTGAAGATATTCTAATTTAGTGAGATGCACCTGTATATACTATGATGGTCCCACTGCCCCACATACATATAGTATAATGGCCCCACTACTCCATATGTAGTATGATGGACCCACTACTCCAGATATATAGTAGGATGGCTCCACTGCCCGATCATTTAAAAAAATAAAGTTTATTCTCACTTAATCCTGATTCCCTACATCACGGCCTCTGTTTCCTCTTCAGCTGGAATGGGCGTGACGGTAAGTATGGTTTAATTTAGAACAATAAAGAATTGTGTCTTTATTTCAATTAAAGGACTTTTTTCTGGGTGTTTGTGTTTTTTTTAAATACTTTACTAGAAATTCATGGCGGTCATGTCTAATATTGGCGTGACCCCATGAATTTCGGGCTTAGGGCCAGCTGATAATGCCAAGCTGGCCTTAACCCCTTTATTACCCAGTGAGCCACCGCACCAGGGCCCTGGATGAGTTGGGTACAGCGCCAGAAGATGGCGCTTCTATGAACGCGCCATTTTCCGGGGCGGCTGCGGACTGCAATTTGCAGCGGGTGGGGCCCAGAAAGCTTGGGCCTCCCTGCGCTGCAGATTCCAGCCCCCAGCTGCCTAGTTGTACCTGGCTGGACACAAAAATAGGGCGAAGCCCCACGTATTTTTTTTTTAAATTATTTCATGAAATTCATGGAATAATTAAGAAAAAAAGGGCTTCCCTATATTGTTGTGTCCGGCTAGGTACAAATAGGCAGCTGGTGGTTGGGCGCAGCCCGTTCCTGCCTGCTGTACCTGACTGGACACAAATATAGGGCGAAGCCCCACATCAATTTTTTTTAATTATTTCATGAATTTCCTGAAATAATTTAAAAAAAAATTGACGTGGGGCTTTGCACTATATTTGTGTCCAGCCAGGTACAGCAGGCAGGAACGGGCTGCCCCCAACCACCAGCTGCCTATTTGTACCTGGCCGGACACAACAATATAGGGAAGCCCTTTTTTTCTTAATTATTCCATGAATTTCATGAAATAATTAAAAAAAAAAATACGTGGAGCTTCGCCCTATTTTTGTGTCCAGCCAGGTACAACTAGGCAGCTGGGGGATGGAATCTGCAGCGCAGGGAGGCCCAAGCTTTCTGCCCCCCCCCCCCCCCGCTGAAAATTGCAGTCCGCAGCCGCCCCGGAAAATGGCGCGTTCATAGAAGCTGGATGCTGCACCTGGCTGGCATACAAAAATATGGCGAAGCCCACGTCAAAAGTTTTGGGAAAAATTAATTAAAAAATAAATAATAATTTAGGGACTGCATCTTTATTAACTCCTCAAATGTCATTTAGTGTTAAAATAAAGGATTTATTTAAAAAAAAAATGGCGTGGGATCCCCCATAATTTTAGTCTCTAGCGGAGGTTAAGCAGACGGCTGGGGCAGATGTTTGAAGCCTGGGAAGGGGGTAAAACCCACGGAGCTTCCCAGGCTACTAATATCAGCCCCCAGCTGAATACCTAGCCTTTACTAGCTATTAAAATGGGGGACCCCCCCCAAAAAAATGACGTGGGGTTCCCCCTATTTTAATAGCTAGCAAAGGCTAGGCAGACAGCTGGGGGCTGATATTAATAGCCCAGGAAGGGTGCCATGAATAATGGCCCCCTCCCAGGCTAGAAACACCAGCCGTCAGCCGCCCCAGAAATGGCGCATCCATATGATGCGCCAATTCTGGCACTTAGCCTCGCTCTTCCACGCTGCCCTGGTGCGGTGGCAGGGGGTAATAGTGGTGGGGTTCATGTCAGCGCCAGCTGCCATGAAGCCCAGGTTAGTAATGATGGGCGTCTATAAGACACCCCCATTACTAACCTACAAAGTGTTAAAAAGAAAACACACACTACACCCAGAAAAAAATAATTTATTTGAAATAAAACACACCATTTTATTTAATTCTTAGTTTACTAAATATAATAGTTACCTGTCCACGTTCCTGCGCTGATCTCCCATGCACAGCTGTCACATCTGGAGATGGTGACAGCTGTGCATGGCTGCTGTAAGCTCACACTGCCGGGAACACGTCCGCTCCCGGCAGCGGGAGCCACTGACTGAGGTCACCGGAGTGCATTCAGGCAGCGCAGCTCCGGAGACCTCCTTTACGGCAGTGCTGTACCGTGGAAATTTCTCACGATACAGCAGGGCCGTAAAGGAGCTAACCGGAGCAGCGCTGCCTGAACTCCGGCGAACCCTTACGGCCCTGTCATTCTAGCGGCGGCGGCGGTTCAGAGCGGTCACATTCTATGTGGCTGCTCTGAACTGGAGATCATCGTGGGACACTCGTGGACTACTACGGAGGGGTAAGGATAAGGTTGTGGTTTATTATTTTATATTTTATTACAGGAGATCAATGGCTTCGGGGAATTAGGTGTCTAGGTGAGTATAGGTGTAGTTTTTTATTTTTTACTTTATTTTAGGTGGCGATCGGCGGGGACAGGTAATGTATGAACTAATTTATTGTAGGTAACCACTGGCCACCAATGACATGTATTTAAAATTTATTGGGGACACAGTAGGGCAATTTAAATAGCAGGATCAGGCTGATGGGAACTACTGCTCCCATCGAGCTGATCCTGCTGGCACGAGTGGACGGGGGACAGACATAGGCCGATGGGAGTAGTAGTGTCACATCGGCCTATGTCTGCCTGCACGCACAGACACCGCGCACACCCGCACAAACATCGCACAGACACCCCGCACACACACGCAGACATCGCACACACACCCCGCACACACACGCACAGACACCCGCACACACACTAATCATGACCGGTCTGATGGTCTGGGAGGTGAGGCTGACCTGTGCGGTCGTGGGAAAGTTCATGTGAGTTCATGCAGTCAAGCATGAACTCACATGAACCCTCTGAGGGCACCGCGGCGACTTCAAATGAACAGCTGATCGGCATCACCTGATACCTCAGCTGTTCATTTGAAATAACCGGCGGGAAAGCGCAGCACAGAACGGGAAAGCCGGCGGTGAAGTCTTTTCACTGCCGGCTTCCCCGCCCGGGTCCTTCGCTCCTTGGTGCTGCGCTCCCCGCCCGGTCCTAATTTACGATTGGGATTGGAGGTGGCGAGGGTAGCGGAGGATCGGGGTGGGAGGCTGCGGGGAAGCAGTATGGGGCTGTGTGATTGTTTAAAAGCCGGCGGCTTTTTACCGCGCGCCGGCTTTTAAACAATCAGGAGAATTCTCCCCCGCTGGGATGGCATTCTGATGACAGGCTGGATCGCGCTGCCATCCAACTTGTCATCCTTCACAGACACTGCAGAGCTCAGGCATTATGGGAACTTCCGATTCCGGTATTCGATATTGTAAAAGTATCGGAATTAAGTATCGGAATTCCGATACCGCGAATATCGGCCGATACCCGATATTTCAGTATCGGAATGCTCAACACTAGTCAAGACCTGTTCCGGATACCCGTGTGGACTGCAGAAGTGTTGTTGGAAGGCTCTGGCCGCTGTTTGGGCTGTCAAGTCTTTAACAGGAACCACCACCAGGAACCGGGAATAGTGGTCCACTATTGTCAGGGCATAGACGTAGCCCGACCAGCTTGGAGCCAGTTTCACATGGTCCAGAGCTACCAGCTCAAGAGGCTGCCTGGTGACGATGGGCATCAAGGGCGTCTTCTGGCTGGTACCGTCCTTCCTTCTGAGGTTACATGGGCCGCAGTCCCTGCACCACTTCTCTATGGCCCCTCTCATTCCGACCCAGTAGAACCGCTCTCTCAGTAGGAACTCCAGTTTCTTCCACCCGAAGTGTCCCGCTCTGTCATGGTAGGCCTCCAGGACCATTGCTGCATCTCGTCTCGGGACCACTACCTGCCAGGTCAGCTTGTGCGTCCGGTGGTTGACAAGCCTTCTGCACAGCTTACCTTCGTAGAGGAATAGCCTGCTTTTCTCCTTCCATAACTGCTTGGCTTCCTCTGGAGCATCCGAGCCAGGGCTAGCGTCTGCCTGGGTTAACAGGTCTTTCACCAGGCGAATTGCAGGGTCACTATCTTGCGTTTCAGCCCAGCCGTGGTGAGGTAAGGGATTGAACATGACAGTGGTCAAGTCTTTGTCTCTTACACGGTGGGAGTACTGAGTGGCCCCGTACCGGTGGAATGCAGGGAGCTCTATTTCCTCCAACTCGTCTGGATCTTCTCCCTCATCGGGCAAGTGGGGCATTCTCGATAGGGCATATGGATTGGCATTGGCTCGGCCTGCCCGGTACTTGATGGTGAAGTCATAGTTTGCTAGCCGGGCCATCCACCGCTGCTCTAGGGCACCAAGTCTCGCATTGTCCAGATGTGTCTACGGATTGTTGTCCGTGTACACAGTGAACTTCACAGAGGCCAGGTAATGCTTGAAACGTTCTGTTATGGCCCACACCACTGCCAAGGACTCCAGCTTAAAGGAGCTGTAATTCTCCGGGTTTCTCTCGGTGGGCCTCAGCTTCCGGCTGGCGTATGCGATCACCCTTTCTCTGCCCTGTTGGTTCTGTGACAGTACGGCTCCCAGCCCCACATTACTGGCGTCTGTGTGGAGGATAAAAGGCTGTCCATAATCAGGGCAGGCCAGGATCTCATCCCCCGTGAGGGCCATCTTCAGCTGGCAGAAGGACTCCTCTTCTGGCTTGTCCCACTTGAAGGGTGGCTTTTGGCTTCTGGTCTTAGACTGTCCTATAAGGAGGTCCTGCATAGGGGCTGCTATCTTGGTGAACCTGGGGATGAACCTTCGGTAGTAGCCTACCAACCCGACGAACTGCCTCACTTCTTTTATGTTAGAGTGGCTTGGCCAGTTCTTTATTGCCGTGATTTTGTCAGGGTCGGGGGCTACTCCATCTGCACTGACCACGTGTCCCAGGTACTGTACCTTCGGCTTTAACAGATGGCACTTGGAGGGTTTCATTTTCATGCCAAAGCCTGCCAGGGCCTCGAACACCTCAGCCAGGTGCTTTAGATGGTCCTCGTAAGTCTTCGAATAGACAATCACGTCGTCCAGGTAAAGTAGGACGGTCTCAAAGTTTCGGTGCCCTAGACAGAATTCCATCAGCCTCTGGAAGGTCCCGGGTGCGTTGCAGAGCCCGAACGGCATATAGTTGAATTCACTTAATCCCATCGGGGTGGTGAAGGCGGTCTTCTCCTTATCAGCCTCTGCCACAGGAACCTGCCAGTACCCACTAGTAAGGTCCAAAGTAGAGAAGAAATTAGCTGATTTTAGTGCGACCAAAGACTCCTCTATTCTAGGCAACGGGTATGCGTCTTTATGGGTGATACGATTGACTTCTCTATAGTCCACGCACATTCTCATAGTACAGTCTTTCTTTTTTACCAGAACCAAGGGGGCTGCCCAGGGGCTACAACTGTCTCTAATGACCCCGGCTTCCTTCATTTCTCTCAGCATGCCCTTTGCGTTCTGATAGTGTGCGGGGTGGTACAGGTCTGTATCTTTCTTTTACTGGTGGGTGGCTCCCCGTGGGGATGTGGTGTTCTACCCCTTTCACTCTGCCGAAGTCTAGCGGGTGCTTTCTAAAGATTCTCTCGTACTCTTGAACCACCCGGTAGACTCCTTGTTTGTTTTTGGTGCAAGGGAGTGGAGTCATCACCCACGTGGAGTTTCTGGCACCAGTCCTCCTTGGGTTTCTGGGAACCATTACCCTCCACCTGGGGAGATGGAGGCAAGGGTTCCATGGCCCTGACAGCATTGTGTTCAGCAGTATACAATTTGGCTAGTGTAGCGTACCGGGGCAAGTGTACTTCCCTTTCCCCAATGTTTAAGATCCGGACGGGCACCCTTCCATGGCGGACATCGACCACCCGCCGGGCTGTCAAAATGGTGGGCCTGCTGTCTGAGTACACAGGTTCTACCATGGCTTGGTAGTCTCTCCCTCTTAACCCGATTGCAGTCCGACACCAGATCATTTCACTTTTGGGGGGCATGGCAATGGGGAACGGGTCGCTCATCGTCACGCTACCGATCTCACCACCAGACAGTTCTACCTGTTGACATCTCATCAGGGCTCTTATCTCCTTCTGGAGGACCCTCTGTTGGCTGGAGCTCGCATTCATCGCCACCTGCTGCAAAATTACAATTACTTCTGAAAGACAATTTTCAATCACATTAGTACCCAAGGTTATTTTAGGGTGACTTTCTCGACGGTCAATGTCCACAATGATCACTCCCTGTGCCGGCAGTTCAACTTTACCAATCTTAATCGTCATCTCTCTGAACCCCACCTGCGGCACGGGTTGACCATTGCTGGCGATGATGCTCAAGTCATCGTCTGGATAACGAGTTATATCAGTGTCACTCCAGTACTGCTTGAAAAGTACATAGGGGATGGTAGTCACTTGGGACCCGGTGTCCAGCAGTGCACTCATGGGGATACCGTCCAGCACTACGGGTAAAACCGGACGTCCCCCTACGTACTTATCACGCCAATTAGATGGGTCTGATGACCTTATGCCTGGGGGTTGGCCCTTTGCCCCAGGTCGGAACCATTTAAAGTACAGTACCTGGCTACGTGTCCCGGCTGGCTGCAACGACGGCAAATCGGCTGTCCATCCTCAGTGTAATGATTAGCGGGCCTCCCTCTGAACGACGGGATCCTCCTCCGTCGACGCCACGGGACATCCTCCGGACTGGAAGCCAGCTTGATTGGTCCTGACGGGTCCATCTGTAACGACTGTACGGTCCTGGTCAATGCAGCAACACTCTTTGTTAGTTCTTGGACCTGATGGTACAGGTTTGCAGGCGGGGATGGATTTAGGGCCTGCGCATCAGCCCCCACAAGGTCTGCGGGATAGGGCGCCGCCCCCTGGTGGTAAGGGATGGCAGGGCGCCGGGAAGCTACAGCGCCACCCGGTGCAGGTTCTCGGAGCACCCGGATGGCCCTATCTTTGAACTGTGCAAAAGTCAAATCGGGGTTCTGTAGGGCCATGAGGCGCAGCTAGGTTCTGTGGGCGCTGGACAGCAGACCTTCTATGAACTGGTCAGTCAATAGTTTATCTGTATCCTGCACGCTGCCAGGGTCAGCTTGCTTAATTGCCCCCAAGGATTCCTGTAAATTTAGGGCATAATCTCGGATGCTATCTTGAGCTCGCTGCTTACATCCATAGAACCGCATTTTGATTTCTGCTGAGGTACGGGTATCAAAGGTGTCCCGTAGACGGGTCAGAACCCCCCTTACAGTCCTTTTCTCCTCAGCTGTCCAAGACTTTACCTCCCGCTGGGCCGCACCAGTTAACTGCCCTATCAGTATGTTTACTTTCTGTTCTTCTGTCAGGGGATAAACTTTGAACAGTCTATACAGCCTTTCTTTAAAGTCACCCAAGGTATGCGACTCGCCGGCATACTGGGGCAGCCAGGCCGCTCCGGGGATATAGGCAGGGGTGGATTAAGAGTAGCAAGGGCCCCGGGCAGTTTAGAAGGCGCGGGCCCCCTCCACACACCTGATTTATCACGTGACATGTCACATGATCCCCTGTGATAGATCATGTGATAGTTCACGGGAAATTAATTTGGCATAATATTAATTGTGCTGCCTCATCTGAGAGCAGCACAATATTGGGGCAGATACCCTGATTCCAGCGATGTGTCACTTTTTCAGCTGCTTGTTGTCATTTTGAGAAAATCACCATTTTATCTGCTGCAGATCTAGCAGCTCTCTGAATGCTGCGCTCTGTATAGCCCCACCCACACCACTGATTGGCAGCTTTCTGCCCATGCTCAGTGTACACAGAAATCTACTGATCAGTGATGGGGGTGGGGTCCTACAGAACTTACTAGTCATCTAGTGATAATTACCTTCTGACAAATCAATGATTTTATCAAAACAACACTAAGCAGCCCAGTAAGTGACACATTACTGGAATCAGTGCCTGTAACCCTACATTATGCTGCTCTCAGATTAGGTGGCAAAAACCTGATGACAGATTCCCTTTAAAGGAGCTGTAAAGACAAAAAAGTTTGTATTAAAAATACAAGCCATTTGTTAAATTAACTTTTTTTCATTGTTAATTCACATTAGACTGTATCTTCAACACTTTTGTCAGCAGGTCTTATTACAGACTCTGAATAGGGCAGCTCTCTCCCTCTCCCTCAGCAGAAAGTCACAGCATGGTTAAAAAACGGGATCTTTTATGATTTTCTCATAATAAATAAAAAAGGACATGCAAGTCCTCCAAACTATTTTCCGTTTCTCTATAGGGGAGGTCCTAAATCTTTCTTGTTCTTTAGTTGATCACATGTCAAAAATGCAAAGCATTTACTATGAACTCGCCTAAAAAAATATACACTTGGAGAGGAATATCATCATTTGCATGTAAATATTCCTTGACTCTAAGGGCTCGCTCACATTGTCGCATAACACGGCCGAATGCTATGTGATGTTTTATCGGATAGGACTCGGCCCTATGTTATACTATGGGACAGTGCGATTATTGGCATGAGAAAATAATCTCATTCGATATTCGGACCATGTGCACCCATACAAGTCTATGGGTGCACGTAAAACATTGGACTGCACTCGGATGTCATCCAAGTGCAGTCCGATGAACACTCACAGAGACTATGGAGAAGATGGAGAAATTAAGTTCTCCATCTTCTCCATATCTGTGCTGCGAGAGAATCGGATCACACTCAGTTGAAGCTCTGACAGAGTTTGAGCCCAGTGTCATTAGCATAATTGGCCCTATTCTCTTGCATGAGAGAATATATGGCTTAGTGAGTGGACCCTAAAACTGAATAGTAGTGACGGACAGGCACCTCACAAGCGGGATCCATGTAGCTCTCAGATGTCATGTAGGTAGGGCTTCATTCCATGGGGTAGGGCTTAATTTCAAGGTATTTAAAAAAAATGGACTTCAAATAAAAATTAAATGAACACAAAAAGCAGTAATTGAATTATTTTTTTCGTATTTATGTTTGCAGCCCCTTTAAAAACCCTTTGAGGACCAAGGCACATATATGTCCCATAGTTTTAAACTAGAAAAAAATTTGATTGAATAAAATTTAAGGTCCTCAAAGGTTTAAGTAGGTCATAAATTCATATGAATACTTGCTCATACAATTGCACATGCCAAAAGATGAAGAAGAACAGAATCAAAAATATGACATTAAGTGGAACACTTACAGGTATTCAAGGTGAAAGAGACCAGCAAAGGCATCGTCTCGAATGACAGTAAATGAGTTAGAATTCAGCAAGCTGAAAATGAAGACAGCAGGTTAGAAGCGAACCAGACTTTATGGTGCTCAGAATTAGTCAAGCAGAATTTATTGACTGCTCTTGCAAAGCACTGAGACTCCCGCTGTGTATAGATGGCGCCGTGCGGCCTCCCGCTGTGTATAGATGGCGCCGTGTGGCCTCCCGCTGTGTATAGATGGCACCGTATAGATGGCTACGTGCGGCCTCCTGCTGAGTATACGTGTATAGATGGCTACGTGCGGCCTCCTGCTGAGTATAGATGCCGCACGGTGCTCCCCCCAGAGACAGCAGGAGGCCGCACAGCGCCATCTATACTCAGCGGGAGACCGCACGTAGCCATCTATACACAGCAGGAGGCCGCACGGCGACATGTATACTCAGCGGGGGCCGCACGTAGCCATCTATACACAGCGGGAGGCTGCACGGAGCCCCCCCAGAGACATCAGGAGGCCGCACGGCGCCAACTATACTCAGCAGGAGGCCGCATGCAGTCATACACACACACAAACATATACAGACACGCATAAACACATTTGAAACACAAAAATAAATACAAACAGACATCACACATTGACATCTGCCCACACACACACACAAACAGACAGACATCACACACACACACACACACACCTGCCCACACACACACACCTGCCCACATACACATCTGTGTGTGTGTATGTATAGTGTGTGTGTGTGTGTATAATGTGTGTGTATGTATAGTGTGTGTGTATGTATAGTGTGTGTGTGTGTGTGTCTATAATTTGTGTGGGTGTATTTTTTTTTTAAGTTAAAAACAAGTAAAATGCTTGTGGCATCAATATCAAGAATCCAGATATAAGGGCCTATTCACATTGAATTTTGCAATGCATTCATCTCCTCTTTCCAGGCTTCTATCTAAATCCCTGAAAAATGGCATTCAGATGTGCCTTGACATAGCCATTGATTTGAACAAAGGCAAACCGAGGCTAAAGTCTGAATCTTTAGGCTCCATTTTCTCTGCTTTCAGATGTCTCATTTCAGACAGCACAATCCTGAATTTCAGGGATTCAGTTGTAAGCCTTGTGTAAAGACCTGAATGCAGCGCTGAATGTAGTGTGAATAGGTCCTTACATCCTACACCACCTCAGGGGATTGTTGTTATGGAGTATTGCCCCTGGGTGGCCGCAGTTATGACCACCACCAGGGCTCGCGGTCACCCACCCTAACTTTGGTATTCTGGGGAGCTGGTATAATGAATATCTGAGAAGAGCCCTAGAGAAGCAAGAACATTGGACAACCAAGAGGTGGTGGCCTCAAGTCAGGTTTAGTGTTCAACAGGGCAAGACTTTCTAACCTGCCCACAGACACACACACACACACACACATATACACACACACACCTGCCCACACAGACACACACACACACACACACACACCTGCCCACACAGACACACACACACACCTGCCCACACAGACACACAAACACCTGCCCCCCCCCACACACACACACCTGCCCACACACACACACACCTGCTCACACACACACACACCTGCCCACACAGACACACACACACCTGCCCACAAACACACACACACACACCTGCCCACACACATACACACCTGCCCACACACACACACACACCTGCCCACACACACACACACCTGCCCACACACAAACACACCTGCCCACACACACACACCTGCCCACACACACACATACACCTGCCCACACACACACACAAACACCTGCCCACACACACACACACCTGCCCACACACACACACACCTGCCCACACACACACACACACACACACCTGCCCACACACACACACACCTGCCCACACACAAATCTGCCCACACACACACCTGCCCACAAACACACATACACACCCATATACACACACCTGCCCACACACACACCTGCCCACACACACACACATTTGCCCACACACACAACCACACCTGCCCACACAGACACCTGCCCACACAGACACCTGCCCACACACACACACATATATACACACACACACATATACACACACACACACACACACACCTGCCCACACAGACACACACACATATACACACACACACACACACACACCTGCCCACACAGACACCTGCCGCCACAGACACCTGCCCACAAACACACACACAACTGCCCACACACACATCTGCCCACACACACACACACTCACCTTCCCCCGGCTCAATTCCTCCTGCCTGCTCTCTCTCTTTTCCGGTGCAGCACTGCAGGCCGGGGCGCACTGCGTGACGTCACAGCTAGGAGACACAGCCGCGCACAGGGCCATGTCTCCTAGCAGTGACGCGGCCGGGCCAGCACAGGGAAGTTAACTGCTGCAGTGCTGGCCGAGCCGATGAAGAAGTAGCGGCGGCCGCTGCTGGGGGAGCGGTCCAGGCCCCCCCCTCCCGCCACTGCTACTGCTATGTGCCGCGGCGGCCCGCACATATAATGAGGGCAATCCGGCATTAGACACCCCGCCTGGAGCCGCGGGCACCCTGCAGGCTCGGGGCCCTGGGCGGTCGCCCGGATTGCCCTCATTATAATCCGCCTATGGATATAGGGCATGGAAAACGGCATCACAGCTGCAGCAGCTACGCTGGTGGTAGAGGGTCCCTCCGCGTTCGACATCTTCCTCCCCCTAGTTAACCGTGGCCTACCTCCTGGCGATCCTCTTCTGTAGGCCGCGGCTCCGCTCGCGATGCTCTGGGCGAGGACCTTGCGTTGCTCGGTGATGACGTCGGCATCCGCTGGATCTCCTTCCAGGACCTTGAGCAGCGTCTCAGCGTAGGGCGGGGCTTCAGGTCTCGCGCGTTTTTGGACGTCCACGCCCCTCTTCTTCCCGCGCGGTGACCCGAAGATGGCGCCCGATGGCGGGAAAAGGCTCCGATTGGCGGGAAATGGCCCCGAATGGCGGGAAACTTCACTCAGATATGTATAGAGTCTTTTCCAGGCACGCAATACCCGTTTGTGGCGGGTTGGTCACAATTCTGGCGACTACGCCAAAGATGACTCGCCCCCTGGGGCCGTGGGGTACCCGGAACCGGGCCTTCTAGTGTACGGTGCTGATGGGGGTAGTAGTGGCAACCCGATCCCGTGGCTCAGGGTGGTCAGACCAAATGGTGGCAGACTATTTATCAGTGTTTTGAATGTCCGACTACGCCACCCGTGGATTGCGGTTGGAGATAACCGCCGCTGCAAGGCAGACCGCTGAGGCTGGTGTTGGTGTGCAGCACAGGGGTAGGATAACTCCCCACGGGAAGAGTGTAGCCTCAGGGCAGTGTAGGTGGATGTTGGGGGTGATAGTGCAGGCCGCAATAGTAAGAGTTCAGAGTCTGCTTCAAACAGTTCAAGGTCTTTATTGTAGATATTATTAATGACCCAACAGTACCAGTTAGGAATGGGCCTGGGTGTCTGAGAGCATTCGGGCGAGCCCCACTGGTCAGGGTGAGTGTGTAGGCCTACCGTTCTCTCTATGCTCTTTCTGACTATCCCCCTTTGCGTGGTGTAATAGCCCACGTCCCTGAGCTGGCCGTGTACTTCTCTCCTGTATGGCTTGCGACTCAGGCCTTGGGTACCTGTTGCTTGCTCCTCGATGTACTGGTCCCTCTGTGTGGCGGAGCCTCCAGGCTTCTTAGGCCAAGGGACCTGAAATCCCTCGCAGGTTGGTTCTCTGCTGCTGGGCTTGTAACCCTGACAGCCTCGGACCCCAATGTCCGGTAGATTGGTTCTCTGCCAGGACCGGCTCTCGTCGCCTCTGTCCCTGGCTTGCAGTTTCTCCTCTGCCTCACGGACTCGTCAGCTACAGCTGAACTGTCCCTCCTTCTCTGGGACTAGTCTCACTCCTGAGCTAGGTCGTCCAGTTTTCTCTAACCCTGCCCCCAGTTCCAGCTTTTATAGGGGCAGCCAGCTCCCCCTGCTGGCCTGGGACAGGAGGTGCTGTATGCTAATTGTCCCTAACCAGGGGACCTCCCTCCTGCTTTCAGAAACAGATTATTGTTTGTGGCATCCAGGCCTGGGGTGACACACACACACTGCTCTATATTTAGTATGATGCCCCCACTCCTCCATATATATAGCATGATGGTCCCACTGCTCCATATACAGGTGCATCTCACTAAATTAGAATATCATCAAAAAGTTAATTTATTTCAGTTCTTCAATACAAAAAGCTGTCTTTCAGCTCATCTGCATTGTTGGGTCTGGTGTCTCTCATCTTCCTCTTGACAATACCCCATAGATTCTCTATAATAGATTCTCTATGGGGTTAAGGTCAGGCGAGTTTGCTGCCAATCAAGCACAGTGATACTGTTGTGTGTAAACCAGGTATTGGTACTTTTGGCCGTGTGGACAGGGGCCAAGTCCTGCTGGAGAATGACATTTCCATCTCCAAAAAGCTTGTCGGCAGAGGGAAGCATGAAGTGCTGTAAAATGTCCTGGTAGCCGGCTGTGCTGACTTTGGTCTTGATAAAACACAGTGGACCTACACCAGCAGATGACATGGCCCCCCAAACCATCACTGATTGTGGAGCCTTCACACTAGACCTCAAGCAGCTTGGATTGTGGACTCTCCACTCTTCCTCCAGACTCTGGGACCTTGATTTCCAAATGAAAATTGGAACTCTAGGACCTTGTGGAGTGTGTCAATGACTGCCTTCTGGACATCTGTCAAGTCAGCAGTCTTCCTCATGATTGTGGAGCATACTGAAACAGTATTGAAGAACTGGAATAAATTAACTTTTTGAAGATATTCTAATTTAGTGAGATGCACCTGTATATACTATGATGGTCCCACTGCCCCACATACATATAGTATAATGGCCCCACTACTCCATATGTAGTATGATGGACCCACTACTCCAGATATATAGTAGGATGGCTCCACTGCCCGATCATTTAAAAAAATAAAGTTTATTCTCACTTAATCCTGATTCCCTACATCACGGCCTCTGTCTCCTCTTCCATGGCGGAACAGCAGAGCAGAGCGATGCAATGATGTCACCGAGCCACCTGCGTGAGTATGCTGACATCTCGTTAACCGCAGGCCTATGGCGATCTGTGGCATATGAAAGAGATAGTGATAGGGCAGGGAGCTTGTGTCCCACTGCTTTATCATGCGACCCCTCTGCATAAGAGACATTAGGGCTACATTAGCTACGTCACAGAAGACACTGGAGCTGGAGTATATAGAATAGGAGACACTGGGGCTGGCGTATATTCATCACAGGATACATTGGGGCTAGAGCATATACATCACAGAAGAAGCTGGAGTATATAGAATAGGAGACACTGGGGCTGGAGTATATAGAATAGGAGACACTGGGGCTGGCGTATATTCATCACAGGATACATTGGAGCTAGAGCATATACATCACAGAAGAAGCTGGAGTATATAGAATAGGAGACACTGGGACTGGAGTATATAGAATAGGAGACACTGGGGCTGGCGTATATTCATCACAGGATACATTGGGAATAGAGCATATACATCACAGAAGAAGCTGCAGTATATAGAATAGGAGACACTGAAGCTGGAGTATATAGAATAGGAGACACTGGGGCTGGCGTATATTCATCACAGGATACATTGGGACTAGAGCATATACATCACAGAAGAAGCTGGAGTATATAGAATAGGAGACACTGGGGCTGGAGTATATAGCATAGGAGACACTGGGGCTGGCGCATATACAGTTCTGCTCAAAAGTTTACATACCCCGGCAGAATTTTTGCTTTCTTGGCCTTGATTCAGAGAAAATGAATGATAACAAAAACACTTTTTCTCCACTCATGGTCATTGGTTGGGGGAAGCCATTTACTGTCACATTTCTGTGTTTTCTCTTTTTAAATCTTAATGACAACTAGTGATGAGCGAGCATGCTCGCTACTGCTCGGTGCTTGCCCGAGTATCTCACTACTCGAGATGCTCTGCGCTCACCGAGTATTTCCGGGTTGGTCGGGCGGGAAGTCGGGTCCCCTCCCTGCATGTTTGGCGCTCTTTACAGAGCCAATGAACATGCAGGGATTGCCTGCCATGCACTGTAATGCCATAGCCATGTTGGTTGTGGGCATTACAGTGATTGGCTGGCCGCACAGCGTCATCAGGTCTATATCTGACCTGGCGCCGCCATGCTCATCACAGTCACTCCGGATCAGACAGTGTAGGGAGAGCTGATGCTGCGTTAGGGAGAGATTTGATCGTGCATTAGGTAGTGCAGTGAGAAAAACCGCACATTACACATATCCATCTCAACAAACAGTCCTTCTGAGGACTAATCCATCTGCAGAGATATCAGGCAGGCAGTGTATATAGGCAGGCAGTGTATATAGCAGACTGCAGTGCATATAGCACAAGAGGCTCCATTCCAATTCTGCCTTCTGCTGCTGTTAGATATTTCTATACAAAAGCCCGGTTCTCAGGGGCGAGGAATACTTTTCTTTGGATCTTAATCCTCATTATTTGCTTATAAAGCAATCCAGAGAACACCGTTTTTCTGCGCCATTTGCTTGTTGGCACTGCAGAATACAGCCAGGTCCTTTCCATATTAGAGCGCTAGAAATCCAGCTATTTAAAACTGTGTTTTCTCCGTCACACGGATCACATATACGTTGTCAGAAAATACTGCCATTTCTGGCCTCCATTTTTTCAGTGTGTCAGTGAAGCAATTCACAGCAGTTTGCTGTTCACATTACTTACCTACAGGCCAGGTATTTAAAACTCTGTTTTCTCCATCACACCGATCACATATAACTTCGCTTCAAACTCAGTCATTTGTAGTGAGCGTGGAAGATACTATCCTCCATTTAAAATGGGCAAGGCACGTGGCAAGGGACGGGGAACTGGACGAGATGGTAATGGTGCATGCAGAGGCCGAGGACAAGTCCGTGGGCAAGCCGAAATTGTGCCACAACAAACACCCACATCTTCTCGCCTGACCTTCCTGTCCCAATTTCTAGGGGACCGCAGCACACCACTATTGAACCCAGATCAGTGTCAAAAGGTTGTTGGTTGGATAGCGGATAATGCTTCCAGTCACTTAGCCACCACCACCCTGTCTTCCACACGGTCAAGTCTCAGTAGCCATGAGTCTGGACCTCATATTCCTCACCCTGATCCTCCTTCCTCCCACCATGCCGAGTACCCAGAGACAACTGATCCCACACTTGGACAATCTGAAGAGCTGTTCACTTTTCCATTTATAGATTCGGGCCTCTCGCCCGGTCCACTTGAAGCGGGGCAAGAGGAGATCACGTGTAGCGATGCCCAAATATTTGAGCAGCCACGGTCACACGAAGGCGACGGTGGGAAACTGTCACAAGAGGTGGACGATGATTAGACACAATTGGCAGAAAGTCAGGAATAGTACCAGGGTGCAGAAGTGGGAGACGAGGTGGTGGATGATATAGTAACTGACCCAACCTGGCAGGAGGACATGCAGAGCAAGGACAGCAGCACACAGAGGGAGGGAGGCAGAGCACCCCAACAGGCAGGAAGAAGCAGTGTGGTGGCCGCAGACAGAAGGCAGGCTACCGTTTCCCGTAACACCAACACGAAGGAAGTTGCCACTACAACTGTTAGGTCTTCCCGAGTCTGGTTGTTTTTTAAAGACTCTGCCGATAACTCCAAAAAGGCCATTTGCAGCACGAGCCAGACCAGCATCAGCAGGGGTGGCAAAACGACCAGCCTGACCACCACCAGCATGATCAGGCACATGGCAGCAAAGGACTCGACTTTGTGGGCCGAACACCAGGGTCCAGGAACAGTGTCTACAGGTGGCACCATTGCTTCTTCTGCTGTTGTGCATGCAAGTCAATCCCCTGTCCATAGTGCATGCAAAGATGCCTCCTGCCCTGCACCTGTCATTGCACACTCTCAAGTAGCAGCATCAGGAAGCACGTCCATGTCCTTGTCCCAGCGCAGCGTTCAGTTGTTCATACTCCAGTCCTTGGAATGCAAGCGCAAATATGCAGCCAACGTCCCACAGGCCACACTACTAAATTCTCACAATTCACGACTGCTTGGCTCGAAATGTTGCCTTTTAGGCTTGTGGAGAAAGAAGCCTTCCGCAACCTGATGGCGGCGGCCGTCCCTCGGTACTCTGTCCCCAGCCGCCACTATTTCTCCCAGTGTGCCGTCCCCACATTACACAAGAACGTGTCCCAAAACATTAGCCGTGCCCTCAACAATGCAGTTACCGGTAAAGTCCACCTAACCACGGACACGTGGATAAGTGCTTGTGGGCAGGGACGGTACATCTCGCTGATGGCACACTGGGTTAACATAGTGGAAGCCGGGACCCAGTCGGACCTTGGGACGGAACACGTCCTCCCGACGCCAAGGATTGCTGTCCCTAGGTCAATCAGGGTTGCCCCCACGGTCTACAGCTCCTGAACCTCATGCTCCTCAGCCTCCTCCTCCTCCTCAGCCTCCATCTCCGAAATGACCACATCAGTCACAAGCTGGAAGCACTGCAGCACTGCCTCGGCCAAGCGGCAACAGGCTGTGCTGAAGCTAATATGCTTAGGTGAAAAAACACACAATGCTGAAGAGTTATGGACAGCTCTGAAAGAGCAGGCAGATCTGTGGCTCAAACCGCTGAACCTACAGCCAGGCATGGTCGTGTGTGACAATAGCCGGAACCTGGTGGCGGCTCTGAGGCGAGGCGAGCTCACACACGTACCATGCCTGGCCCATGTGCTTAACCTCGTGGTTCAGCGGTTACTCAAATCCTACCCGGAGCTGCCGGATCTACTTGTTAAAGTATGCCGCCTGTGTGCCCATTTTAGAAAGTCAGCTACAGCTTCCGCCGCCCTTGCAGTGTTTCAGCAGCGTTTGCATCTTCTGGCTCACAGACTGGTGTGTGATGTCCCCACACGTTGGAACTCTACATTGCAGATGTTGGGAAGGATTTGTGAGCAGAAGAGGGCAGTTGTTGAGTACCAGCATCAAAAAGGCTATCGGTATTTAGTTCAGACTCCACACATAAGACCTCAGTAGTGGACGTGGATGTCAGACATATGTACCATCCTCCAAAACTTTGAGGACTCCACCAAGATGGTGAGTGGCGATGACGCCATAATTAGCGTCACCATCCCGCTTCTCTGTCTTCTGAAACGCTCTCTGCTCACAATCAAAGATGATGCATTGCAGGCGGAGCAAGATAAGATGGAGCAATTAACCATACAGAGTGATTACACACAGCCAAGCCTCATCTCATCCCAACGTGGATTGGGTGACAATGAGGAAGAGGAGGAGGAGGAAGGACAGGAACTAGTTTCATGCACTATAGACGGTGCTATCTGCACAGCTGTCATACCGTCTGTTCAGCGTGGATGGCCAGAGGACAGAGAGGAGGAGGAGGAGAGCATGGTCAGTCATCCTCTTGGTGAGGACACGGAAGTCTTGCCTGTTAGTAGTCTGGCACGCATGGCTGAGTTTATGTTATGCTGCCTTTCCCATGACCCTTGCATTCTCAAAATTTTAGGTCATTACTGGTTGGTGACACTTCTAGACCCACTCTACAAGGAGAACTTTATATCTCTTATTCCTGAGGCGGACAGGTGTACAAAAATGAGGCAGTACCAGAAGGCCCTTGTTGTGGAACTATTAAAAAAATTCCCATCTGAAAATGCTGGAGGCAGAGGGCACACTTCGTTCGACAACCAAGGAGTACAGGCGAGAGAGACACAACTTCAATCCAGCAGAGGCAGGGGAACACTGTCAAAGTTCTGGGAGAGTTTTCTCAGACCCTCCCATCGCACAGGCCCTGAGGCGCAGGGTACTCTCACAAGGAGTGCAAAGTTTGGGAAGATGCTGAGGGAGTACCTTGCCGTACCGTACCAACGTCCTCCGTGATTCCTCTGTGCCTTATAAATATTGGGTATCCAAGCTAGATATGTGGAATGAACTGGCTCTCTATGCCTTGGAGGTCCTGTCCTGCCCTGCCGCCAGCGTTTTATCAGATCGGGTTTTTAGTGCCGCTGGTGGAATTATAACTGATAAGCGCATCCTCCTGTCAACTGAAAATGCTGACAGGCTGACTCTTATAAAAATGAACAAGGGCTGGATTGGGCCAGACTTCTCAACACCACCGAATGATAGCAGCGTAACATAAACTCAAATCCAGTGTCTTTTCTTGGGAGGTGTATTCCCATGCACCTTTTCACACCCACACATGGGTATACGCTTCCTGATTTTGGCTATTTGCTCTTGTCCTCCTCCTTCTCCTCATCCTCCACCACCATATCACCAGGGTGACCGTGGTCCATGATGCAACACCCACATAATTTTTTTAAAGGGTGTTTGACTCGCCCCTGGGCCGTGGGGCACTCGGAGCCAGGCAATAGGGAGACGGTGGGGGTAGTAGTGGCGACCCGGTTCCGTGGCTCAGGGTGGTCAGACCAGTGGTAGTCCTTTAGCAGTCCTAAGTGATGTCCGACTACGCCACCCGTGGACTGCAGTTATTATGAACCGCCGCTGCAAGGCAGACCACTGGGGCTGATGATGTATGCAGCTGAGGTAGTGTGACTACCCACGGGAAGAGTGCAGCCCCAGGGCAGTGTAGTGGATGGTGGGGGTGATGGTGCAGAGAGTCCCAGTGCCGTTAGTGCTGGAGGAGCGAAAGAGTATACAGACAACGTACTGCAGTCCAATGTCTTTTACTCACAGTTCATGTACTCCGGGTCACTTCTGTCAGCAATGACCGCCCGAGCCATGCTGCGTCCACCAGATGAGGGGCTCGGTCAACCCCAGGCAGTTCAGGAGCATGGCACAGGACCCCCTTCAATCCTTTCTCTGGCCTGCCTCACCAGTGACCCACTTTTGTCCAGCTGCCGCGGACTTGTGCGGGTAAACGTTGTTCCCGTTCCCCGCTGTCCTATATGGTGCCTTCCTAGCAGGTTTGATGAGGTGTCGCACCAATAAATGATCACGACCTCCGGTCTTTGGCTGAGGGCTGTTTCTCCTCCACCAACTTGGGATCCGGTACCCTTAATCTGCCTGACCCTTCACCCTGTATTCTCGTGGGTTCTTAGGGTCCCTTCTGCCGTCTTGTTCCTGAGCCTTTCTGTTTCTCTCTCTCTCTTTCTTTTCTGTTCCTTTCTGTTCTTGTTCCTTTCTGTTCTTGTTCCTTTCTGTTCCTGGCCTTCACCCTAGGCCTGCCTCGTGGAGCTGGGCCCAGACTGAGCCACAGCTCCCTGTCAGCCCTCTCTGGCTGAACTCCTTCTCTTACTCCACTCACTGAACTTCTCTTCTTCTCTTCTTTCTGTGCTGGCTGGGCCTCAGAGGCTAGGCCCGCCTACGGAGCAGAGCCACTTGCAGAGGCCCCCACTCTGTCACTTCTTCTCTCTGACTGAACACTGTTCTAAGATGGTGCCCACCTTTTATACCTCCCTCTAGAACATGAGCCCAGGTGACCAGCAAACAATGGGCTCCTATCTACGCTCAGGAACCAACCCCTTTCTGCTCCTACATCACTGGGTATTCCTACCCCCTCCCCACTCCAGGAAGGGACATGGTCTGTCGTGCCTGCATTTCTGTCTAATGGGAGCACTGTTGAGCTGTCCCTCGGAAATGGGGTGTGCTGTATGCAGCTAACTGAACCCTGGTCCATACTCCATCCTTACCCGGGAGTGGAATATCACACCTCTGGCAGAGGTGCAATACCCCTGTAGCGGCCGAGCCCTCGGGGCGCTACATTTTTATGATGCCCGTAAAAAAAAATTTTTATACAGTATGTTCATGTATACCCCCCAAGAGTAAATGTTTGTCAGCCCATACACTTAGTGCATGGCATTACAAGTATAGGAGGCCCGCTCCTTTCTAATGGTAAAAAATTTTTATGATGCGCTCCTCCACGTCTCTTCCAAGGGCCATTGAAGTGCCTCCAAATTTTTGGCAGCCCTTGCAGTCACTGCATAGTCCAACACTATGGGAGACTCTCTCCTTTCTAATGGGAATTTGTCATTACTGTGGCCTGGTCTATGTGTCTTTAAATTCTTAGTGGGTTTTTTCCTAAACTTGGTCAGCCGTTGGACTCACTGCATACCCTATAACTGTATAGCAGACCCTCTCCTTTCTAATGGGAACATGTCATATCTTGTTACTGTGGCCCTGCTCTGTGTGTCTTTAAATTCTTAGTGGGGATTTTCCTAAAATCTGTCAGCCATTGGACTCACTGCATACCCTATAACAGTATAGCCGACCCTATCATTTCTAATGGGAATTTGTCGTTACTGTGGCCCTGCTCTATGTGTCTTTAAATTCTTAGTGGTTTTTTTCCTAAAATTGGTCAGCCGTTGGACTCACTGCATACCCTATAACTGTATAGCAGACCCTGTCCTTTCTAATGGGAGCATGTCGTACCTTGTTACTGTGGCCCTGCTCTGTGTGTCTTTAAATTCTTATTGGGGTTTTTCATTAAAATTTGTCAGCCGTTGGATTCACTGCATACCCTATAACTGTATAGCAGACCGTCTACTTTCTAATGGGAACATGTTGTACCTTGTTACTGTGGCCCTGCTCTGTGTGTCCTTAAATTCTTAGTGGGGTTTTTCATTAAAATTTGTCAGCCGTTGGATTCACTGCATACCCTATAACTGTATAGCAGACCCTCTCCTTTCTAATGGGAACATGTCGTACCTTGTTACTGTGGCCATGCTCTTTGTGTCTTTAAATTGTTAGTGTTTTTTTCAAAAATTTTGGCCACCTTTGCAGTCACAGCATGGGCATTACCACTATAGAAGACCAGCTCCTTTATAATGGGAACATTTTTTTTACTGAGACCCGCCTCTATGTCTCTTCAAAGGGGTATTAGGTTAACAATAGGATCTTTCTTTAGTACAAAAAACAGCATCACCAATTTAACCTCAATGTAATCACATTGTTCAGCTCATGCACCTCCTCCTCCATCTCCGAAAAGACCACATCAGTCACAAGCTGACAGCACTGCAGCACTGCCTTGGCCAAACAGCAACAGGCTGTGCTGAAGATAACATGCTTAATGCTTAATTGACAAACCGCCCAGCGCTGCATAGTTGTTGAAAGCTGTAACACAGCAGCTTGATCTGTGGCTCTCACCGCTGAACATACAGCCAGGCATGGTCGTGTGTTACAATGGGCGGAACCTGGTGATGGAGAAATGACAACCGGGGTAGATAAGGTTTCCCTCTATGCCAGTCCTTTCACAGAGCTAAAGAATATGGCTGTGGTGAAATACAACTCCCACTGAGAAGCTGTTTCAGATTGAAAAACATTGTGCCCACCAGAGGATTTGTTTCTGAGGGCTAACCTTTCTCACCCGCTCAAGAGCCCCATAGCAGCTGCAAAGTTAGCGCTATCATGAACTCTCCTGAGGTAGAAGCCAAGGCACACCAGAGAATTCTCTGGTGGGACTGTCCAACCCTGCCGAGAAGCAGTCCTGGCTAAGAAAAGTGTGTGGGAAGATTCCAGGACTCTCTGTTTTTACTGAGGAGGAAACACACGCAAACATGGGGAGAACATACACATTTCTTGCAGATGTTGTCCTTGCTGGGATTTGAACCCAGGATCCCAGTGCTGCAAGACTTCAGTGCTAACCACTGATCCAATGTGCTGCCGTTCACCCTCTAATATCTAACAGGCTGGAGAAACTTGAACCTACTGCCACTCTCCCTGGCCACATTCACCTGTCCACGTGTTTGTGGTTAGGCAGTCCTTCTTAGTAAGTGCACTGGGTAGGGCATGAGTAATGTTGTGGGACCCGTACTTGTGGAAGGCGAAGGCGATACCGGGAAAAATACTGGCGGCTGGGGACCGAGTATGGACACCCGGCCACCGCCTGCATGAGGTTGTGAAAAGCTTCCACCTCCACAAGCTTAAAAGGCCCTATTTCAAGTGCAAAGAGCTGCCCAGAAATCTGTCAATTTAGTGTTGCGGCCTGTGGGTGGGTGGGTGGCTGGCTGCATACTTGCAATTGCATTCCAAGTAACAGAAAACTAAGCAGATGATGGCCTCTATCATCATCATGGCCTCACCTCGGCACTATGAACTCTCCTGAAGGAGAAGCCAGGGCCCGCCGGAGGAGCGTCCGGTTCTCTGGTGGGCACGTCCAACCCTGCTGAAAAGCAGCCCTGGCTAAGAAAAGTGTGGGGGAAGGTTCCCGGACACTCTATGGCTGCTTTTTTAATGCGGATCGGCCATGCTTATGCATGTTATTTCTCAAAACGCATTACGGATCAGGCCATTTTCCAACTCTGTGTTCAAGAAATTAAATGCGCAAAGAAAGATGTGTGTGTGTCAAAGCACCACCGACAAGTGCGAGTTGATGTTGGATGGGCTGCCATTGCTTCTGCAACAAGCTCAATTACAGGATTTTCTGGGAGAAATGACACGCAGGGTAGATACGGTTTCCCTCTATGCCAGTCCTTTCACCGAGCTAAATACAACTCTTAGCAAAAAAAGTTATGGACTGGCTCCGTACCGTCCCTGGCCACATTCACCTGTCCACGTGTTTGTGGTTAGGCGGTCCTTCCCAGTAAGTGCACTGGGGAGGGCACGGGTAATGTTATGGGACCCGTGCTTGTGGAAGGCGGAGGCGATACCGGGAAATATAGTGGCGGCTGGGGACCGAGTATGGACACCCGGCCGCCGCCGGCATGAGCTTATGAAAAGCTTCCGCCTCCACGAGCCTAAAAGGACACATTTCAAGTGCAAGCAGCTGTCAAAAATTTGGCAGTATAGTATTGCAGCCTGTGGTTGTGTGGCTGCCGGCATTCTTGTGCTTGCATTCCAAGGAATGGGGTAGGGACAACTGAACACTGCAGTGGGACAAGGACATGGACGGTGATTGTTGCAAGTCTACAACGACAGGTGCATGGCGGGAGGCATCTTCGCATGTGCCAAGGATCACTTATGATGGGCACACATTTAGGCAGTGACCTGGGAGTCAGAGATGTTTCCAGAGGTCTTCCCCTTGCTGTTCCCATGTCTTTTCAGCACTGTATGCATGTGTCTGATGATGTGTCACACACCACATGGCCAGATAAGGTTGTAAAATGTTAAAATGACATTTCCTGGTGAATGCATTTGTCTTGGTTGAAAGCAATGCAAAAGTGCAAAAATGTGTCAAAAATGCTACGTGTGTAGGAGTATTTTTGTTTTTGTTTATTTATTTTGCCTTATATACAAGTCATCACCCTGGAAAGGATGTTCCTTACGCCGTAAAAGTGGCGTAATACTCTGACGACGTTGTTGACAGCAGTGATCTGGGAGACAGAGATGCTTCCAGGGGTCTTCCCCATGCTGTTCCCATGTCATTTGAGCACAGTTCCCATCGATTTGGGCAATTTTTAGGCCCTCTGCAGACCGCCGTGGGGAGCCACCTGAAAAATGCTCAAGTTTCCCCTAGACTTATATTGGGCTCAATGCTCGGGTTGAGCACCCGAGTATTTAAATTTGCTCGACCCGAGCAACGAGTACTCGAGCATTTTAGTGCTCGCTCATCACTAATGACAACCAAAAACATCCAAATAATCCTGATCAAAAAGTGACCCTGGTGATTTTGGCCTGATAACATGCACAGAATTGACACAAATGGGTTTGAATGGCTACTAAAGGTAACATCCTCACCTATGACCTGTTTGCTTGTAATCAGTGTGTGTGCATAAAGCTGAGTGAGTTTCTGGGATCCAGCCACTGACGTTTCTGGATTTTGAGATGGGGAAAGCAAAAGAATTATCAACGGATCTACGGGAAAAGGTAGTTGAACTGTATAACACAGGAAAGGGAGGCAAAAAGAGTATAACACAGGAAAGGGATACAAAAAGATATCCCAGGAATTGATAATGCCAGTCTGCAGTGTTCAAACTGTGATTAACAAATGGAAAATCAGATGCTCTGTAAAAACCAAACCACAGTCAGGTAGACCAACAAAAATTTCAGCCACAACTGCCAAGAAAATTGTTCGGGATGCAAAGAAAAACCAACAAATAACATCAGCTGAGAACACACTTAGGGGTGTACTCACTTTTGTTGCCAGCGGTTTAGACATTAATGGCTGTGTGTTGAGTTATTTTGCAGGCACACCAAATTTACAGTTAAACAAGCTGTACACTGACTACTGTACATTGTATCAAAGTGTCGCATCTTCAGTGTTGTCCCATCAAAAATATATATATGTATTCCGGCCCATTTTTGGAGTTTTGTGTGAAATTATGTCCAATTTGCCTTTTTTTTCTCAGTTTTTTTGTGTTGTTCCAATAAACACAAAGGAAATAAACATGCGTGTAATAAAACATGTGTAATTTTCTGAAACAATTTCAAGGGTGCCAGCACTTTCCGCCATGACTGTATATGCAGGTAGAGTCCTTAACCCCTTTACTACCCAAGGTGGTTTGCACGTTAATGACCAGGCCAATTTTTACAATTCTGACCACTGTCACTTTATGAGGTAATTACTCTGGAACGCTTCAACGGATCCCCCTGGTTCTGAGAATATTTTTTCATGACATATTGTACTTTATGATTGTGGTAAAATTTCTTCGATATCACTTGTGTTTATTTGTGAAAAAAACAGATATTTGGCGAAAATTTGGAAAATTTTGCAATTTTCAAAATTTGAATTTTTATGCCCCTAAATCGGAGAGATATGTCACACAAAAAAAGTTAATAAATAACATTTCCCATATGTCTACTTTACATCAGCACAATTTTGGAACCCAAATTTATTTTTATTAGGGAGCTATAAGGGTTAAAATTGACCAGCGATTTCTCATTTTTCCAACAAAATTTACAAAACCATTTTATTAGGGACCGCATCACATTTGAAGTCACTTTGAGGGGTCTTTATGACTGAAAATACCCAAAAGTGACACCATTCTTAAAACTGCACCCCTCAGTGAATCGGGTCATCATGGCAACATCCGGGAAGCCGCGGCACACATTGCTGGACTCCGGCAGGAGAGGTGACTATCCCGATCACCTCCCCTTGCCCCCGCAATGCTGCGAACGACTTCGATCGCAGCATTGCGGGGGTTAATGTGCGGGACCTCTCACAGCACATAGCACCGGGTGTCAGCTGTGACAATCAGTTGACACCCGGAGCCGATCACGCCCGCACAGCCTGTGTGCGGGCGCGATCGCAAAGATGTACTAATACGTATGAGGCTCTTAAGTCCCAGGGCGCAGATACGTATCAGTACGTCTTGGGCTTTAAAGAAGTTAAAATTATGTGAAAATGGGAAAAGTCACAAAACTTTGCAACTTTTCAAGAGCTTTATGCCAGTTTTCTGGGAAAAACACTGGTGAATCGGGTTCATAATCTCTAATCCTTTCAGCTCCCTTTAATTAGACTACTTTCAACAAACTAATTATAAGTATTGGGTCTGTTTTTTTTTTAATGCTTTTAAAATAATTGTAAATATTTCCAATCCCCTTTTGTTATAAGGATTTCCCAAAAATTAGCTAATCATAGGTTGTCCTGCATTCGTGACAGTGATTGACTGCGCGGTCACTTGGAAGTTTACATTGGCATCACTACAGGGCCGGTAAAGAAGGACTGTCAGGGACCCCCAGAGTGTGGTAAAATGCGCCAACTAATTCATAATTCATTTAATTCTCACACAATATACTAAGTTAGTGTAAGTCTACAAAAAAGCAACAAAACTTGGTGCTAAAAAAATTGAGCATAACTTTTTGAAAAATGAGCCAGGTTATGCCAAATCTTACATATTTTGTGACTTTGTGATCAGTTATCAACACAAATATTTTACTCAAATTACCAGATCGATGGATAAGCATTGGGACTTTTCCCTAAATCTCTCCAAAACATCACCGCTTATAGAAGACCACCCTCATATCCAGATCAGATTTTCTGTGAGAGATGCCCAGACTCACAATATAGTATGCCTACTGGCCATCTATGAGAAGTCCACCCCAATGGAAGTCCAGTTATTAAAGGAGATTTTACTGTTTATATAAGGGGCAGACAATGACAGTGAAGGGCCCTTAATCAGGACTTCTGATCTGGGCCCCCCACCCTCCATCAGGCACCACCTACATATACATTTCCATGTATATTTATATTAGGCACACATATAAAATTTGCACATGCTAATACTCTATACACATTTTAACGTATGCATATACATAGTGCACACAAACATAAAATACGGACATACACATAAGATGCACATACACAGTATAGAGTCCCGGTAGTCCTCATAGTTTTAAGCATGGACCCTGGCAAATTGTAGACGGACTTTTATTGTTCATGGGCTTTAAGGGAGAGAGGCTTCCTTTGTGGAGGACACTCATGAATGCCATTTATTTGCAGTGTACACCGTGTCGTGTCATGGAAAACACTCACCCTAGTTTGGCTTTCTACTTCTTCAGCTAATAGCAATGAATTTGCCTGTCGATTTTCTTCTCATCAGAAGATGCTTTTGTTTAGATGTTAACTTCCATCTGACTGATAAGAAAAGCTTTGCTGATCTTCGTGTAGACTTCACATTTTTTGTAAAGAAATTATTTTCTTTCTCAGAAATGTCTTGTGACATTTCTCTTCTATGTGGTGCCACTTACCCTTCTCATCAGAGGACGCTTTTGTTTAGGTGTTAACTTCCATAGTCGGCCTGGACGTCTCTGTAAGATGGTTGCAGTTCCATCTTTGTTATAGTTTTGCATCACTTTTGCTACAGTATTCTGACTGATAAGTAAAGTTTTGCTGATCTTCTTGTAGACTTCACATTTATTGCAAAGAAATTATTTTCTTTCTCAGGTTTTGTGACGTTTCCCTTCTATGTGGTGCCATTGCTGATAGCATGAAATGGGAAGGAGTTTTCTTTATTAAGTAACTTCCTTTTACAGACACCTGTCTGCTGGACATCTGTTTAATGAATAATTACACTTACCTGTGGTTCAGTTCTTGTTAATTAGAATTTTGTTGTCTAAACTTAGCTTTTCTCTTAAGACTGTTACTGGGATGTTCTCATTTTTGAAACATGATCTTGAATGAGTTTGTTAAGAAAATTACTTTTTTGGGGTCTGCAAAATACTAAATCTTGTTTGCATTCAATGGCTCAAATTTGCGAGAGTATTTTGTAGAATGGTATCCCATATAAAATGATGATTCTGAAAGGAAACTACAGGTTTGCTGACAAATCTATTTGGGTGTACTGATTTATGCTAAACACTGTGTGTATATATATATATATATATATATATATATATATATATATATATAAACCTTATAAGTTTGGTATCACAGTAATCGTACTACTGACTCTGAATCATTTTGTCAGTTTGTTTTTACAACACAATACACACTGTAAAATGAAGGAACCCAAACCTGGCATTTTTTCTCATTTTTCAACACATTATATGATAAAATGAATGGTGTTGTTCAAAACTACAACACTAAGCGTCAGCACACTGTGATTTGCTGATCTGTAAGATGCGTTCTTTGTGCTGTGAAAATACACAGCTGTGATATCTCACCAAATATTCATAGTGGGAACTTAAAATTATGTTTTTCTGCCATGATTAAGGATGGTTTGGATGTATGAAACATGTTGACCTTTTATTTCTATCTTTGTGGAATTAAGGCTGCATGAACCAGTCACCAACCATTATCTGTATATGTACAAATATTAAGTGCTACTGAGTGCTGTAGGAAAAACTTAGAATAGTGAGGTGATTTGATAGTCCTGCCACAAATAATCTGTTTCTACTGCACACTTAAAATCTCTGATAGTGGGAATGAACCTGATTGCCTGCAGTAGTGCACTCCTGAGAGCTGGTGCAGCAGAGAAAATGTCTTGGACATGAGAGTGGGAGGTCCTGATGATGGAGGATGTTAATCTTAGCTCATTGGAGTGTAGATATGGTAGAGATGCAGGACTGTGCAGCAGTGTGGAGAGGTTTGTGGATGAGTGTAATGACTGGTACAGGGTGGAGACACCAGTGTAACTGCTGGACAGAAATATGAGACTGACTGCTGCATTAAGGATAATGAGAAATACATTTAGTGAGAAGAAGAGCAATTAGTGAGTTACAAGTATTTGTGAATTCAAGACAAAAAGGAATCAGAGCAACAGTAACAGATTTTACTTTTTTTTAATTAATAATGGGATGAATAAAATCGTGAACATTATCAAAAGACTAAATCAAAGTCAGGAAGATAGCCGAGGTCAGATACCAGGTGATCAGTAAATAACAAGTCAGACGAGCAGTATGAATACTGCGGAGCCCGATGACAGAGGCGTTACTGAAACTTGTCCAGGTTGACCAGTCAGAAGGCCACAGGTAGATGGTGAAGGTCCTTCTATACAGCTCCAGCAGTGATGATGGATCTGCTGGACTTCAGGGCGCTGGATGCTTAGGTGTCCCGTTTTTTAGATGGTTTTAGGGCAACAGTGACAGCATGCAAATGCGCGAGCAGCCCTGGATAATCCACGCCGGCAGGATGATAAGATCCGGCGGAAGATGGAACCTATGAGAAGAGAAATAAATATAATGTAAGTGATGGGACTCCATATTACATGATAATGCTGTGCAGTCACTGTGGCCGGACGGCAGAGGAATATCATCATACAGAGGTCAGGGGTCATTGTCAGCAATCATACATGTGACAATCCCATCACTGACAGATGACATCTACTCCACATGAATTATTCTCACTGACATCACACAACATGGAGTTGATTCTCACACTTACCTCGTCTCTTTTTCCCATTTTTTCCATTTTCTGAGTTTTGTTGCTCCATACTCAGATTTATTGCCGATTTTCTTTCTTCATGAGATGGAAATTCTGATGAAAAATTAAAAAAAAAAATCAGTAACAATATATTCTTATAGGATCTGCTTTGTCATAATATGGATAACATAAGAGACCTATAGTATTGTATAAAACCATGTGGGAATATTTGAGCCTTGAAGTCAACATTCACATTGTTGGTGCTGTAGACATGTACATACCTGGCAATGGGGACGAGGGTGGCAAGATGGTAACAGCATCGTCTGTATTACATACAGGAACAGATACTTTCTGCCTGTTTGAAGAAGAAAAACATGTAAATCTCAAGTAAACTCCGTATAAAAGGGGTTGTCTCACTAGAAGAACACCGACTATAAGGACTAGTAGGACATATGACTGTCATAGTGGGGAAGGTCTTCTGCTCAAGACTACCTTTTATAGAGAGCTGAGAGGAAAACAACTACCAAGAATGGCCGGCATTTCATACTACATCTCTCCTACAGTGAGGGCAGCACTAAAAGTGCATGACCGGCCACAATTATGGGCTGTTATCTCCAACAATTCCGAAAGCTGAAAGCACAATCACCCATAACCATGGGGTGGTGGATGCTGCATTTGATATTATGGTATTTATGTCCTATATTTGGTGTTGTGCACATATATCAGCCTGGAGCTCCCAGTAATGACCCCATAATCTACTCACATTTCTGAGATGTTTGTGTTGGATTCTGGTGTACACTCTGGAGGGGCCTTGGGATCCTCGTTGTTCACCATCCCGTTAGTGGTGGTAGAGTGCTAAATGTGGATAACAATAAGTTATTAAATATACATACTTTTTAATTTTATAGATCCTTTTTTTGTACATATTTTGGATTTATCGATCACATACTTACTTTAGAAAGCCTCTCAGAAGATGATGATGCAAATATTCGGAAGATAAAGTTCTCATCGTCCTCACTTGTGCCCTCCTTATCCTCTGAGATCAGATGTTTGTTTTCATCAGAGTGATCTATAAGACGTAGGTAAAGAAGGATTGTTAGAGGGTGTCAGTATAACACAGTCGCTATATCTCACTAGGTTACTAGATGATACAACGTAATATACAGAATACATGAAAAAAAACTCCTGTACAAAATTAGGGAAATAGGGATACAGTACGAACCCATGGTCAACATAGCTGAGATCCATGAAACATGGATAACATAGTAGACCAGAAAAACCATGTGGAAATATTTGAGCCTTGAAGTCAACATTCACATTGTTGGTGCTGTAGACATGTACATACCTGGCAATGGGGACGAGGGTGGCAAAATGGTAACAGCATACTCTGTATTACATACAGGAACAGATTCTTTCTGCCTGTTTGAAGAAGAAAAACATGTAAATCGTAAGTAAACACAGTATAAAATGGGTTGTCTCACTATAAGAACACTGACTATAAGGCCTAATAGGACATATGACTGTCATAATGGGGAAGGTTTTATGCTCAAAACTACCTTCCAAGGATCAGAACACAACTACCAAGAATGCCTGGCAAATAATACTACAGCTCTCCTACAGAGTAGGCAGTGCTAAAAATGCATGACCTGCCACAATTATGGGCTGTTATCTTCTGCATTTTCTGAAGCCAAAAGTACAATGACCGTTAACCATGAAGCGGTGAATGCTGCATTTGATATTCTGATATTTATGTCCTATATTTGGTGTTGTGTACATAGATCAGCCTGGAACTCCCAGTAATGAAGTAATGACCCTTTATAATCTACTCACATTTCTGAGATGTTTGTGTTGGTTTCTGGTGTATACTCTGGAGGGGCATTGGAATACTCATTGTTCACCATCCTGGTAGCGATGATACAGAGCTAAATACGGATAAAAATAAGATATAAAATATTTTTTTTATGTGCTTTTAGAGTTTTTTTAATTTTTTTTTACATATTTTGGATTTATTAATCACATACTTACTTTACAAAGCTTTTCAGAAGATGACGTAAAATTTTGGAAGTCAAGGCTCTCATTGTTCTCACTTGTGCCTTCCTCATCCTTTGAGACCAGATGTTTGTTTATATCAGAATGATCTACAAGAAATAGGTAATGAAGTATTATTAGAGGTTGTCAGTATAACACAGTCACTATTTATCACTATTATTAATGGGAACAGATGATCACATATTAGGGAAGATGAGACAAACAGTCGCTTAGTCTAGATGACGTCTCCTTCTACTTACTGATAAATAAGCTGGTGTCTGCATCTGAAACAAGCTGAGGAACATACTCCAGCTCCTGGCTCAGAATGTTGTCAAAGTCCAAGTCACTCAGGAATGGATGAACCTTGATCTCAAATGCTCCTCCTA
Organism: Phyllobates terribilis; assembly: GCF_046119375.1. Taxonomy (NCBI): domain Eukaryota; kingdom Metazoa; phylum Chordata; class Amphibia; order Anura; family Dendrobatidae; genus Phyllobates; species Phyllobates terribilis. The sequence continues at coordinate 2,585,462 of NW_027362848.1, read as the reverse complement.
GAAAAAGAAAAACAAAAGTGATGCGGACATAGTCAGGGATGGCTCCATATCTGAACAGTTTATCATAATCTGAACTAATGACAAAACTGAGCCGACATGAAGGAAATAAACTGAAAGTCTTAGTGTGGAGAACTAGAAATACAGTAGATGAGCTGATAGAGAAATGCTGATCTTCATGGACATGAGCGATATGTCCTTGGTCTAATAAGGGAATATTAATACTAGTATATCTGTTACCTGTCCCAAGTCTACGCACAGGATTTCTTCTGAGCAGCTCAGTGATGAGATTCTGAGCATCCAGGGGTGGAGCGCGATCACAATTCCAAATTAGTTCTCCTGTTACATAGAAAATTACAGAAAATAAAACCTCTTTACTGGACTGTAACATAAAGCAAAGGAAATAACTAAACAAATGTAACCAATCAACGCAATGATCGGTTTATTCATCTCACCAATGACAACCCTTTTATAAAGCTCAGTGAGGGAATCAGCATCAAATGGTACACATCCCAGCAGGAATTTATACAGGATGATCCCCAATGACCACCAGTCAACAGGTCTTCCATAGCCTTCTTTCAGGATGATCTCTGGGGCTATGTAACATGGGGTGCCACAGAACTGGAAACCAACAGAAGATAGAGATGAGAATCGATGAAACAATTATTATGACAAGTTATCATCGTTAAAACACAATGCAGAAGATAAAATATTAGTGGAAAAGTTCTCTAGAAAGGAAGAACGTAGAGAAGAGACAATAGTGTGATGAGATTTGCAAATAACAAGCTAAGTTCTTGTAGGTGATGCTGACCTCACGGTCCTGGAACTCTCTGGAGATGTCCACTGCTAATTCCTTGTAGGTGTTGGTTTTTGGCATCATTAGACCAAGTTTTGAAATCCCAAAATCGGTAACTTTAATATGTCCAGTAGATGTAATCAGGAGGCTGCAAAAGAGAAGATGGTTTTAGCCTCACAGACTGAATGATAATAAATGACAACTTTCCCCACTTTATTATACTACGGGGGCACTTACTTTTCCGGTTTCAGGTCTCTGTGCACCACACCGTAACTATGCAGGTATTCCACGGCAAGTACCGCCTCTGCAAAGTACAAGCGGGCCATGGGGACAGAGAAAGGACCCCTGGTGCTTAGAAGGGTCCCACAGTCTCCACCTATAGAAGAAAGGAAATATGACCGGTGAGGGGTTTACACAGAAGATAACCATGATATACCACGAGCAGATAACCATGATGTATAATGAGCAGTGAGCGGAAACATCCTGGGGAGATCACACAGATAGTGGCACACATAGAAATCACAAGACCCCATATCAAAAGTTGTAATTGCCCCCCACCCTAAAAAATAAAAAAGAAATATATTTATATCCCTGTTGAAGCAGCTTGGTGTTCTCACCAGCAATACAACTTTTATGGCCATTTTAGAGTATGATGCTCCCAAAAATGCCCACACCCACACTCAATGAGTATGGTATCCCCACAGTGAATCCTCCTAAGGAGGCCACCACTTAGAAGGAGGCCAGCCACAACCCCCTACTCAGTGTGATGGCACCCACAGCAACCCTCCCACTCAGGATAATGGTTCCCACAGTCCCTCACACGATATAATGGTCCGCATAACTCCCCCTCAGTATGATGTCCCCACACAGAATGGGGGCCTCCATATAGAGTGAGGACCCCCACAGCACCCCACTTAATATGATGACCTCCACTCAGCATTCACAGTCCCCCCCATATCTAGTCATATGGCCCCCTTTCAGTATTTTGGCCCCTACTAGCCACCTACTCAGTATTTTTGCCCCCACCAGCCCCACCTCCTTGAAGAAGCAAATACCGCTGAAATTGTGATGACAGGTGGAGGGATGCTGCCCACTGCCGAGCGTCGACAGACCCCCTCCGACTGATGAGCCCCATAGCGCCCCTGCACCAAGATCAATGAATTTACGAGCATCTTGGTAATAGATAACCTATAGTAAATGCTCTGTGGGGATGTAACCAACAATGTCCTAATGATATGAGCAGTGATAAGATGAAAGCAGACATGGGCTGAATATAATACAATAGATGTGTCTTACCTCCTACATACTCCATGACCATACACAGGTGAGATCTAGTTGGAAAGGAGCAGAGCATGGAGACCACAAAGGGACAATCAGCAAATGTTAAGATGTCCCTCTCCAGAAAGGCCCATTCCAATCTCTGTGCAGTATTTAGGTTCCGCTTAGCCATTTTCTTCATAGCAAAGGTCTGGTGTGAGTCTTTATGATGCACTAAGTAGACGGCCCTGGAGAGAAGGAGAATCCATCGGTTATAATAAATCCTTATTAATAATCCATCTATAGAAATCATTATATGTTTAATACTGGTATCCAAGGGGTAACATTTCTCCTTGCGGAGAGTGACATGTTAAGCTTGTCAAGGTGAGGAGACTTTTAAGCCTCAATGATCCTCTGGGAAATATGCAAATTGTCTCTTCAGAGAGGAAGAGAACTAGAACTCTAGTGCCCCTTATAGGAAGTAGTAATCCTAAAAGTCAATATCGACCCTTTAACGAGCCTTATCACATGACATGGAATAATAGCCATAACCAAAATCTCAATTTTCGGACACTATGTTTTGGGGTACAAGCACTCATCAGTGCAAAGTGTGAGATATGGTTTGGCTGGGTGAGAGGCATCTGACCGGGATCCAAGCGGTAACGTTTCTCCTTGCGGAAAAAGCCATGTTAAGCATGTCAAGGTGAGGAGACTTTTAAGCTGCAATGCTTTTCTGGGAAATATGCAAATTGTCTCTTTTCAGAGAGGAAGAGAACTAGCACCCTAGTGCCACCTATAGGAAGTAGCAATCCTATTTCCCAGAGGAGCATTGCGGCTTAAAAGTCTCCTCATGTCCGCAAGGAGAAACGTCAACCCCTTGGATACCGGTCAGACACCTCTCACCCAGTCAAACCATATCTCACACTTTGCACTGAAGAGGGGCAGTACCCCAGAACACAGTTCCTGCAAATTGAGATTTTGGTTTTGGCTATTATCCTAAGTCATGCGACAAGGCTTGTTAAAGGGTCGATATTGACTTTTAGGATTGCTACTTCCTATAGGTGGAGTTCTAGTTTGCTTCCTCTCTGAAGAGACAATTTGCATATGTTTAATACTAGAAGTCTGGCCGCCACTATAAATCCACATCTAGAAATACATAAAATAGCACTACATAGATCACCTATGGGAGGTCTCCACAATGCCACTTCTGCCGGAGCCATCACCCAGGTCACATTATAGATACGAGAATCTATCGAAATTCTCTTTGGGCAGATTCGCTATAACTGACCAAATACAATTTAGTGCAAATAAAATTGGTCCAAAATGAATGTGCTCCAGGGCTCTCTTCTGCTGCTGAGGCCAGTGATTGGGCCCACATGGTCATGGTGGAGGGTGTAGATGTCATTGACGTCAATATGGTGTCACCCTTCATGTGACCATGTGTAGCCAACTTCTCTGATCAGCTTCATAATGGAGCCCCCCCATCAAAACAAAGATCTGAGTGGAGAGCAGAAAAGCTCAGGTGGAGGAGGCAGCATAAGAACAGATGAGGGTCTAGCACAGGCGAATGTAATAATATTATATTATTATATATTATATTATATGTAATTATATTATTTAAATCGCTTTCCTTACAGTTTGATTTGCTACAGATCATATCATTTCCCTATGATAACACTGAATGGCAGAGTGCAGGGGCAGAAGCATTGTCATAGGGAACTCTGAGAAATGTGGATTATGGCAACAGAAATCTCACCCAAAATTTCCACTGCTGATGAGTTTGGAAGTTTCATAGTCGCTCATATGCGGCTTTCTCGCCGGAACCAATGAATCCATAACGCTCTATAAAAGAATAAGAAATAATACTGATTTATTGAAGATGCAGGAAAAAAGTTACAGATGCAAAAACTTCTCCCCCCATATTATGTCCCAGATGATTTACACTGATATGATGTTGGGAGGATACAAACCGGACGCTGGGCAGACCTGGCGCTAGCACCCTGCACACCCAGGCAAGTGCCGGGGCCCTGAGTAGGCGAGGGGCCCACTTGCTGTCGGGCACCCTGGCGCGCTATGGGACCGGTGAGCAGAGGAGAGTGCTTGCCCAGGACCACGGCCGGCACAATACTTACCTCTCCACAGCTGGTGAGCAGTGAGGTGAGCATTTGATTTTTTTTTTTATGTATGGAGGTATGGGGCATTATATGGGGGGAGAAGTGACATCCTGCATGGGGCATTATATGGGGGGGAGGTAGGGACATCCTGCGTGGGGTATTATATGGGGGGGGGAAGTGACATCCTGCATGGGGCATTATATGGGTGGGAGTGACATCCTGCATGGGGCATTATATGGGGTGAGAGGTGACATCCTACATGAGGCATTATATGGGGGGGACATCCTGCATGGGGCATTATATAGGGGGGTGACATCCTGCATAGGGTATTAAATGAGGGGGAGAAGTGACATCCTGCATGGGTCATTATATGGGGGGGAGTGACATCCAGCATAGGGCTTTATATGGGGTGAGAGGTGACATTCTGCATGGGGCATTATATGGGGGGTGACATTCTGCAACGGGCATTATATGGGGGGAGTGACATCCTGCATGGGGTATTATATGGGGGGAGAAGTGACATCCTGCATGGGGCATTATATGGGGTGAGAGGTGACATCCTGCATGGGGCAATATATGGGGTGAGAGGTGACATACTACATGGGGCAGTATGTGTTGGGGGGACATCCTGCATGGGGCATTATATGGAGGGGTGACATCCTGCATGGGGCATTATATGGGGGGTGACATCCTGTATGGGCCATTATGTGGGGTGGGACATCCTGCATGGAGCATTATGTGGGGGGGACATCCTGCATGGGGAATTATATGGGGGGTGACATCCTGCATGGGGCATTATGTGGGGGGATATCCTGCATGGGGCATTATGTGTGGGGGACATCCTGCATGGGGCATTATGTGGGGTGGGACATCCTGCATGGGGCATTATGTGGAGGGGACATCCTGCATGGGGAATTATATGGGGGGTGACATCCTGCATGGGCCATTATGTGGGGGGGCACAGCCTGCATGGGGCATTATGTGGGGGGCACAGCCTGCTTGGGGCATTATGTGGGAGGGACATTCTGCATGGGGAATTATATGGGGGGTGACATCCTGCATGGGCCATTATGTGGGAGGGGGACATCCTGCATGGGGCATTATGTGGGGGGGGGAACAGCCTGCATGTGGCATTATGTGGGGGGTCAAAGCCTGCATGGGGCATTATGTGGGGGTCACAGCCTGCATGGAGCATTATGTGGGGGGTCAAAGCCTGCATGGGGCATTATGTGGGGGGCACAGCCTGCATGGGGCATTATGTGTGGGGTCACAGCCTGCATGGGGCATTATATGGGAGCACAGCCTGCGTGGAGCATTTTATGGGGTCCATTATTCTATATGGAGCAATATATGGAGCTCATAATACGGTATAGAGGACTATGTGGTGCCATTATACGGTGTGGAGGACATTACTGTCCGGTCTGCACTGTGAGCTGTGAGGATTCGCCGCTTTCTGAGTTATTGTGGAATTTACAATAGATATCGCTCATGTAATGTAAGAAGTGAAATCTTCGGGCTTGTACTATATATATATATATATATATATATATATATATATATATATATTTATCTGCGGTATCTGTGCATCATGAATCGTGGTATGTGTTAAAGGGGCCACTGAGACTCTTTCGCCCAGGGCCCACGAAATCCTGGAGCCGCCCTGCAACGGTCATCATACATTACTATAACATTCTGGATAATGTGGGAGATCACACAGAGGAGGACTTACAGGTAATCTGTCACCAGGTGTTTGCTATGTATTCTGAAAGCACCATGATGTAGGGGCAGAGACCCTGATTCCAGTGATGTGTTACTTACTAGGCTGTGTGTGGCTGTTTCAATAAAATCAGTAGATTATCACTAGAAGACTATCTGTCTAGCCAGGTAGTCCTATTGCTCTGTACCCCTGCCTCCACCACTGATTAGCAGCTTTCTGCCTATGCACAGTGTACACAGAAAGCTGCCAATCAATGGTGTGGGCGGGGTTATACAAGACTCAGCATTCAGAGCTCTGCAGCAGAAAAAAATTGTGATTTTATCACAACTGCTCCACCGAGTAAAGTAATCAACACATGGAATCAGGGTCTCTGTCCCTGCATCATGCTTCTCTCAGACCAAATAGCATAAACCTGGTGACAGATTCCCTGTAATTCACATGCAATTAACACCATAGGGTCATCTACACTTAGAATAGAGACGTCCCATGGTTGTATGGGGAATAATACTGGACGAGTCATTCACACCCCATGATCTGATGACACACACGCATCCCCCTCTATGATACTTACGGATTCTTGGATCTCCGGGATCTCACTAATTCCATTGTTAGGATTCAACAGCTCAGTTGTTTCTAAAATAATGATGAAGAAATGAAATGTATTAGAGGATATTATTCCTACATAGATAATACAGCAATATAACGGAGAAATGACAAGATGTCTGTAAATGGGATTAATACTCGTTATATGGGGATTCTAAATATGAGAATATACGGGGAATCCATAGATAAATGTAATGTAAATGATGAAGGAACCCCTTCATAAATAACAAAAGACTGACCATCACTTCCGAAAAGAAAATGGGTGTGAACAGGTGCATACTAAGAGTAGCCATCCAAATACATAACTAACAAAGTTGCACTCTGTAACGCTATAGCATGTAAACATGAAATAAATGAAATTTGAATTGCATTACTGCTGTAGAAAATAGGATAAAAGGAAGATACTTAGTGCATAATTTGGCCAATTCATGCATGGCCAGTAGCCACGGCCAGGCGACCTTCTTTTTCTGGGTGCATGCCAAGTAGCCATGGCAAGGTGACCTTTTTTTTTGCTGGGTGCATGCCCAGCAGTCACGGCAAGAAGACCTTCTTTTGCTGGGTGCATGCCCAGCAGTCACAACAAGGCGACCTTCTTTTGCTGGGTGCATGTCCAGCAGTGACGACAAGGTGACCTTCTTTTGCTGGGTGCATGCCTAGCAGCAACGGCAAGGCGACCTTCTTTTGCTCGGTGCATGCCCAGCAGTCACGGCAAGGCGACCTTTTTTGCTGGGAACCTATCTCCACCCATCAGCCCGGGGTGGTTTTAATTACAACAGGATCCTACCTACCCATATAAATGTAGGCTTCAGCCTAGGAGAGGATTCACATTAGGAGAGGATTCCAACAAAAAGATCGCCTTGTCATTGGCTGCTGGGCATTCATGAATTGGCCAAATTATGTGCTCAATTTGCAAATTAGCCTGGAAGTGCACTGGGGGCGTGTCACTGCACTTGGATTTCTTCTTTCACGCCCCCAGCGCACTTCCATTCTGATTTGTATATGGTGTCTACTTTACATTTCTCCTGACTGGCACATTGGATTTCTACAAACAATTATTATTAGGGGACAATGGCCTATACCGTCACACCACTACTTCTATATGTAACAATGTGCTGCCAGGTTCACATTACACAGAGTAGAGAGTAAATCTAACATTATCCTCCGTCCTCTGTAATATCTGGACATTCCTTGTAGAAGGTCGGGTGATCGCTCACCTGTAATTAGATCGCTGTTCAGCTCCGGCTGACTCCTATTAGGGTCAGGGATTTTCGGGGTCACATTTTGCCCATATTTGGCGTCGCCTCCTGTTGTTTCCTGATAGATATAATATATATAATTAATATGTGGAAGATTTCACTAAATCACCAAATACATAAATCACGAAGGACTAAACCAAAATTTACAGATGCACCAATTGTAACTATACAAATCCCGCGCCATCTTCAGAACTTTTCTCAGAAAGTCTCCTCAGATACGGTGGATTAAGATACGTCTATTAATATTGATCCTTACCGGGCGTTCCAATGAGCGTTCTAGTATAGACAGGACTTTTTCGGCCAGTTCTTTAAAGACAGCCAAATCTTCAGTCTGAGATCTTTCTTCAGCCTATAAAGAAGGAAAAATGGAAAGGAGAATTTTGAGATGAGATCGGTCAGAATGGAGGCGGAAATTGTATGTGACATCGGTTCTCTGTCTGCAGATACAATGACTACATACTGTATTTGGGGACTCGTTGTGTTTTACCGTATTTTTTGGACTATAAGATGCCTTTTTTTCCAAAATGTTTGACCTCCCTTCTAACACTCTCGCACCCCTCCAATCTATCCTAAACTCTGCTGTCTGACTAATCCACCTGTCCCCCCGCTATTCCCTGGCTTTTCCCCTCGCTCCGCCAATCCCTTCACTGGCTCCACATTACCCAGAGACTCCAGTTCAAGACCCTAACCTTGGCATGCAAAGCCACCCACAACCTGTCTCCTCCATATATCTGTGACCTAGTCTCCCGGTACTTACCTGCACGCAACCTCCGATCCTCACAAGATCTTCTTCTCTACTCCCCTCTTATCTACTCTTCCCACAATCGCATACAAGATTTCTCCCGTGCATCCCCCCTACTCTGGAACTCTCCACCCCAGCATATCAGACAGATTATTAATAATAATAATTGTCTGAATGTAGCTTACCAGGGGGGTGGCTGTGGTGGAGTGAGGTCACAGGAGGTAGGGTCACTGCTGTAGGAAGCCGGCAGTAGAAGTGGGGTGCTGCTGCGGGCCCCGAGCTGGGAGGAGCGGGGTATCTAGGAGGTGCGAGGCTGCGGGCAATGGGCTTCAAGGAAATGTTAGTGGTGATTTAGGAGGGGAGTCCCCGCTCTGCCCATTGATTTTCTGGCGGTGGGCTTCAGCAAATGGCCGCTGGAGGCAGTGCATGTGCAGATTTAGATCTCGGCTCAATGACGAGCTGAGATCTCAATCTGCGTATTGGCCATCTCCAGCAGCCTACTTCTTGAAGCCCACTGCAGAGAAATCAATAAGCAGAGCAGGGCCTCCCCTCCTGAATTACCGCTAACATTTCCTTGAAGCCCAGGGCCCGCAGCCTTGCATCTTCTGGACACCCCGCTCCTCCCAGCTTGGGGCCCGCAGCAGCGCCCCACTCCTACTGCCGACTTCCTGCAGCAGCGACTCTGCCTCCTGTGACCTCGCTCCACTGCCACCACCCCCCTCAGTAAGCAACCGAAAATTCGGACTATAAGACAGACCCCCATTTTATTATAATAAATGTTTTTCCTATTTACCCCCCAAAAATTTTTGGTGCGTCTTATGGTCTGCAAAATACGATATATTAGAAGAAAAAGCTTCTATCCCTCCATTATTGTCTATTAATATTGAGATGTTCTGTGCAGAGTGTCCGCCACTTACCTGGTGTAGTAATGTCCTGATGTTCTGAAGTAAATCCGTCAGATAGTCTGACGTTAGACGACGTTGTCGGTGTTTGGTCAGGCAATCCTTTACTAGCTCCATCACCAGCCGGTGAGTGAAGCTGAGGACGCCATCGGGTGGTAGAAGCACACTGTTAGGACGATTGATCATAAGGATCAACAATAGTGCTTTTACCTGAGGAATGTCCAAAACAATTCCAGCCATAGTGAAAAACTGCAAGTGCTATCAGTCACTATAGAGCCAAGAAAGGCACGGGTGAGCCTATGTGCATTGTATATATAGCGACTGTGAGCAGTGATGTCACCATCACCTGTGATGTCATCACGGAATCTTGTGATAGAATCTTCACGGAGCAGCTCTGCGCAAATAGAATGCGGCCTGGTATTATATAAAGTGAAAACACCATACAATTAACTACCCATGTTATCATGGCCGTTCTATTTTATATCCAATTAGAACACAACCAGGATAAAGGTGTGTTCACAAGTTGCATTTTGGCAGCATTTTATTTCTACCTCAAAAATTAAAGGAGGCAGGAAAAACGCTGCTTAAAATTCAGGTGTTTTTACTTGTGTTTTTTTTCCCATTCATTTGAATGGGTGAAAAATGCTACAAAACCTCTGAAAGACTTGACAAGCTGCAGATTTTAAAAAAATGCAAAAAAAACAGCATGTGAATGAGATTTCAGAAATGTCATTCACTAAGATGGTACTGTAAAACACAGCATTTTTGCTGCAGAAGAAAAAACAGTGAATACACCCTAAAGATATCCTCAGTCATATTATGGGAAATATTGTATATTTTGCATTTATTATCTCACGTGTTTTTCTTCACCATAGAACTTTTGAGGTTGTGTGCCCACTATGCGCTTTTTAGGCGTTTCTGCAGCGTAACTTCCGCCGCGGAAACACTTAAAAAACGCTTGGTGATAGGTCTGCAATGGTCCCCAATGATAATCCGCATGTGCTGTGCACATGCCGCGGAGATTTCCGCTGCAGATTATCATTGCGGAAAAATCCGCAGCACGTCCTTTAATTTTGCGGAGTCGCTGCGTTTTAGCCGCCATTGACTTGCATTGGAACGCATAACATCCGCATGACTACAAATACACATGTGGATATTATGCGACTCAATGCGTGGATGGTACCCGGGTCTGGAGATGAAGAGACTCTCCTCCAGACCCGGGTACCATAGTACCTGTAGTTAAAATAGAATTAAAATAAAAAATAAACATATACTTACCTTCTGATGGCCCCTGTCTGCTCCCGGCGATGCTGCTGGCTCTTCGGCTGCTCGCGGTGGTAAAAGGACCTTCCATGACGACATTTAGTCATGTGACAGGTCACGCGACCGCTGACATCGGCGGTCGCGTGACCTGTCACATGACTAAATGACGTCATGGAAGGTCCTCTTACAGCACCGTGATCCGCCGAAGACACCGGACGCACCGGAGAAGGAGATCGAGGACCATCGGAAGATGAGTATAATGTTTTTTTTTTATTTTTCACCATTATTATTCTTTTTTTTTATTATTGATGCTGCATTTGCAGCATTGTAACTTGGTCACACTATATAAATCCATGCCGGTTGCATGGAATTATATAGTGTGACCAAGTTGTCAAGCACTTTTCCAAGTGATGCTAAAATCACTTGGCAAAGCGCTTGACAACCCAGGGAGATGCAGAAACGCTTAGGAAAAATCCGCAGCATTTCTGCATCGTGGTCATATATCCTAACTCATTGGCGAACTGTTATACAAGGCTATATTCACACTAGACGTTTTTTTAGCGGGCTTTTTTATGCAAATTTTCAGCTGCGTTTTACAGTACCAACAAAGTCTATGAGATTTCCGAAATCTCATGCACAAAGCTTGCTTATTTGTCCTCAGTATTTTGTGCTTTCCATGGCTTTTTGCAATAGAGTATGTCACTTGTTTCAGCGTTTTTCACCCATTATAAAAAAGGGTGGTGGAAAAAAATGCTGAAAAAAAGCCTAGTGTGAAAATTTTGCTGTGCTTTTAGTGAAAAAAGCAAGTATGTGACACACATTTATTCTTGTGATTTTCCCAAGTTTAAACCATCTTGTCTTGGTCACCTGAGATAGCAGCTTGGATTATTACAGTTTAATTAAATTAGTGATGCCTACAAAGTAAACATTGGTTGAGCTAGGTGTGAGATTGAACAACACATGTGGCCCAGGGAGGTGTGAAAATGAACAATGCCTGAGCAACTCAATGGCAAACCATAATGTGAAAGTAAATAGTGTCCTACAAATTCAATGCACTGCCAGTGTCTTAGATAAACCATTCCAGAACAATTCACCTCCCCCCCTTGTTACATTTGTAATGTGTACTTTTTCATGAACATATGTCTTGCAATGGTGACCTGTTTTCATGTGTCTATGGTGGAAGCAAAGCTGAACTTTGGGATCCTGAAAAACGCACCAAAAATGCACCAAGAACCACTGCAAAAAAACACACCAAAACCTGCGTTTTTGACGCTACTTCTTTCCTGCCAAGAGATTATGTTTTGCTGCAGAAAAAAAAACACCTAGTGTGAATATAGCCTAAGACTTACTCTGCCAGCATTAATAGTCAATATTCTGTATATAAATAGGACTCCAATCCAGGTATTCAGTTTATCATAAACATGCCTGAGTTAATCTGCCAAATACACATAGTATGCTTTCTCATAGGTGAAATATAAATCCTGTTAAAGGTCCAAGTTGCAGCAGTTAAGCAGAACAAAACAGGCCTCTTCATTCTTTGTAGGTGGAAAAACTTTCGAAATTGTCAGTGTATCAAGTACTTATACTCCTGACTGTATATAGTATAATTGCCGCACTGCTACATACAGGTGCTTCTCAGAAAATTAGAATATCATCAAAAAGTGAATTTATTTCAGTTCTTCAATCCAAAAAGTGAAACTCATATATTATACAGAGTCATTACAAACAGAGTGATCTGTTTTAAGTGTTTATTTCTGCTAATGTTGATGATTATGGCTTACAGCCATGAAAACACAAAAGTCACTATCTCAGTAAATTAGAATTAACAATAAACACCTGCAAAGGCTTCCTAAGCATTTAAAAAGGTCCCTTAGTCTGTTTTAGTAGGCTCCACAGTCATGGGCAAGACTGCTGACTTGACAGATGTCCAGAAGGCAGTCATTGACACACTCCTCAAGGAGGGTAAGCCACAAAAGGTCATTGCTAAAGAAGCAGCTGTTCACAGAGTGCTGTATCCGAGCATATTAATGGACGTGGAAGGAAAAAGTGTGGTAGAAAAAGGTGCACAAGCAACTGGGATAACCGCAGCCTTGAAAGGATTGCTAAGAAAAGGCCATTCAAAAATTTGGGGGAGATTCACAAGGAGTGGACTGCTCCTGGAGTCATTGCTTCAAGAGCCACCACACACAGACGTATCCAGGACATGGGCTACAAGTGTCGCATTGCTTGTGTCAAGCCCCTCATGACCAATAGACAACGCCAGAAGCGTCTTACCTGGGCCAAAGAGAAAAAGACCTGGACTGATGCTCAGTGGCCCAAGGTGTTGTGTTCAGATGAAAAGTAAATTTTGCATTTCATTTGGAAATCAAGGTCCCAGAGTCTGGAGGAAGAGTGGAGAGGCCACAATCCAAGCTGCTGAAGGTCTAGTGTGAAGTCTCCACAATCAGTGATGGTTTGGGGAGCCATGTCATCTGCTGGTGGAGGTCCACTGTGTTTTATCAAGACCAAAGTCAGCGCAGCCGTCTACCAGGACATTTTACAGCACTTCATGCTTCCCTCTGCCCACAAGCTTTATGGAGATGGAAATGTCATTCTCCAGCAGGACTTGGCCCGTGTCCACACTGCCAAAAGTACCAATACCTGGTTTACACACAACAGTATCACTGTGCTTGATTGGCAGCAAACTCGCCTGACCTTAACCCCATAGAGAATCTATTATAGAGAATCTATGGGGTATTGTCAAGAGGAAGATGAGACCCCAGACCCCACAATACAGATGAGCTGAAGGCTGCTATCAAAGCCACCTGGGCTTCCATAACACCTCAGCAGTGCCACAGGCTGATCCCTCCATGCCACATTGCCGCATTAATGCAGTAATTGATGCACAAGGAGCCCAACCAAGTATTGAGGGCATTTACTAAACATACATTTCAGTAGGCCAACTTTTCGGATTTTAAAAACATTTTTCAAGCTGTTGTTATGAAGTATTCTAATTTACTGAGATAATGACTTTTGTGTTTTCATTGGCTGTAAGCCATAATCATCAACATTAACAGAAATAAACACTTAAAATAGATCCTTCTGTGTGTAATGACTCTATATAATAGATCCCTCTGTGTGTAATGACTCTATATAATAGATCCCTCTGTGTGTAATGACTCTATATAATAGATCCCTCTGTGTGTAATGACTCTATATAATAGATCCCTCTGTGTGTAATGACTCTATATAATAGATCCCTCTGTGTGTAATGACTCTATATAATAGATCCCTCTGTGTGTAATGACTCTATATAATAGATCCCTCTGTGTGTAATGACTCTATATAATAGATCCCTCTGTGTGTAATGACTCTATATAATAGATCACTCTGTGTGTAATGACTCTATATAATAGATCCCTCTGTGTGTAATGACTCTATATAATAGATCACTCTGTGTGTAATGACTCTATATAATATAGGAGTTTCACTTTTTGCATTGAAGAACTGAAATAAACTAACTTTTGATGATATTCTAATTTTGTGAGAAGCACCTGTATATAGTATGAAGCCCCACTGCCCCATATGTGTATGTGTAATTTGATGCACATGACTCGCCTCCTGGGCCGTGGGGTACACGGAACCGGGCCTTCTAGTGTACGGTGCTGATGGGGGTAGTAGTGGCAACCCAATCCCGTGGCTCAGGGTGGTCAGACCAAATGGTGTCAGTCTATTTATCAGTGTTTTGAATGTCCGACTACGCCACCCGTGGATTGCGGTCAGGGATAACCGCCGCTGCGAGGCAGACTACTGAGGCTGGTGTTGGTGTGCAGCACAGGTGTAGGATAACTCCCCACGGGAAGAGTGTAGCCTCAGGGCAGTGTAGGTGGATGTTGGGGGTGATAGTGCAGGCCGCAATAGTAAGAGTTCAGAGTCCGCTTCAAACAGTTCAGGGTCTTTATTGTAGATATTATTAATGACCCAACAGTACCGGTTAGGAATGGGCCTGGGTGTCTGAGAGCATTCGGGCGAGCCCCACTGGTCAGGGTGAGTGTGTAGGCCTACCGTTCTCTCTATGCTCTTTCTGACTAACCCCCTTTTCGTGGTGTAATAGCCCACGTCCCTGAGCTGGCCGTGTACTTCTCGCCTGTATGGCATGCGACTAGGGCCTTGGGTACCTGTTGCTTGCTCCTCGCTGTACTGGTCCCTCTGTGTGGCGGAGCCTCCAGGCTTCTTAGGCCAAGGGACCTGAAATCCCTCGCAGGTTGGTTCTCTGCTGCTGGGCTTGTAACCCTGACTGCCCTGGACCCCAATGCCCAGTAGATTGGTTCTCTTCCAGGACCGGCTCTCGTCACCTCTGTCCCTGGCTTGCAGTTTCTCCTCTGCCTCACGGACTCCTCAGCTACAGCTGAACTGTCCCTCCTTCTCTGGGACTAGTCTCACTCCTGAGCTAGGTCTTCCAGTTCTCTCTAACCCTGCCCCCAGTTCCAGCTTTTATAGGGGCAGCCAGCTCCCCCTGCTGGCCTGGGACAGGAGGTGCTGTATGCTAATTGTCCCTAACCAGGGGACCTCCCTCCTGCTCTCAGACACAGATTATTGTTTGTGGCATCCAGGCCTGGGGTGACACATTCTCCCCTAGTAAAATTTAGTACTCTGGACTAAACAGGAAACACAAATGCAGGGTATAAATGACAACATAACATATATACAAGTATATTTTGTCCTTGAGGTCACGGTGCTTCCGTGACCGGGTGTCCATGTCACCCAACAAGGTGAAGTTTTCCACGGTGTGGGGACCTGTTTCCATAAACCCCAAGTTCCTGGCCTTGGGCGTGGCGACAAGGCTGAGCTCTCTACTTTGGGCCACAAGGAGGCAACACCGGACAGATTTTTCTTCCGTGGCCATCTTCGAAAGAGGGCACCAAGTGCAACTATCTACAAGACAGTTCCGGTTATTCAGCGTCCATAACCTGTTAGTCCATGAACTAGAAAGACTGGAAAAACATAATTAGCAACCAGGCAACAAACATAAAACATTTACAATATACAGCATTTAGATCTTCCAGCGAGCTGGTATTTGCCCCCTAGTGCTCCGGGTTGACCTGCGTAACCCTCTGTCTGGTGGTGGTCTAACCTGACTTTCCCCACTAGCATTCAGGGTACAGCTACTAGCTGGGTTTACAGGCAGTGCAGGCAGCTATCTGCGGGTCCTTTGGCTTACCGCAGGTATGGCAGGCTCACTGTCAGCAGAGGGTTGACACTCCTGGGCTGCTGGCATGGGTTCTTCTGCCTCTAGGGCTGCTTGGTCTTCTGATTCCTTCTGCTCTCCTGTAGGTTCCTGCTGGGTTGGTTGAAGGAAGTGTAGGACGGGTACCACTATTGCATCATTTATCCGAGTCCAGGACCGGGGGAACTCTCCAAGAACTGTGCTGATCATTTCTTTCTTGTCTTCTGCGGGTTCAAGGTCATCTTGATCTTCTCCTGCACTCTGTAGTTGCTTGGTGCACCTTTTTAGGTGGTCTCTGTAGACGGTGCTAGTGGTTTCTCCTCCATCCTTGGTAATTACACATACCTTCGGGTTGTTGTGGTTGGACTGCAGTACTGTGTACGGGTCACTCTCCCACTGGTCATCTAGCTTGTGAAGCCTTCTCTTCCGCTTCAGGACCTGCTCACCAGGTTCCAGGGGACCAGCAGGGGCGTGTTGGCTGAAGAGCCTCTCTTGCTTTTCTCTCGCTTGAGCCAGACTCCTCTCCACACTCTCCTGTACCTTCTTGTACTGTAGCCGCCGTTCCGTATCCCAGTCCGCGTCTGGGGAGGTGTCCTCGGGGGTCAGGACTCCCATCTCCAGGTCTATCGGCAGCTTACCTGGTCTTGCCCTCATCAGGTAAGCCGGGGTGCAATTTGTAGCATTCACCGGGATATGGTTGTATAAGTCTATCAGGTCTGGCAGCTTCTCCGGCCACAGGCTGCGTTCTTCCAGGGGCAACGTTTTGAGGAGATGAATGACGATATTATTCATTTTCTCACATAGCCCGTTGGTTTGTGGGTGGTAAGACGTTGTCCGAATCTTCTTACAGCCGTAGAGGTTGCAGAACTCCTGGAAGATTTCAGCCTCAAACGCTGGACCTTGATCTGTCAAGACCTGTTCCGGATACCCGTGTGAACGGCAGAAGTGTTGTTGTAAGGCTCTGGCCGCTGTTTGGGCTGTCAAGTCTCTAACAGGAACCACCACCAGGAACCGGGAATAGTGGTCCACTATTGTCAGGGCATAGACGTAGCCCGACCGGCTTGGAGCCAGTTTCACATGGTCCAGAGCTACCAGCTCAAGAGGCTGCCTGGTGACGATGGGCATCAAGGGCGTCTTCTGGCTGGTACCGTCCTTCCTTCTGAGGTTACATGGGCCGCAGTCCCTGCACCACTTCTCTATGGCCCCTCTCATTCCGACCCAGTAGAACCGCTCTCTCAGTAGGAACTCCAGTTTCTTCCACCCGAAGTGTCCCGCTCTGTCATGGTAGGCCTCCAGGACCATTGCTGCATCTCGGCTCGGGACCACTGCCTGCCAGGTCAGCTCGTGCGTCCAGTGGTTGACAAGCCTTCTGCACAACTTACCTTCGTAGAGGAATAGCCTGCTTTTCTCCTTCCATAACTGCTTGGCTTCCTCTGGAGCGTCTGAGCCAGGGATAGCATCTGCCTGGGTCAAGAGGTCTTTCACCAGGCGAATTGCAAGGTCACTATCTTGCGTTTCAGCCCAGCCGTGGTGAGGTAAGGGATTGAACATGACAGTGGTCAAGTCTTTGTCTCTTACACGGTGGGAGTACTGAGTGGCCCCGTACCGGTGGAATGCAGGGAGCTCTATTTCCTCCAACTCGTCTGGATCTTCTCCCTCATCGGGCAAGTGGGGCATTCTCGATAGGGCATCTGCATTGGCATTGGCTCGGCCTGCCCGTTACTTGATGGTGAAGTCATAGTTTGCTAGCCGGGCCATCCACCGCTGCTCTAGGGCACCAAGTCTCGCATTGTCCAGATGTGTCTACGGATTGTTGTCCATGTACACAGTGAACTTCACAGAGGCCAGGTAATGCTTGAAACGTTCTGTTATGGCCCACACCACTGCCAAGGACTCCAGCTTAAAGGAGCTGTAATTCTCCGGGTTTCTCTCGGTGGGCCTCAGCTTCCGGCTGGCGTACGCGATCACCCTTTCTCTGCCCTGTTGGTTCTGTGACAGTACGGCTCCCAGTCCCACATTACTGGCGTCTGTGTGGAGGATAAAAGGCTGGCCATAATCAGGGTAGGCCAGGATCTCATCCCCCGTGAGGGCCATCTACAGCTGGCGGAAGGACTCCTCTTCCGGCTTGTCCCACTTGAAGGGTGGCTTTTGGCTTCTGGTCTTAGATTGTCCTATAAGGAGGTCCTGCATAGGGGGTTGCCATCTTGGTGAACCTGGGGATGAACCTTCGGTAGTAGCCTACCAACCCGAGGAACTGCCTCACTTCTTTTATGTTTGAGGGGCTTGGCCAGTTCTTTATTGCCGTGATTTTGTCAGGGTCGGGGTCTACTCCTTCTGCACTCACCACGTGTCCCAGGTACTGTACCTTCGGCTTTAACAGATGGCACTTGGAGGGTTTCACTTTCATGCCAAAGCCTGCCAGGGCCTCGAACACCTCGGCCAGGTGCTTTAGATGGTCCTCGTAAGTTTTCGAATAGACAATCACGTCGTCCAGGTAAAGTAGGACCGTCTCAAAGTTTCGGTGCCCTAGACAGCATTCCATCAGCCTCTGGAAGGTCCCGGGTGCGTTGCAGAGCCCGAACGGCATATAGTTGAATTCACTTAATCCCATCGGGGTGGTGAAGGCGGTCTTCTCCTTATAAGCCTCTGCCACAGGAACCTGCCAGTACCCACTAGTAAGGTCCAAAGTAGAGAAGAAATTAGCTGATTTTAGTGCGGCCAAAGACTCCTCTATTCTAGGCAACGGGTATGCGTCTTTATGGGTGATACGATTGACTTCTCTATTGTCCACGCACATTCTCATAGTACAGTCTTTCTTTTTTACCAGAAACAAGGGGGCTGCCCAGGGGCTACAACTGTCTCTAATGACCCCAGCTTCCTTCACTTCTCTCAGCATGCCCTTTGCGTTCTGATAGTGTGCGGGGTGGTACAGGTCTGTATCTTTCTTTTATTGGTGGGTGGCTCCCCGTGGGGATGTGGTGTTCTACCCGTTTCACTCTGCCGAAGTCTAGCGGGTGCTTACTCGTACTCTTGAACCACCCGGTAGACTCCTTGTTTTTGGTGCAAGGGAGTGGAGTCAGCACCCACGTGGAGTTTCTGGCACCAGTCCTCCTTGGGTTTCTGGGAACCATTACCCTCCGCCTGGGGAGATGGAGGCATTGGTTTCATGGCCCTGACAGCATTGTGTTCAACAGTATACAATTTGGCTAGTGTAGCGTACCGGGGCAAGTGTACTTCCCTTTCCCCAATGTTTAAGATCCGGACGGGCACCCTTCCATGGCGGACATCGACCACCCCCCGGGCTGTCAAAATGGTGGGCCTGCTGTCTGAGTACACGGGTTCTACAATGGCTTGGTAGTCTCTCCCTCTTAACCCGATTGCAGTCCGACACCAGATCATTTCACTTTTGGGGGGCATGGCAATGGGGAATGGGTCGCTCATCCTCACGCTACCGATCTCACCACCAGACAGTTCTACCTGTTGCCATCTCATCAGGGCTCTTATCTCCTTCTGGAGGACCCTCTGTTGGCTGGAGCTCGCATTCATCGCTACCTGCTGCAAAATTACAATTACTTCTGAAAGACAATTTTCAATCACATTAGTACCCAAGGTTATTTTAGGGTGACTTTCTCGACGGTCAATGTCCACAATGATCACTCCCTGTGCCGGCAGTTCAACTTTACCAATCTTAATGGTCATCTCTCTGAACCCCACCTGCGGCACGGGTTGACCATTGCTGGCGATGATGCTCAAGTCATCGTCTGGATAACGAGTTATATCAGTGTCACTCCAGTACTGCTTGAAAAGTACATAGGGGATGGTAGTCGCTTGGGACCCGGTGTCCAGCAGTGCACTCATGGGGATACCGTCCAGCACTACGGGTAAAACCGGGCGTCCCCCTACGTACTTATCACGCCAATTAGATGGGCCTGGTGACCTTATGCCTGGGGGTTGGCCCTTTGCCCCAGGTCGGACCCATTTAAAGTACAGTACCTGGCTACGTGTCCCGGCTGGCTGCAACGGCGGCAAATCGGCTGTCCATCCTCAGTGTAATGATCGGCGGGCCTCCCTCTGAACGACGGGATCCTCCTCCGTCGACGCCACGGGACATCCTCCGGACTGGAAGCCAGCTTGATTGGTCCTGACGGGTCCATCTGTAACGACTGTACGGTCCAGGTCAATGCAGCAACACTCTTTGTTAGTTCTTGGACCTGATGGTGCAGGTTTGCAGGCGGGGATGGATTTAGGGCCTGCGCATCAGCCCCCACAAGGTCTGCGGGATAGGGCGCCGCCCCCTGGTGGTAAGGGATGGCAGGGCGCCGGGAAGCTACAGCGCCACCCGGTGCAGGTTCTCGGAGCTCCCGGATGGCCCTATCTTTGAACTGTGCAAAAGTCAAATCGGGGTTCTGTAGGGCCATGAGGCGCAGCTGGGTTCTGTGGGCGCTGGACAGCAGACCTTCTATGAACTGGTCAGTCAATAGTTTATCTGTATCCTGCACGCTGCCAGGGTCAGCTTGCTTAATTGCCCCCAAGGCTTCCTGTAAATTTAGGGCATAATCTCGGAAGCTATCTTGAGCTCGCTGCTTACATCCATAGAACCGCATTTTGATTTCTGCTGAGGTACGGGTATCAAAGGTGTCCCGTAGACGGGTCAGAACCCCCCTTACAGTCCTTTTCTCCTCAGCTGTCCAAGACTTTACCTCCCGCTGGGCCGCACCAGTTAACTGCCCTATCAGTATGCTTACTTTCTGTTCTTCTGTCAGGGGATAAACTTTGAACAGTCTATACAGCCTTTCTTTAAAGTCGCCCAAGGTATGCGACTCGCCGGCATACTGGGGCAGCCAGGCCGCTCCGGGGATATAGGCAGGGGTCGATTAAGAGTAGCAAGGGCCCCGGGCAGTTTAGAAGGCGCGGGCCCCCTCCACACACCTGATTTATCACGTGACATGTCACATGATCCCCTGTGATAGATCATGTGATAGTTCACGGGAAATTAATTTGGCATAATATTAATTGTGCTGCCTCATCTGAGAGCAGCACAATATTGGGGCAGATACCCTGATTCCAGCGATGTGTCACTTTTTCAGCTGCTTGTTGTCATTTTGAGAAAATCACCGTTTTATCTGCTGCAGATCTAGCAGCTCTCTGAATGCTGCGCTCTGTATAGCCCCACCCACACCACTGATTGGCAGCTTTCTGCCCATGCTCAGTGTACACAGAAATCTACTGATCAGTGATAGGGGTGGGGTCCTACAGAACTTACTAGTCATCTAGTGATAATTACCTTCTGACAAATCAATGATTTTATCAAAGCAACACTAAGCAGCCCAGTAAGTGACACATTACTGGAATCAGTGCCTCTAACCCTACATTATGCTGCTCTCAGATTAGGTGGCAAAAACCTGATGACAGATTCCCTTTAAAGGAGCTGTAAAGACAAAAAAGTTTATATTAAAAAAAATACAAGCCATTTGTTAAATTAACTTTTTTTCATTGTTAATTCACATTAGACTGTATCTTCAACACTTTTGTCAGCAGGTCTTATTACAGACTCTGAATAGGGCAGCTCTCTCCCTCTCCCTCTCCCTCAGCAGAAAGTCACAGCATGGTTAAAAAACGGGATCTTTTATGATTTTCTCATAATAAATAAAAAAGGACATGCAAGTCCTCCAAACTATTTTCGGTTTCTCTATAGGCGAGGTCCTAAATCTTTCTTGTTCTTTAGTTGATCACATGTCAAAAATGCAAAGCATTTACTATGAACTCGCCTAAAAAAATATAAACTTGGAGAGTAATATCATCATCTGCATGTAAATATTCCTTGACTCTAAGGGCTCGCTCACACTGTCGTATAACACGGCCAAATGCTATTTGATGTTTTATCGGATAGGACTCGGCCCTATGTTATACTATGGGACAGTGCGATTATTGGCATGAGAAAATAATCTCATTCGATATTCGGACCATGTGCACCCATACAAGTCTATGGGTGCACGTAAAACATTGGACTGCACTCGGATGTCATCCAAGTGCAGTTCGATGAACACTCACAGAGACTATGGAGAAGATGGAGAAATTAAGTTCTCCATCTTCTCCATATCTGTGCTGCGAGAGAATCGGATCACACTCAGTTGAAGCTCTGACAGAGTTTGAGCCCAGTGTCATTAGCATAATTGGCCCTATTCTCTTGCATGAGAGAATATATGGCTTAGTGAGTGAACCCTAAAACTGAATAGTAGTGACGGACAGGCAGCTCACAAGCGGGATCCATGTAGCTCTCAGATGTCATGTAGGTAGGGCTTCATTCCATGGGGTAGGGCTTAATTTCAAGGTATATAAAAAAAATGGACTTCAAATAAAAATTAAATGAACACAAAAAGCAGTAATTGAATTATTTTTTTCGTATTTATGTTTGCAGCCCCTTTAAAAACCCTTTGAGGACCAAGGCACATATATGTCCCATAGTTTTAAACTCGAAAAAAATTTGATTGAATAAAATTTAAGGTCCTCAAAGGTTTAAGTAGGTCATAAATTCATATGAATACTTGCTCATACAATTGCACATGCCAAAAGATGAAGAAGAACAGAATCAAAAATATGACATTAAGTGGAACACTTACAGGTATTCAAGGTGAAAGAGACCAGCAAAGGCATCGTCTCGAATGACAGTAAATGAGTTAGAATTCAGCAAGCTGAAAATGAAGACAGCAGGTTAGAAGCGACCCAGACTTTATGGTGCTCAGAATTAGTCAAGCAGAATTTATTGACTGCTCTTGCAAAGCACTGAGACTGCCGCTGTGTATAGATGGCGCCGTGCGGCCTCCCGCTGTGTATAGATGGCGCCGTGCGGCCTCCCGCTGTGTATAGATGGCGCCGTGCGGCCTCCGGCTGTGTATAGATGACACCGTATAGATGGCTACGTGCGGCCTCCTGCTGAGTATACGTGTATAGATGGCTACGTGCGGCCTCCTGCTGAGTATAGATGCCACACGGCGCTACCCCAAGAGACAGCAGGAGGCCGCACAGCGCCATCTATACTCAGCGGGAGACCGCACGTAGCCATCTATACACAGCAGGAGGCCGCACGGCGACATCTATACTCAGCGGGGGGCCGCACGTAGCCATCTATACACAGCGGGGGGCGCACGTAGCCATCTATACACAGCGGGGGGGCCGCACGGCGCCGTCTATAAACAGTGGGGGGCCGCACGTAGCCATCTATACACAGCGGGGAGCGGCACGTAGCCATCTATACACAGCAGGAGGCCGCACGGAGCCCCCCCAGAGACATCAGGAGGCCGCACGGCGCCAACTATACTCAGCAGGAGGCCGCATGCAGTCATACACACACACAAACATATACAGACACGCATAAACACATTTGAAACACAAAAATACATACAAACAGACATCACACAATGACATCTGCCCACACACACACACACACACACAAACAGACAGACATCACACACACCTGCCCACACACACACACACCTGCCCACACACACACACCTGCCCACACACACATTTGTGTGTGTGTATGTATAGTGTGTGTGTGTGTATAATGTGTGTGTATGTATAGTGTGTGTGTATGTATAGTGTGTGTGTGTGTATGTATAGTGTGTGTGTGTGCGTGTATAATGTGTGTGTATGTATAGTGTGTATGTATAGTGTGTGTTTGTGTATAATTTGTGTGTGTATTTTTTTTTTAAGTTAAAAACAAGTAAAATGCTTGTGGCATCAATATCAAGACTCCAGATATAAGGGCCTATTCACACTGAATTTTGCAATGCATTCATCTCCTCTTTCCAGGCTTCTATCTAAATCCCTGAAAAATGGCATTCAGATGTGCCTTGACATAGCCATTGATTTGAACAAAGGCAAACCGAGGCTAAAGTCTGAATCTTTAGGCTCCATTTTCTCTGCTTTCAGATGTCTCATTTCAGACAGCACAATCCTGAATTTCAGGGATTCAGTTGTAAGCCTTGTGTAAAGACCTGAATGCAGCGCTGAATGTAGTGTGAATAGGTCCTTACATCCTACACCACCTCAGGGGATTGTTGTTATGAAGTATTGCCCCTGGGTGGCCGCAGTTATGACCACCACCAGGGCTCGCGGTCACCCACCCTAACTTTGGTATTCTGGGGAGCTGGTATAATGAATATCTGAGAAGAGCCCTAGAGAAGCAAGAACATTGGACAACCAAGAGGTGGTGGCCTCAAGTCAGGTGTAGTGTTCAACAGGGCAAGACTTTCTAACCTGCCCACACACACACACACACACACACACACATGTACACATACACACACCTGCCCACACAGACACACACAAACACACACCTGCCCACACAGACACACATACACACCTGCCAACACACACACACACACCTGCCCACACACACCTGCCCACACACAAACACACCTGCCCACACACACACACCTGCCCACACACACACACACCTGCCCACACACACACACATACACACCTGCCCACACACACACACAAACACCTGCCCACACACACACACACCTGCCCACACACACACACCTGCCCACACACACACACACACCTGCCCACACACACACACACACCTGCCCACACAGACACCTGCCCACAAACACACACACACACCCATATACATACACCTGCCCACACACACACCTGCCCACACACACACACCTGCCCACACACACACACACACCTGCCCACACAGACACCTGCCCACACAGACACCTGCCCACACACACACACACACATATACACACACACACATATACACACACACACACCTGCCCACACAGACACCTGCCCCCACAGACACCTGCCCACAAACACACACACACCTGCCCACACACACACACACACACATATACACACACATATATACACACACACACACACCTGCCCACACAGACACCTGCCCCCACAGACACCTTCCCACAAACACACACACACCTGCCCACACACACATCTGCCCACACACACACACACTCACCATCCCCCGGCTCAATTCCTCCTGCCTGCTCTCTCTCTTTTCCGGTGCAGCACTGCAGGCCGGGGCGCACTGCATGACGTCACAGCTAGGAGACACAGCTGCGCACAGGGCCATGTCTCCTAGCAGTGACGCGGCCGGGCCAGCACAGGGAAGTTAACTGCTGCAGTGCTGGCCCGGCCGATGAAGAAGTAGCGGCGGCCGCTGCTGGGGGAGCGGTCCGGGCCTACCTTCTGGCGATCCTCTTCTGTAGGCCGCGGCTCCGCTCGCGATGCTCTGGGCGAGGACCTTGCGTTGCTCGGTGATGACGTCGGCATCCGCTGGATCTCCTTCCAGGACCTTGCGCAGCGTCTCAGCGTAGGGCGGGGCTTCAGGTCTCGCGCGTTTTTGGACGTCCACGCCCCTCTTCTTCCCGCGCGGCGTCCCGAAGATGGCGCCCGATGGCGGGAAATGGCTCCGATTGGTGGGAAATGGCCCCAAATGGCGGGAAACTTCACTCAGATATGTATAGAGTCTTTTCCAGGCATGCAATACCCGTTTGTGGAGGGTTGGTCACAATTCTGCCGACTACGCCAAAGCTGACTCGCCCCCTGGGCCGTGGGGTACACGGAATCGGACCTTCTAGTGTACGGTGCTGATGGGGGTAGTAGTGGCAACCCAATCCCGTGGCTCAGGGTGGTCAGACCAAATGGTGGCAGTCTATTTATCAGTGTTTTGAATGTCCGACTACGCCACCCGTGGATTGCGGTTGGAGATAACCGCCGCTGCAAGGCAGACCGCTGAGGCTGGTGTTGGTGTGCAGCACAGGGGTAGGATAACTCCCCACGGGAAGAGTGTAGCCTCAGGGCAGTGTAGGTGGATGTTGGGGGTGATAGTGCAGGCCGCAATAGTAAGAGTTCAGAGTCCGCTTCAAACAGTTCAGGGTCTTTATTGTAGATATTATTAATGACCCAACAGTACCGGTTAGGAATGGGCCTGGGTGTCTGAGAGCATTCGGGCGAGCCCCACTGGTCAGGGTGAGTGTGTAGGCCTACCGTTCTCTCTATGCTCTTTCTGACTAACCCCCTTTTCGTGGTGTAATAGCCCACGTCCCTGAGCTGGCCGTGTACTTCTCGCCTGTATGGCATGCGACTAGGGCCTTGGGTACCTGTTGCTTGCTCCTCGCTGTACTGGTCCCTCTGTGTGGCGGAGCCTCCAGGCTTCTTAGGCCAAGGGACCTGAAATCCCTCGCAGGTTGGTTCTCTGCTGCTGGGCTTGTAACCCTGACAGCCTCGGACCCCAATGCCCGGTAGATTGGTTCTCTTCCAGGACCGGCTCTCGTCGCCTCTGTCCCCGGCTTGCAGTTTCTCCTCTGCCTCACGGACTCCTCAGCTACAGCTGAACTGTCCCTCCTTCTCTGGGACTAGTCTCACTCCTGAGCTGGGTCGTCCAGTTCTCTCTAACCCTGCCCCCAGTTCCAGCTTTTATAGGGGCAGCCAGCTCCCCCTGCTGGCCTGGGACAGGAGGTGCTGTATGCTAATTGTTCCTAACCAGGGGACCTCCCTCCTGCTTTCAGAAACAGATTATTGTTTGTGGCATCCAGGCCTGGGGTGACACACACACACTGCTCTATATTTAGTATGATGCCCCCACTCCTCCATATATATAGCATGATGGTGCCACTGCTCCATATACAGATGCATCTCACTAAATTAGAATATCATCAAAAAGTTAATTTATTTCAGTTCTTCAATACAAAAAGCTGTCTTTCAGCTCATTTGCATTGTTGAGTCTGGTGTCTCTCATCTTCCTCTTGACAATACCCCATAGATTCTCTATAATAGATTCTCTATGGGGTTAAGGTCAGGCGAGTTTGCTGCCAATCAAGCACAGTGATACTGTTGTGTGTAAACCAGGTATTGGTACTTTTGGCCGTGTGGACAGGGGCCAAGTCCTGCTGGAGAATGACATTTCCATCTCCAAAAAGCTTGTCGGCAGAGGGAAGCATGAAGTGCTGTGAAATGTCCTGGTAGACGGCTGTGCTGACTTTGGTCTTGATAAAACACAGTGGACCTACACCAGCAGATGACATGGCCCCCCAAACCATCACTGATTGTGGAGCCTTCACACTAGACCTCAAGCAGCTTGGATTGTGGACTGTCCACTCTTCCTCCAGACTCTGGGACCTTGATTTCCAAATGAAAATTGGAACTCTAGGACCTTGTGGAGTGTGTCAATGACTGCCTTCTGGACATCTGTCAAGTCAGCAGTCTTCCTCATGATTGTGGAGCATACTGAAACAGTATTGAAGAACTGGAATAAATTAACTTTTTGAAGATATTCTAATTTAGTGAGATGCACCTGTATATACTATGATGGTCCCACTGCCCCACATACATATAGTATAATGGCCCCACTACTCCATATGTAGTATGATGGACCCACTACTCCAGATATATAGTAGGATGGCTCCACTGCCCGATCATTTAAAAAAATAAAGTTTATTCTCACTTAATCCTGATTCCCTACATCACGGCCTCTGTCTCCTCTTCCATGGCGGGACTGCAGAGCAGAGCGATGCAATGATGTCATCGAGCCACCTGCGTGAGTATGCTGACATCTCGTTAACCGCAGGCCTATGGCGATCTGTGGCATATGAAAGAGATAGTGATAGGGCAGGGAGCTTGTGTCCCACTGCTTTATCATGCGACCCCTCTGCATAAGAGACATTAGGGCTACATTAGCTACGTCACAGAAGACACTGGAGCTGGAGTATATAGAATAGGAGACACTGGGGCTGGCGTATATTCATCACAGGATACATTGGGGCTAGAGCATATATATCACAGAAGAAGCTGGAGTATATAGAATAGGAGACACTGGAGCTGGAGTATATAGAATAGGAGACTCTGGAGCTGGAGTATATAGAATAGGAGACACTGGGGCTGGAGTATATAGAATAGGAGACACTGGGGCTGTTGTATATAGAATAGGAGACACTGGGGCTGGCGCATATACAGTTCTGCTCAAAAGTTTACATACCCCGGCAGAATTTTTGCTTTCTTGGCCTTGTTTCAGAGAAAATGAATGATAACAAAAACACTTTTTCTCCACTCATGGTTATTGGTTGGGTGAAGCCATTTACTGTCACATTTCTGTGTTTTCTCTTTTTAAATCTTAATGACAACTAGTGATGCTCGCTACTGCTCGGTGCTTGCCCGAGTATCTCACTACTCGAGATGCTCTGCGCTCACCGAGTATTTCCGGGTTGGTCGGGCGGGAAGTCGGGTCCCCTCCCTGCATGTTTGGCGCTCTTACAGAGCCAATGAACATGCAGGGATTGCCTGCCATGCACTGTAATGCCATAGCCATGTTGGTTGTGGGCATTACAGTGATTGGCTGGCCGCACAGCGTCATCAGGTCTATATCTGACCTGGCGCCGCCATGCTCATCACAGTCACTCCGGATCAGACAGTGTAGGGAGAGCTGCTGCTGCGTTAGGGAGAGATTTGATCGTGCATTAGGTAGTGTAGGGAGAAAAACCGCACATTACACATATCCATCTCAGCAAACAGTCCTTCTGAGGACTAATCCATCTGCAGAGATATCAGGCAGGCAGTGTATATAGGCCGGCAGGCAGTGTATATAGCAGACTGCAGTGCATATAGCACAAGAGGCTCCATTCCAATTCTGCCTTCTGCTGCTGTTAGATATTTCTATACAAAGGCCCAGGTCTCAGGGGCCAGGAATACTTTTCTTTGGATCTTAATCCTCATTATTTGCTTATAAAGCAATCCAGAGAACACCTTTTTTCTGCGCCATTTGCTTGTTGGTACTGCAGAATACAGCCAGGTCCTTTCCATATTAGAGCGCTAGAAATCCAGCTATTTAAAACTGTGTTTTCTCCGTCACACGGATCACATATACGTTGTCAGAAAATACTCCCATTTCTAGCCTCCATTTTTTCAGTGTGTCAGTGAAGCAATTCACAGCAGTTTGCTGTTCACACTACTTACCTACAGGCCAGGTATTTAAAACTCTGTTTTCTCCATCACACCGATCACATATAACTTCGCTTCAAACTCAGTAATTTGCAGTGAGCGTGGAAGATACTATCCTCCATTTAAAATGGGCAAGGCACGTGGCAAGGGACGGGGAACTGGACGTGATGGTAATGGTGCATGCAGAGGCCGAGGACAAGGCCGTGGGCAAGCCGAAATTGTGCCACAACAAACACCCACATCTTCTCGCCTGACCTTCCTGTCCCAATTTCTAGGGGACCGCAGCACACCACTATTGAACCCAGATCAGTGTCAAAAGGTTGTTGGTTGGATAGCGGATAACGCTTCCAGTCACTTAGCCACCACCACCACCACCCTGTCTTCCACACGGTCAAGTCTCAGTAGCCATGAGTCTGGACCTCATATTCCTCACCCTGATCCTCCTTCCTCCCACCATGCCGAGTACCCAGAGACAACTGATCCCACACTTGGACAATCTGAAGAGCTGTTCACTATTCCATTTATAGATTCGGGCCTCTCGCCCGGTCCACTTGAAGCTGGGCAAGAGGAGATCACGTGTAGCGATGCCCAAATATTTGAGCAGCCACGGTCACACGAAGGCGACGGTGGGAAACTGTCACAAGAGGTGGACGATGATGAGACACAATTGGCAGAAAGTCAGGAATAGTACCAGGGTGCAGAAGTGGGAGACAAGGTGGTGGATGATATAGTAACTGACCCAACCTGGCAGGAGGACATGCAGAGCAAGGACAGCAGCACACAGGGGGAGGGAGGCAGAGCACCCCAACAGGCAGGAAGAAGCAGTGTGGTGACCGCAGACAGAAGGCAGGCTACCGTTTCCCGTAACACCAACACGAAGGAAGTTGCCACTACAACTGTTAGGTCTTCCCGAGTCTGGTTGTTTTTTAAAGACTCTGCCGATAACTCCAAAAAGGCCATTTGCATCACGAGCCAGACCAGCATCAGCAGGGGTGGCAAAATGACCAGCCTCACCACCACCAGCATGATCAGGCACATGGCAGCAAAGCACTCGACTTTGTGGGCCGAACACCAGGGTTCAGGAACAGTGTCTACAGGTGGCACCATTGCTTCTTCTGCTGTTGTGCATGCAAGTCAATCCCCTGTCCATAGTGCATGCAAAGATGCCTCCTGCCCTGCACCTGTCATTGCACACTCTCAAGTAGCAGCATCAGGAAGCACGTCCATGTCCTTGTCCCAGCGCAGCGTTCAGTTGTTCATACTCCAGTCCTTGGAATGCAAGCGCAAATATGCAGCCAATGTCCCACAGGCCACACTACTAAATTCTCACAATTCACGACTGCTTGGCTCGAAATGTTGCCTTTTAGGCTTGTGGAGACAGAAGCATTCCGCAACCTGATGGCGGCGGCCGTCCCTTGGTACTCTGTCCCCAGTAGTGTTGAGCCACCCCCGTAGTGTTCGAGTTCGGTTCGGTTCGTCGAACACCCGTGTGTTCGCCGAACTGTTCGTCGAACTGTTCGTCGAACACCTTCGAACACCGTTAAAACCAATGGCAGGCAAACAAAAACACATAGAAACACATAGAAAACACCTTCAAAGGTGTCCAAAAGCTGACAAACTGCTCAGAAGACACAACTAACACATGGAAAAGTGACAAGTACATATAGTCATGCGAAAAGAAAAGAGGTGGAGGAGTAAAAGGAGGGGGAGACACAGATATAGGCATGTCATGCCCTTCTAAAATCCAAAAAGTGAGAAGCCGACACGGCCAGTCCGCACCTGCCCGTGCCACCTCCGTGTCGCCGGGTTTGTGCCAGAGCCACGGTGAACCCTGATGGCCAGCCCCCCTCTCCCAATACTGGTGCCTGTCCGCTGGTGGGTCGAGCGAGCCCCCCTGTGGTGGAGGCAGCTCTAAGCTTTTTAATTTAAATTGTCTCTCTAATTTGAATGAATACACTTTAAATCCATTTACAAGGATCTATTGGAGGGCAAGTCTCATGCCAGCAGCCGCGTAATTCCAGCTCCAGTAGCGTCCACTAAAGCTGCTGCAGTTAAGCTTTTATAAGGATCGAGCTCGGCTGTCCACCGCAAGGCATCCTACTGCCAGTCCCAGCCCCTATGCCTTGGGGTGCCTCCTGATGCTCTTCACTGAGTATCCCATGGTCCCGAAGCATTTCCTTTGAAAAAATTAAGTGTCTAAACTACAGGTGGTGTAGCTTGCTTAACAGCCGGGATAATCCGCTGACTAGCAGACACTGCTACTAGGCACAAAGTATTTCCTGGGCTAGATGCAGTTAAAAATTTGTAATTAGATACTCTCGTTGGATGCTGAGAAAGCATTCCATAGAGTCTCCTGGCACGCCATATATGATTCTCTTAAAAAGCTTAGGGTAGGGGTCTAGGGGACCCTTTTATAGCCAAAATCACGGCCCTGTATCGCAATACGTCACCTAGGCTGAAGATAAATGGAACTGTAGCACCCTGAGGGCTCGGTTGCTACAGACGTATTGCACCTCACCCAGAGGTGTGATATCTCACTCTCAGGTAAGGATGGAGTATGGATCAGGACCCGACACCTGCATGCATTACACCACATTGCCGTGGGGCAGGGCGACCAATATGCCCCTGAGATGGGCACGACAGTCCCTGTCCCTGGCTGGAGTGGGGGGAGGGAACACTGAGGAAGGGGAACCCTGTAGTGCAGGAGCAGGAAGGAAGCAGTTCCTGGGTGCATTGAGAAGGGAGTATAAAAGGTGGGCACCATCTTAGTTCAGTGCAGAGAAGTCTGAGCAGAAGTGGCAGGGAGCAGGGGCTCTGCATGAGCTCTGCTCCGGAGGCGGGCCTAGTAACAGAGGCCCAGGCCTGGAAGAGGGAGAAGGAAGGAAGAGGAGCGGAGAAGGCTCCAGGAACGAGGAATGAAGGGATCCCAGGGGTGCGGACGGGCGAGTCGCCACCGCACGCCCGAATCCACCTGCATGGAGGGGTCAGGCCAAAGGGGGAGACCGGTCCCCGAACTAGTGGAGGCAGGAAACGACCCTCAGCTAGAAACCGGAGGCTCTGACATTTTATGTGGCGCAGCCCCTCGCTACACCCGCTAGGAAGGCACCACATAGGGTCAGGGAAACTGGCGCCAAGTTTACCAAGAGGAGGCCCGAGGCAGCCGGACAGAAGTGTTGGTAAGAAAGGCCAGACAAAGGACACACAAAGGGGGTCCTGTGAAGTGCTCCAAAGTTATCTGGGAGTTGTCTGAGCCCCTCACAGTACGACGTGGGCAGCCGTTACCTGCAGACGTGGTCTGGATAATAAGAACTGTGAGTAAAGGCCCTGGACTGCATCACTGACTCCGTGTCGTTACTGCTGCTGCCCTGCACCATCACCCCCATCCTCCGCATACACTGCCCTGAGGCTATACTCCTCCCGTGGGGAGTTATGCTACGCTCTGCTGCACCCACAACACCAGCCTCAGCGGTCTGCCCTGTAGCGGCGGTTCACTCTGACCGCAATCCACGGGTGGCGTAGTCGGACATTTAAACATCAAAACCACATAAATAGTTCCGCCACTGGTTTGACCGCCCTGAGCCACGGAACCAGGTCGCCGCCACGAAGACTACAACCACCAGCATCCACCAAAAAGGGTCCGGCTCCGGGTGTCCCAAGGCCCAGGGGGTGCGTCAGAACATTTTCATCACCTTTCACAATCACCAATGGGACAAGGCAGGGATGTCCTCTGTCCACTCTCTTATACATCCTAGTGACGGAGCACCTGCTCTCATCAATTCGCCATAACCCCAATATTAGGTGGATTGAGGTGGGAGGCACCGAGTACAAGTGCTCTCTATTTGCTGATGATGTCCTAGTATATATCACTCAATCACATATATCCATCCATGCTGTTATGGCTGAAATAGATCACTTTGTTACATGGTAAAATTTTAAAATCAATGCAGCGAAGTCTGAGGCCCTCGATGTCTCCCTCCCCAAATCCATATAGGATTCCATCCAGTCCAACTTTCCCTTTGCCTGGCCCTCACAGGGTATCAAATACTTAGGAATTCCTATTCATAGAGACCTCTCCCATCTATGTTATCTTAATTTTGGGCCCTTTATTGAACAATTCCATACAGACCACGGTTGGCAAGTTAGAACTGTAAGATTCACTACGTGAACCGCTGGTGTTTTGTGGAAAAGCACATGTACACTGCGTTCCAAATTATTATGCAAAAAGTGTTTAGGAGTGATAAGGGAAGAATTTGTTTGTTTGTCAGTTAAACTCATTGATGGTGATGTGTGTCAGGGCTCTTTATATCACTGTAAGCAATTGCAGACACCTGTGCTAATTAGTTTGGCAGGTGTGTCCAATGAAAGGCAAGACTACTTAAGAAGGCTCTCTCACATTATTAAGCAGCCTACATTTTCTGCCAAAATGGGAAAGAAAAAGGATGTGTCGGCTGCTGAGAAGCAACAAATTGTGGAGTGTTTAGGTCAAGGCATGACTACAATCAACATTGTGCGATGATCAGGATGAAGTGTCTTGGCAATCAAGAAGTATGTAGCTGATTCACAGTACACAAGTGTGCGTGCTGATAAGGGCAAATTGAGGACTCTTTCCTACAGGCAATTACGTCAGGTTGAAAGAGCAGCGGCAAAAAAGCCTTGTCATAGCAGCAGACAAGTTTTTGAAGCTGCTTGTGCCTCCAACGTCCCCCGAACAACAAGATGCAGGGTCCTTCAGAGGTTTGCAGCTGTGCATACGCCATCCTGTCGACCTCCTCTATCCACTTCACACAAGCAGAAACGGCTCCAGTGGGCCAAACATTACATGAAGACTGATTTCAAAACTGTTTTGTTCACGGATGAGTGCCGTGCAGCGCTCGATGGTCCAGATGGATGGAGTGGAGGATGGCTGGTTGATGGACACCCCACGCAAACACGGCTACAGCGCCAACAAGGAGGAGGTGGAGTAATGTTTTGGGCTGGAATCATGGGGAGAGAGATTGTCGGCCCCTTTAGGATCCCTGAAGGCGCTAAAGATGAACTCCATAATGTATGTGGATTTTCTCAAACAGCACTTCCTGCCATGGTTCAAGAAGAAGAACCGTGTATTTCACAGCAAGATCATTTTTCTGCATGATAATGCACCATCTCATGCTGCACATAAAACATCTGCATCTCTGGCTGATATGGGCATAAAAGGGGACAAACTTATGGTGTGACCCCCATGCTCCCCTGACCTCTACCCCATTCAGAACCTTTGGAGCATCATTAAAAGGAGTGTCTATGATGGCGGGAGGCAGTTCACATCTAAGCAACAGCTCTGGGAGGGTATTCTGTCCTCATGCAAAACAATTGAAGCAGAAACCATCCAAAACCTGACAAATTCAATGGACGAGAGAGTTCAGAAGCTCCTTTCGAACAAGGGGTCCTATGTGAAAATGTAACATCACCTAGAATAAAGTTTTGAGTTGAAAACTGTTTGATTTCAGTTTCTAACAACCTGCTAATGCTTATAATTTCAAAAATGACCATTTTTTTGGTCTTTATTAAAATGAAAAGGTTGATCGAAAAGTTTGGGGGATCTAAGAGTGTGGCAACCCAGTAGTCATGATTACTTTGAATTCTGACAATATGAGGGTCATGCTGCAGGTAGTGCAGCAAGAAGGCACTTATGTGTCTTGCGCATCTCGGAGCCCCAAAATTATTTTCCGGGCTAGATGCAGCTAAAAATTATTTTTAATTTTAAATCTGGTGGAGCTTATTATAGATGGCCTAATAGAATCAGTGCTGCACACTGCTACAAAGCCCAAATTATTTTCCAGTCAAGATACAGATAAACATGATTAGTAATTTGAAAGCTTAAAACGTTTGGTAGGGTGATTTTAACCAATCATCAAGCTTTTACTCTCCCCAGGATGACACAGGGGTAGAAAAGTCGTTTCGGATCCATGATTTGTTCATCTTTATGAACGTGAGTCTGTCTACATTATCAGTGGAGAGCCGCGTGCGCTTATCTGTCAGCACACCACCAGCAGCGCTGAACACACGTTCAGACAGAACGCTGGCTGCGGGGCATGACAAGATCTCCAAGGCGTAAGTGGCTAGCTCCGGCCATTTATCCAGATTGGAAGCCCAAAAAGAGCAAGGGTCCAGTGACACAGTCGTGGCTTCAATGTTTACTTGGAGATACTCCTGTACCATCGTCTCTAGGCGTTGACTATGTGTCAGACTTCTTGTCTCCTGTGGCCTTGCAAAGGATGGGCTAAAAGAGTGGTGAAATGATTCCGCAAAATTGATGTTACCAGCAGATACTGTGGTTCTGTTACGGTTTGAGTGCTGAACACTTGACAGTCCCACGGTTGGCAAGTTGGAACTGTGAGATTCACTACGTGCACCACTGGTATTTTGTGGAAAAGCACATAGAATCATAGAATCATAGAATGGTAGAGTTGGAAGGGACCTCCTGGGTCATCTGGTCCAACCCCCTGCTCAAAGCAGGATTCACTAAACCATCTCAGACAGATGTCTGTCCAGCCTCTGTTTGAAGACGTCCATTGAAGGGGAACTCACCACCTCTCGTGGCAGCCTGTTCCACTCATTAATCACCCTAACTGTCAAAAAGTTTTTTCTAATATCTAATCTGTGTCTCCTCCCATTCAGTTTCATCCCATTGCTTCTAGTCTTTCCTTTTGCAAATGAGAATAAAGATGATCCTTCTACAATGTGACAGCCCTTGACATGTAAGATTCTGCAACAGTCTCTGCTGATACTCCTGCATGCGTGCATCCCTTTCTATGGCAGGAATAATTTCTGCAAATTTACTTTTGTACCGGGGATCTAACAGTGTGGCAACCCAGTAGTCAGGATTATTTCTAATTCTCACAATTCGAGGGTCATGTTGCAGGTAGTGCAGCAAGAAGGCACTCATGTGTGTTGCGCATCCAGGAGCACCAAGTCCCTGTTGTGTTGGTGGCGAGGTAACAATCATGCTTCCTTCCTCTGTCCTCTCCCCCCAACCTCGCACAACAGAAATGTGATCAAGGTCTCCCTCATCTGATGAGTCTTCCATCAGTTCGTCCTCCACTTCTTCCTGGGCTCCTGCACCTTCCTCACTAGTTTGGCTGCTACCATGCGCCCTGGTAAAACCATCTCCCCCACCCTCACATGCCTGCCGCCTTGGTGCTGCCGACCTTCTGGACCTTGCAGATGTTAGCCCTTCCGCATACAACTCCTCCTCCTCTACTTCCTCCACCTCCTCTTGTGCCACCACCTGACTCCGAATTCTGTTTAACATGTGCTCCAGCATGTAAATCACCGGAATAGTCATGCTGATAATGGCATCGTCAGCACTAAACATCTTCGTCGCCATTTCAAAACTGTGCAGAAGGGTGCATAGGTCCCTGATCTGAGACCACTCCTCCAGCGTGATTTGCCCCACCTCTGAATCTCGTTGGCCCAGGCTATACGTCAGAACGTATTGCACCAGGGCTTGTCGGTGCTGCCACAGTCGCTGCAACATGTGCAGAGTTGAATTCCACCGGGTAGGCACATCGCATTTTAGCCGGTGAAGTGGCAGGCCCAACGACTTCTGTAGAGATGTAAGTCGCTGAGCTGCAGGATGCGAACGGCGGAAGTGAGCACACAGCGACCGTGCCCTCTGCAGAAGGCCATCTAGTCTGGGATAGTGGGCTAAAAATTGCTGGACAACCAGGTTCAACACGTGAGCCATACAAGGCACGTGTGTGACATTGCCCCGGCGAAGGGCCGCACCCAGGTTTGCAGCATTGTCGCACACGGCCTTCCCTGGTTTCAGGTCCAGTGGAGACAACCATTCATTAAATTGGTTCTCCAGAGCTGACCACAACTCCTCAGCTGTGTGACTCACATTTCCCAGACATTTCAATGTAAAAACCGCCTGATGACGTTGAGCCCTACTGCCAGCATAGTAAGGAGGTGTGCAGGATCCCTTCTGCGCAGTTAGAAAGCTTGTGGCATGACCAGACAGGCTTTGGATGCAGGTGGAAGACCAAGAGGAGGTTGAGGAGACAGAAGCAGTGGAGGAACTTTGACATAAAGAGGATTGACGCACAACTCGTGGGGACGGCAAGACTTGGACAGCAGCCCCTTGTCCTGCTGTCACCATAGTTACCCAGTGCCCAGTCAGCGACATGTAACGCCCCTGTCCATGCCTACTCGTCCAAGTGTCTGTGGTGAAATGCACCCTGTCACACACAGAGTTTCTCAAAGAAGCGGTGATGTTGTGTGCGACATGCTGGTGGAGCGCAGGCACACCTTTCTTTGAGAAGTAGTGCCGACTGGGCATCTGGTACTGGGGCACTGCGACGGACATAAGGTCTCGAAAATCCTCTGTGTCCACCAGGCGGAAAGGCAGCATTTCTGTAGCCAAGAGCTTGCAGATGGTGAAATTCAACCTCTTAGCTTTCTCATGGCTAGGAGGAAATGGTCTTTTACTTGTCCACATCTGAGGGACCGAGGGCTGGCTATTGTGCTTAGACGGGGTTGATAAGGGTGTCCCCGGCAAACTGCCGGTCTGTGAGAAAGATGCAGGCGGACATGTTAGGTTGCCTTGATCCAAAGGTGGTGCTATCGATGTCGGACAGCGCTCAAAACCAGCTGGTGTTACCACCTCCAAAGAAAATGATGACCTGCCAATCACGCTGGCTGTTGCGGGTAAAGAGGTGGCAGGTCTGCGCCCCAAAACAGGTGTGACTGCTGTCCCCCCAGTCACAGAGGATGAAGAGGCCGCGGATGCACAAGATATGGCAGACGGTGGTTGGCCCGGCCGGCTAGGCCGCATTGTAGCACACTGAGCTTCCCACTGCAACTTATGCTTCATGTCCATGTGCCGGTTCATGCATGAAGTACTCAAACTATGTATTTTTTGGCCTCTACTTAGCTTTTGCTGACAAATGTTACAGATAACACGAGTTGGGTCATCTTTATTGATCTGAAAAAATGCCCAGGCTATGCAAGGCTTAGCACCCATGCGACCTGAAGAGCCACCACGACTTGTGGTGAGAGGCAGAGTTGTGTTTGAGGATGCAGTTGTTGACGTGCTTCCAGTACTACGTCTCTGTCCAGGAAGGCGCAACCTGACCTCGTCATCACTAGCATCTTCCTCCACCTCCTCTGCTGACCTCATCTCTTGGCTGACTGTGGGTTGACAGTAAGTGGGATCTCCGACCTCATCATCATCACCCTGTGCGTTATCACACCCGTCGTCCTCAGAGCCAACCTGTTCCTGCCCTGACAAAAAACTAAAGTTGTCGCTCCAATCAGGTATTTGAGTCTTATCATCGTCTTCCTCATTGTCTCCACCAACAGGAGTTACAGTTTGGGAATGAGGGTCTACATTATGGTCAGAACCTTCTGCGTCTGGTCCTGGATCCGACTCATAAAGATTCTGGGCATCAGTGCAGATCATTTCCTCGTCTGGATTCACAGAAGCGCTGGAGTCGACCTCTGATTCCCAGGCTATAGTATGAGTAAACAGCTCTGCAGACTCAACCATCTGTTCTACCTCATACTCAGACGGGCAGCTGGAGATTTGGGAGCTGTGAGGAAGCAAGTGCGATTTGGGTGACACCTTTGAGGACTGGAGTATTTGTGATGTTGAAGTTGATGTGGAGGAGAGCCCACTTAAAGGAGCACTTGATATCCGTTGAAGCACCTGCTGTTTTTGTGCCTCATCTGGAATTTGTAGCGATTGGTGTGGCCGTAAGAAAGGGATCTTATCACATTGTCCGCTAAAAGAAGTAGACATTTTAGTTTGGCTGGAAGATGGTCTTTCTTCTGCAGATGTTACTGTTGCTTTAACACCTACCCCACGGACACAACCTTTTTTCCCCTTCCCAACACGCCTATTCCCCTTTCCACCAGCAGCAGGCCTTTTTCCACTCATTTGGGTGGTTAACTAATTCACAACTCTGGAGTTGTTTGCACAAAAAAACAATGGATGGTAACCGAGCAGAGCTGAGTGGCCAAACTGTGGTATTAGGCCAAAACTATTGGCTGGGTTAGATGCAGAAAAAAATTATTTTGAATTTGCAACCTGATGGAGGTCAGTATAGATGGACTAATAGAGAAAGTCCGACACACTACTAGAAGGCCAAATATTTTTTCAGAGGTAGATGCAGAAAAAAATATATTCAGTTTGCAACCTGATGGAGGTCAGTATAGATGGATTAATAGAACAAGACCCACACACAGCTAGAAGCCCAATATTTTTTCAGAGGTAGATGCACAAAAAACTATATTCAGTTTGCAACCTGATGGAGGTCAGTATAGATGGACTAATACAACAAGTCCCACACACAGCTAGAAGCCCAAATATTTTTTCAGAGGTACTGTAGATGCAGATAAAAATTAGTTTTAATTTGCAACCTGATGGAGGTCAGTATAGATGGACTAATAGAGAAAGTCCGACACACTACTAGAAGGCCAAATATTTTTTCAGAGCTAGATGCAGAAAAAAATTATATTCAGTTTGCAACCTGATGGAGGTCAGTATAGATGGACTAATAGAACAAGTCCCACACACTGCTAGAAGCCCAAATATTTTTTCAGAGGTACTGTAGATGCAGATAAAAATTAGTTTTAATTTGCAACCTGATGGAGGTCAGTATAGATGGACTAATAGAGAAAGTCCGACACACTACTAGAAGGCCAAATATTTTTTCAGAGCTAGATGCAGAAAAAAATTATATTCAGTTTGCAACCTGATGGAGGTCAGTATAGATGGACTAATAGAGAAAGTCCGACACACTACTAGAAGGCCAAATATTTTTTCAGAGGTAGATGCAGAAAAAAACATATTCAGTTTGCAACCTGATGGAGGTCAGTATAGATGGATTAATAGAACAAGACCCACACACAGCTAGAAGCCCAATATTTTTTCAGAGGTAGATGCAGAAAAAACTATATTCAGTTTGCAACCTGATGGAGGTCAGTATAGATGGACTAATAGAACAAGTCCCACACACTGCTAGAAGCCCAAATATTTTTTCAGAGGTACTGTAGATGCAGATAAAAATTAGTTTTAATTTGCAACCTGATGGAGGTCAGTATAGATGGACTAATAGAGAAAGTCCGACACACTACTAGAAGGCCAAATATTTTTTCAGAGGTAGATGCAGAAAAAAATATATTCAGTTTGGAACCTGATGGAGGTCAGTATAGATGGACTAATAGAACAAGTCCCACACACTGCTAGAAGCCCAAATATTTTTTCAGAGGTACTGTAGATGCAGATAAAAATTAGTTTTAATTTGCAACCTGATGGAGGTCAGTATAGATGGACTAATAGAGAAAGTCCGACACACTACTAGAAGGCCAAATATTTTTTCAGAGGTAGATGCAGAAAAAAATATATTCAGTTTGCAACCTGATGGAGGTCAGTATAGATGGACTAATACAACAAGTCCCACACACAGCTAGAAGCCCAATATTTTTTCAGAGGTAGATGCAGAAAAAAATATATTCAGTTTGCAACCTGATGGAGGTCAGTATAGATGGACTAATAGAACAAGTCCCACACACTGCTAGAAGCCCAAATATTTTTTCAGAGGTACTGTAGATGCAGATAAAAATTAGTTTTAATTTGCAACCTGATGGAGGTCAGTATAGATGGACTAATAGAGAAAGTCCGACACACTACTAGAAGGCCAAATATTTTTTCAGAGGTAGATGCAGAAAAAAATATATTCAGTTTGCAACCTGATGGAGGTCAGTATAGATGGACTAATACAACAAGTCCCACACACAGCTAGAAGCCCAAATATTTTTTCAGAGGTACTGTAGATGCAGATAAAAATTAGTTTTAATTTGCAACCTGATGGAGGTCAGTATAGATGGACTAATAGAGAAAGTCCGACACACTACTAGAAGGCCAAATATTTTTTCAGAGCTAGATGCAGAAAAAAATTATATTCAGTTTGCAACCTGATGGAGGTCAGTATAGATGGATTAATAGAACAAGACCCACACACAGCTAGAAGCCCAATATTTCTTCAGAGGTAGATGAAGAAAAAAATATATTCAGTTTGCAACCTGATGGAGGTCAGTATAGATGGACTAATAGAACAAGTCCCACACACTGCTAGAAGCCCAAATATTTTTTCAGAGGTACTGTAGATGCAGATAAAAATTAGTTTTAATTTGCAACCTGATGGAGGTCAGTATAGATGGACTAATAGAGAAAGTCCGACACACTACTAGAAGGCCAAATATTTTTTCAGAGGTAGATGCAGAAAAAAATATATTCAGTTTGCAACCTGATGGAGGTCAGTATAGATGGATTAATAGAACAAGACCCACACACAGCTAGAAGCCCAATATTTTTTCAGAGGTAGATGCAGAAAAAAATATATTCAGTTTGCAACCTGATGGAGGTCAGTATAGATGGACTAATAGAACAAGTCCCACACACTGCTAGAAGCCCAAATATTTTTTCAAAGGTACTGTAGATGCAGATAAAAATTAGTTTTAATTTGCAACCTGATGGAGGTCAGTATAGATGGACTAATAGAATGATGCTATGCCCAAAAGATTTTACTTCACTAGGTGCAGTAAAAAAATTGGTATTCTATACACAGGTGTTATATCTTGCAACACAGATAGGCTACTCCACTGACTAACACACTCTGCAATAGGCCAAAAAGGATTAGCTTTGCTAGATTCAGCCAAATGCTGTGAAAAAAACTTGCACAGCACTGGCACAGACCTGCCTGGCAAAAACTGATAGGAACTCATGTAACCTAGTCCTGAAAAGGACTGCAATTACA
The DNA here is from genome assembly GCF_046119375.1 of Phyllobates terribilis. Classification (NCBI taxonomy): domain Eukaryota; kingdom Metazoa; phylum Chordata; class Amphibia; order Anura; family Dendrobatidae; genus Phyllobates; species Phyllobates terribilis. The sequence continues at coordinate 2,543,840 of NW_027362848.1, read as the reverse complement.
ATTAGTCTTTACTCCCACAACCGATCTATTTAAGAGCACAGACCTCCCTGATAAAAGTCGTAGGAAATGCTGTAACCTAGTCCTTAAAAGGACTGCAATCACAACTATTCCCTACTCCCAAGCTATCTGTATATTTGTGCGAAAATTGGCTTGAAATTAACAAGGTATAGCGCACACAGCAACAGCGGTGCCGTCTAACACGCAGCTGCAGCAGTGAGAAAATGGTGGCGACGGGGAAAATGGCTTGGTCTTATAGGGCAAGGACATGTGACATACACTGCCAATGACACATGCCCTTGCTTGTGTGAAAAAAAGCACTTCGCTCCGTGTGTGCGCTGCTGATAGGCTGACAGATTACACCTCCCCACTGTAAATGCGGGAAAGAGAAAAAAAATGGAGATCTTCATTGTTCCTGCAGAGATCCATCCCCTGCCCCTCCCCCCACCCCGCTGTACACTCAAACTGCGCATTAACATTAATTTTCATCATTACTGAGAAAAAATCCAGTTATGATTTTGGTGCACGAACAGTTATCGAACATAACCTCGAACAGCCGAATTTTTCTCAAATTGTTCGTGTTCGCCGAACGGCTCGAACACCGCCCAAAACAGCTCGAATTTGAGATTGGCGAACAGTTCGAGTAGAACAACGCTCATCTCTAGTCCCCAGCCGCCACTATTTCTCCCAGTGTGCCGTCCCCACATTACACAAGCACGTGTCCCAAAACATTAGCCGTGCCCTCAACAACGCAGTTACCGGTAAAGTCCACCTAACCACGGACACGTGGACAAGTGCTTGTGGGCAGGGATGGTACATCTCGCTGATGGCACACTGGGTTAACATAGTGGAAGCCGGGACCCAGTCGGACCTTGGGACGGAACACGTCCTCCCGACGCCAAGGATTGCAGGCCCTAGGTCAATCAGGGTTGCCCCCACGGTCTACAGCTCCTGAACCTCATGCTCCTCAGCCTCCTCCTCCTCAGCCTCCATCTCCGAAATGACCACATCAGTCACAAGCTGGAAGCACTGCAGCACTGCCTCGGCCAAGCGGCAACAGGCTGTGCTGAAGCTAATATGCTTAGGTGAAAAAACACACAATGCTGAAGAGTTATGGACAGCTCTGAAAGAGCAGGCAGATCTGTGGCTCAAACCGCTGAACCTACAGCCAGGCATGGTCGTGTGTGACAATGGCCGGAACCTGGTGGCGGCTCTGAGGCGAGGCGAGCTCACACACGTACCATGCCTGGCCCATGTGCTTAACCTCGTGGTTCAGCGGTTACTCAAATCCTACCCGGAGCTGCCGGATCTGCTTGTTAAAGTATGCCGCCTGTGTGCCCATTTTAGAAAGTCAGCTACAGCTTCCGCCGCCCTTGCAGTGTTTCAGCAATGTTTGCAGCTTCTGGCTCACAGACTGGTGTGTGATGTCCCCACACGTTGGAACTCTACATTGCAGATGTTGGGAAGGATTTGTGAGCAGAACAGGGCAGTTGTTGAGTACCAGCATCAAAAAGGCTATCGGTATTCAGTTCAGACTCCACACATAAGACCTCAGTAGTGGACGTGGATGTCAGACATATGTACCATCCTCCAAAACTTTGAGGACTCCACCAAGATGGTGAGCGGCGATGACGCCATAATTAGCGTCACCATCCCGCTTCTCTGTCTTCTGAAACGCTCTCTGCTCACAATCAAAGATGATGCATTGCAGGCGGAGCACGATAAGATGGAGCAATTAACCATACAGGGTGATTACACACAGCCAAGCCTCATCTCATCCCAACGTGGATTGGGTGACAATGAGGAAGAGGAGGAGGAGGAAGGACAGGAACTAGTTTCATGCACTATAGACGGTGCTATCTGCACAGCTGTCATACCGTCTGTTCAGCGTGGATGGCCAGAGGACAGAGAGGAGGAGGAGGAGAGCATGGTCAGTCATCCTCTTGGTGAGGACACGGAAGTCTTGCCTGTTAGTAGTCTGGCACGCATGGCTGAGTTTATGTTATGCTGCCTTTCCCATGACCCTCGCATTCTCAAAATTTTAGGTCATTACTGGTTGGTGACACTTCTAGACCCACTCTACAAGGAGAACTTTATATCTCTTATTCCTGAGGCGGACAGGTGTACAAAAATGAGGCAGTACCAGAAGGCCCTTGTTGCGGAACTATTAAAAAAATTCCCATCTGAAAACGCTGGAGGCAGAGGGCACACTTCGTTCGACAACCAAGGCCCCCACTCTGTCACTTCTTCTCTCTGACTGAACACTGTTCTAAGATGGTGCCCACCTTTTATACCTCCCTCTAGAACATGAGCCCAGGTGACCAGCAAACAATGGGCTCCTATCTACGCTCAGGAACCAACCCCTATCTGCTCCTACATCACTGGGTATTCCTACCCCCTCCCCACTCCAGCCAGGGACATGGTCTGTCGTGCCTGCATTTCTGTCTAATGGGAGCACCGTTGAGCTGTCCCTCGGAAATGGGGTGAGTGTGCTGTATGCAGCTAACTGAACCCTGGTCCATACTCCATCCTTACCCGGGAGTGGAATATCACACCTCTGGCAGAGGTGCAATACCCCTGTAGCGGCCGAGCCCTCGGGGCGCTACATTTTTATGATGCCTGTAAAAAAACTTTTTTATACAGTATGTTCATGTATACCCCCCAGGAGTAAATGTTTGTCAGCCCATACACTTAGTGCATGGCATTACAAATATAGGAGGCCCGCTCCTTTCTAATGGTAAAAAAATTTTATGATGCGCTCCTCCACATCTCTTCCAAGGGCCATTGAAGTGCTTCCAAATTTTTGGCAGCCCTTGCAGTCACTGCATAGTCCAACACTATGGGAGACTCTCTCCTTTCTAATGGGAATTTGTCATTACTGTGGCCTGGTCTATGTGTCTTTAAATTCTTAGTGGGTTTTTTCCTAAACTTGGTCAGCCGTTGGACTCACTGCATACCCTATAACTGTATAGCAGACCCTCTCCTTTCTAATGGGAACATGTCATATCTTGTTACTGTGGCCCTGCTCTGTGTGTCTTTAAATTCTTAGTGGGGATTTTCCTAAAATCTGTCAGCCGTTGGACTCACTGCATACCCTATAAAAGTATAGCCGACCCTATCATTTCTAATGGGAATTTGTCGTTACTGTGGCCCTGCTCTATGTGTCTTTAAATTCTTAGTGGGTTTTTTCCTAAAATTGGTCAGCCGTTGGACTCACTGCATACCCTATAACTGTATAGCAGACCCTGTCCTTTCTAATGGGAGCATGTCGTACCTTGTTACTGTGGCCCTGCTCTGTGTGTCTTTAAATTCTTATTGGGGTTTTTCATTAAAATTTGTCAGCCATTGGATTCACTGCATACCCTATAACTGTATAGCAGACCCTCTCCTTTCTAACGGGAACATGTTGTACCTTGTTACTGTGGCCATGCTCTTTGTGTCTTTAAATTGTTAGTTTTTTTTCAAAAATTTTGGCCACCCTTGCAGTCACAGCATGGGCATTACCACTATAGAAGACCCGCTCCTTTATAATGGGAACATTTTTTTTACTGAGACCCTCCTCTATGTCTCTTCAAAGGGGTATTAGGTTGCGTCCAAATTTTTGACAACCCTTGCAGTCACTGGATGCGCAATAACAGTATAGGAGACCCACTTGTTAATAATGGGAACAACAAAGCATAGCCCTCTGATGGCTCTCTAACAATAGCTAGGGCCGACTGCTGGCCTTTTAAGAATAGTAAGGGCCGTCTGATGTCCCTATAAAAATAGGCTTTATGACTTTCAGAGTCCCTCCATCATAAATAAAACAGGATGTGTCTGATGACACCACATTGCCAGATGAGGTTGTAAAATGTTAAAATGACATTTCCCGGTGAATGCATTTGTCATAAAAAATAACATAAAAAAACATAACAATAGGATCTTTCTTTAGTATAAAAAACAGCATCACCAATTTAACCTCAATGTAATCACATTGTTCAGCTCATGCACCTCCTCCTCCATCTCCGAAATGACCACATCAGTCACAAGCTGACAGCACTGCAGCACTGCCTTGGCCAAACAGCAACAGGCTGTGCTGAAGATAACATGCTTAATGCTTAATTGACAAACCGCCCAGCGCTGCATAGTTGTTGAAAGCTGTAACACAGCAGCTTGATCTGTGGCTCTCACCGCTGAACATACAGCCAGGCATGGTCGTGTGTTACAATGGGCAGAACCTGGTGACGGAGAAATGACAACCGGGGTAGATACGGTTTCCCTCTATGCCAGTCCTTTCACAGAGCTAAAGAATATGGCTGTGGTGAAATACAACTCCCACTGAGAAGCTGTTTCAGATTGAAAAACATTGTGCCCACCAGAGGATTTGTTTCTGAGGGCTAACCTTTCTCACCCGCTCAAGAGCCCCATAGCAGCTGCAAAGTTAGCGCTATCATGAACTCTCCTGAGGTAGAAGCCAAGGCACACCAGAGAATTCTCTGGTGGGACTGTCCAACCCTGACGAGAAGCAGTCCTGGCTAAGAAAAGTGTGTGGGAAGATTCCAGGACACTCTATTTTTACTGAGGAGGAAACACATGCAAACATGGGGAGAACATACAAATTTCTTGCAGATGTTGTCCTTGCTGGGATTTGAACCCAGGATCCCAGTGCTGCAAGACTTCAGTGCTAACCACTGATCCAATGTGCTGCCGTTCACCCTCTAATATCTAACAGGCTGGAGAAACTTGAACCTACTGCCACTCTATCATCAGCTCCTTTGTGAGAAAATGTATTTGGGCAGCCACTCAGTCTACCAAATAAAATTCCAGAGAAGGAAATTGAGGATGGCTTCGCTACTGGTACTGGGGGCAGTGCTAATACCATGGTGTTGTACCATAGTTTGCTGGAAATATTCCAGGCTGGTAGGAGGCAAGAAAATTCCCACAGAAAAGTACCAGCAGTAATGTTCAGGCCACATTTCAAGTGCAAGCAGCTTTAGAGGACTTCCTGGGAGAAATAACACGCAAGGTAGATACGGTTTCCCTCTATGCCAGTCCTTTCACTGAGCTAAATACAACTCTTATCAAAAAAAGTTGTGGACTGGCTCCGTACCGTCCCTGGCCACATTCACCTGTCCACGTGTTTGTGGTTAGGCAGTCCTTCTAAGTAAGTGCACTTGGTAGGGCATGGGTAATGTTGTGGGACCCGTGCTTGTGGAAGGCGAAGGCGATACCGGGAAAAATGCTGGCAGCTGGGGACAGAGTATGGACACCCGGCCGCCACCTGCATGAGGTTGTGAAAAGCTTCCACCTCCACAAGCTTAAAAGGCCATATTTCAAGTGCAAAGAGCTGCCCAGAAATCTGTCAGTTTAGTGTTGCGGCCTGTGGGTGGGTGGGTGGCTGGCTGCATACTTGCAATTGCATTCCAAGTAACAGAAAACTAAGCAGATGATGGCCTCTATCATCATCATGGCCTCACCTCGGCACTATGAACTCTCCTGAAGGAGAAGCCAGGGCCCGCCGGAGGAGTCTCCGGTTCTCTGATGGGCCCGTCCAACCCTGCCGAAAAGCAGCCCTGGCTAAGAAAAGTGTGGGGGAAGGTTCCTGGACACTCTATGGCTACTTTTTTAATGCGGATCGGCCATGCTTATGCATGTTATTTCTCAAAACGCATTACGGATCAGGCCATTTTCCAACTCTGTATTAAAGAAATTAAATGCGCAAAGAAAGATGTGTGTGTGTCAAAGCACCATTGACAAGTGCGAGTTGATGTTGGATGGGCTGCCATTGCTTCTGCAACAAGCTCAATTACAGGATTTTCTGGGAGAAATGACACGCAGGGTAGATACGGTTTCCCTCTATGCCAGTCCTTTCACCGAGCTAAATACAACTCTTAGCAAAAAAAGTTGTGGACTGGCTCCGTACCGTCCCTGGCCACATTCACCTGTCCACGTGTTTGTGGTTAGGCGGTCCTTCCCAGTAAGTGCACTGGGGAGGGCACGGGTAATGTTATGGGACCCGTGCTTGTGGAAGGCGGAGGCGATACCGGGAAATATAGTGGCGGCTGGGGACCGAGTATGGACACCCGGCCGTCGCCGGCATGAGGTTATGAAAAGCTTCCGCCTCCACGAGCCTAAAAGGCCACATTTCAAGTGCAAGCAGCTGTCAAAAATTTGGCAGTATAGTATTGCAGCCTGTGGTTGTGTGGCTGCCGGCATTCTTGTGCTTGCATTCCAAGGAATGGGGTAGGGACAACTGAACCCTGCAGTGGGACAAGGAGATGGACGGTGATTGTTGCAAGTCTGCAATGACAGGTGCATGGCGGGAGGCATCTTCGCATGTGCCAAGGATCACTTATGATGGGCACACATTTAGGCAGTGACCTGGGAGTCAGAGATGTTTCCAGAGGTCTTCCCCTTGCTGTTCCCATGTCTTTTCAGCACTGTATGCATGTGTCTGATGATGTGTCACACACCACATGGCCAGATAAGGTTGTAAAATGTTAAAATGACATTTCCTGGTGAATGCATTTGTCTTGGTTGAAAGCAATGCAAAAGTGCAAAAACGTGTCAAAAATGCTACGTGTGTAGGAGTATTTTTGTTTTTGTTTATTTATTTTGCCTTATATACAAGTCATCACCCTGGAAAGGATGTTCCTTACGCCGTAAAAGTGGCGTAATACTCTGACGACGTTGTTGACAGCAGTGATCTGGGAGTCAGAGATGCTTCCAGGGGTCTTCCCCATGCTGTTCCCATGTCATTTGAGCACAGTTCCCATCGATTTGGGCAATTTTTAGGCCCTCTGCAGACCGCCGTGGGGAGCCACCTGAAAAATGCTCAAGTTTCCCCTAGACTTATATTGGCTCATTGCTCGGGTTGAGCACCCGAGTATTTCAATTTGCTCGACCCGAGCAACGAGTACTCGAGCATTTTAGTGCTCGCTCATCACTAATGACAACCAAAAACATCCAAATAATCCTGATCAAAAAGTTCACATACCCTGGTGATTTTGGCCTGATAACATGCACAGAATTTGACACAAATGGGTTTGAATGGCTACTAAAGGTAGCATCCTCACCTATGACCTGTTTGCTTGTAATCAGTGTGTGTGCATAAAGCTGAGTGAGTTTCTGGGATCCAGCCACTGACGTTTCTGGATTTTGAGATGGGGAAAGCAAAAGAATTATCAACGGATCTACGGGAAAAGGTAGTTGAACTGTATAACACAGGAAAGGGAGGCAAAAAGAGTATAACACAGGAAAGGGATACAAAAAGATATCCCAGGAATTGATAATGCCAGTCTGCAGTGTTCAAACTGTGATTAACAAATGGAAAATCAGATGCTCTGTAAAAACCAAACCACAGTCAGGTAGACCAACAAAAATTTCAGCCACAACTGCCAAGAAAATTGTTCGGGATGCAAAGAAAAACCAACAAATAACATCAGCTGAGAACACACTTAGGGGTGTACTCACTTTTGTTGCCAGCGGTTTAGACATTAATGGCTGTGTGTTGAGTTATTTTGCAGGCACACCAAATTTACAGTTAAACAAGCTGTACACTGACTACTGTACATTGTATCAAAGTGTCGCATCTTCAGTGTTGTCCCATCAAAAATATATATATGTATTCCGGCCCATTTTTGGAGTTTTGTGTGAAATTATGTCCAATTTGCCTTTTTTTTCTGTTTTTTTGTGTTGTTCCAATAAACACAAAGGAAATAAACATGCGTGTAATAAAACATGTGTAATTTTCTGAAACAATTTCAAGGGTGCCAGCACTTTCCTCCATGACTGTATATGCAGGTAGAGTCCTTAACCCCTTTACAACCCAAAGTGGTTTGCACGTTAATGAGAAGGCCAATTTTTACAATTCTGACCACTGTTGCTTTATGAGGTAATTACTCTGGAACGCTTCAACGGATCCCCCTGGTTCTGAGAATATTTTTTCATGACATATTGTACTTTATGATTGTGGTAAAATTTCTTCGATATCACTTGTGTTTATTTGTGAAAAAAACAGATATTTGGCAAAAATTTTTAAAATTTTGCAATTTTCAAAATTTGAATTTTTATGCCCTTAAATCGGAGAGATATGTCACACAAAAAAAGTTAATAAATAACATTTCCCATATGTCTACTTTACATCAGCACAATTTTGGAACCCAAATTTATTTTTATTAGGGAGCTATAAGGGTTAAAATTGACCAGCGATTTCTCATTTTTCCAACAAAATTTACAAAACCATTTTATTAGGGACCACATCACATTTGAAGTCACTTTGAGGGGTCTTTATGACTGAAAATACCCAAAAGTGACACCATTCTTAAAACTGAACCCCTCAGTGAATCGGGTCATCATGGCAACATCCAGGAAGCCGCGGCACACATTGCTGGACGCCAGCAGGAGAGGTGACTATCCCGATCACCTCCCCTTGCCCCCGCAATGCTGCGAACGACTTCGATCGCAGCATTGCGGGGGTTAATGTGCGGGACCTCTCACAGCACATAGCACCGGGTGTCAGCTGTGACAATCAGTTGACACCCGGCGGCGATCACGCCCGCACAGCCTGTGTGCGCGATCGCAAAGATGTACTAATACGTATCAGGCTCTTAAGTCCCAGGGCGCAGATACGTATCAGTACGTCTTGGGCTTTAAAGAAGTTAAAATTATGTGAAAATGGGAAAAGTCACAAAACTTTGCAACTTTTCAAGAGCTTTATGCCAGTTTTCTGGCAAAAACACTGGTGAATCGGGTTCATAATCTCTAATCCTTTCAGCTCCCTTTAATTAGACTACTTTCAACAAACTAATTATAAGTATTGGGTCTGTTTTTTTTTAATGCTTTTAAAATAATTGAAAATATTTTCAATCCCCTTTTGTTATAAGGATTTCCCAAAAAATAGCTAATCATAGGTTGTCCTGCATTCGTGACAGTGATTGACTGCGCGGTCACTTGGAAGTTTACATTGGCATCACTACAGGGCCGGTGAAGAATGACTGTCAGGGACCCCCAGAGTGTGGTAAAATGCGCCAACTAATTCATAATTCATTTAATTCTCACACAATATACTAAGTTAGTGTAAGTCTACAAAAAAGCAACAAAACTTGGTGCTAAAAAAATTGAGCATAACTTTTTGAAAAATGAGCCAGGTTATGCCAAATCTTACATATTTTGTGACTTTGTGATCAGTTATCAACACAAATATTTTACTCAAATTACCAGATCGATGGATATACATTGGGACTTTTCCCTAAATCTCTCCAAAACATCACCGCTTATAGAAGACCACCCTCATATCCAGATCAGATTTTCTGTGAGAGATGCCCAGATTCACAATATAGTATGCCTACTGGCCATCTATGAGAAGTCCACCCCAATGGAAGTCCAGTTATTAAAGGAGATTTTACTGTTTATATAAGGGGCAGACAATGACAGTGAAGGACCCTTAATCAGGACTTCTGATCTGGGCCCCCCACCCTCCATCAGGCACCACCTACATATACATTTCCATGTATATTTATATTAGGCACACATATAAAATTTGCACATGCTAATACTCTATACACATTTTAACGTATGCATATACATAGTGCTCACAAACATAAAATACGGACATACACATAAGATGCACATACACAGTATAGAGTCCCGGTAGTCCTCATAGTTTTAAGCATGGACCCTGGCAAATTGTAGACGGACTTTTATTGTTCATGGGCTTTAAGGGAGAGAGGCTTCCTTTGTGGAGGACACTCATGAATGCCATTCATTTGCAGTGTACACCGTGTCATGTCATGGAAAACACCCTAGTTTGGCTTTCTACTTCTTCAGCTAATAGCAATGAATTTGCCTGTCGATTTTCTTCTCATCAGAAGATGCTTTTGTTTAGATGTTAACTTCCATCTGACTGATAAGAAAAGCTTTGCTGATCTTCTTGTAGACTTCACATTTTTTGTAAAGAAATTATTTTCTTTCTCAGAAATGTCTTGTGACATTTCTCTTCTATGTGGTGCCACTTACCCTTCTCATCAGAGGACGCTTTTGTTTAGGTGTTAACTTCCATAGTCGGCCTGGACTTCTCTGTAAGATGGTTGCAGTTCCATCTTTGTTATAGTTTTGCATCACTTTTGCTACAGTATTCTGACTGATAAGTAAAGTTTTGCTGATCTTCTTGTAGACTTCACATTTATTGCAAAGAAATTATTTTCTTTCTCAGGTTTTGTGACATTTCCCTTCTATGTGGTGCCATTGCTGATAGCATGAAATGGGAAGGAGTTTTCTTTATTAAGTAACTTCCTTTTACAGACACCTGTCTGCTGGACATCTGTTTAATGAATAATTACACTTACCTGTGGTTCAGTTCTTGTTAATTAGAATTTTGTTGTCTAAACTTAGCTTTTCTCTTAAGACTGTTACTGGGATGTTCTCATTTTTGAAACATGATCTTGAATGAGTTTGTTAAGAAAATTACTTTTTTGGGGTCTGCAAAATACCAAATCTTGTTTGCATTCAATGGCTCAAATTTGCGAGAGTATTTTGTAGTATGGTATCCCATATAAAATGATGATTCTGAAAGGAAACTACAGGTTTGCTGACAAATCTATTTGGGTGTACTGATTTATGCTAAACACTGTATATATATATATATATATATATATATATATATATATAAACCTTATAAGTTTGGTATCACAGTAATCGTACTACTGACTCTGAATCATTTTGTCAGTTTGTTTTTACAACACAATACACACTGTAAAATGAAGGAACCCAAACCTTGCATTTTTTCTTATTTTTCAACACATTATATGATAAAATGAATGGTGTTGTTCAAAACTACAACACTAAGCGTCAGCACACTGTGATTTGCTGATCTGTAAGATGTGTTCTTTGTGCTGTGAAAATACACAGCTGTGATATCTCACCAAATATTCATAGTGGGAACTTAAAATTATGTTTTTCTGCCATGATTAAGGATGGTTTGGATGTATGAAACATGTTGACCTTTTATTTCTATCTTTGTGGAATTAAGGCTGCATGAACCAGTCACCAACCATTATCTGTATATGTACAAATATTAAGTGCTACTGAGTGCTGTAGGAAAAACTTAGAATAGTGAGGTGATTGGATAGTCCTGCCACAAATAATCTGTTTCCACTGCACACTTAAAATATCTGATAGTGGGAATGAACCTGATTGCCTGCAGTAGTCCACTCCTGAGAGCTGGTGCAGCAGAGAAAATGTCTTGGACATGAGAGTGGGAGGTCCTGATTATGGAGGATGTTATTATTAGCTCATTGGAGTGTAGATATGGTAGAGATGCAGGACTGTGCAGCAGTGTGGAGAGGTTTGTGGATGAGTGTAATGACTGGTACAGGGTGGAGGCACCAGTGTAACTGCTGGACAGAAATATGAGACTGACTGCTGCATTAAGGATAATGAGAAATACATTTAGTGAGAAGAAGAACAATTAGTGAGTTACAAGTATTTGTGAATTCAAGACAAAAAGGAATCAGAGCAACAGTAACAGATTTTACTTTTTTTTAATTAATAATGGGATGAATAAAATCGTGAACATTATCAATAGACTAAATCAAAGTCAGGAAGATAGCCGAGGTCAGATACCAGGTGATCAGTAAATGACAAGTCAGACGAGCAGTATAAATACCGCGGAGCCCGATGACAGAGGCGTTACTGAAACTTGTCCAGGTTGACCAGTCAGAAGGCCACAGGTAGATGGTGAAGGTCCTTCTATACAGCTCCAGCAGTGATGATGGATCTGCTGGACTTCAGGACGCTGGATGCTTAGGTGTCCCGTCTTTTAGATGGTTTTAGGGCAACAGTGACAGCATGCAAATGCGCGAGCAGCCCTGGATAATCCACGCCGGCAGGATGATAAGATCCGGCGGAAGATGGAACCTATGAGAAGAGAAATAAATATAATGTAAGTGATGGGACTCCATATTACATGATAATGCTGTGCAGTCACTGTGGCCGGACGGCAGAGGAATATTATCATACAGAGGTCAGGGGTCATTGTCAGCAATCATACATGTGACAATCCCATCACTGACAGATGACATCTACTCCACATGAATTATTCTCACTGACATCACACAACATGGAGTTGATTCTCACACTTACCTCATCTCTTTTTCCCATTTTTTCCATTTTCTGAGTTTTGTTGCTCCATACTCAGATTTATTGCCGATTTTCTTTCTTCATGAGATGGAAATTCTGATGAAAAATTAAAAAAAAAAATCAGTAACAATATATTCTTATAGGATCTGCTTTGTCATAATATGGATAACATAAGAGACCTATAGTATTGTATAAAAACCATGTGGGAATATTTGAGCCTTGAAGTCAACATTCACATTGCTGGTGCTGTAGACATGTACATACCTGACAATGGGGACGAGGGTGGCAAGATGGTAACAGCATCGTCTGTAATACATACAGGAACAGATACTTTCTGCCTGTTTGAAGAAGAAAAACATGTAAATCTCAAGTAAACTCCATATAAAAGGGGTTGTCTCACTAGAAGAACACCGACTATAAGGACTAGTAGGACATATGACTGTCATAGTGGGGAAGGTCTTCTGCTCAAGACTACCTTTTATAGAGAGCTGAGAGGAAAACAATTACCAAGAATGGCCGGCATTTCATACTACCTCTCTCCTACAGTGAGGGCAGCACTAAAAGTGCATGACCGGCCACAATTATGGGCTGTTATCTCCAACAATTCCGAAAGCTGAAAGCACAATGACCCATAACCATGGGGCGGTGGATGCTGCATTTGATATTATGGTATTTATGTCCTATATTTGATGTTGTGCACATATATCAGCCTGGAGCTCCCAGTAATGACCCCATAATCTACTCACATTTCTGAGATGTTTGTGTTGGATTCTGGTGTACACTCTGGAGGGGCCTTGGGATCCTCGTTGTTCACCATCCCGTTAGTGGTGGTAGAGTGCTAAATGTGGATAACAATAAGTTATTAAATATATATACTTTTTAATTTTGTAGATCCTTTTTTGTACATATTTTGGATTTATCGATCACATACTTACTTTAGAAAGCCTCTCAGAAGATGATGATGCAAATATTCGGAAGATAAAGTTCTCATCGTCCTCACTTGTGCCCTCCTTATCCTCTGAGATCAGATGGTTGTTTTCATCAGAGTGATCTACAAGACATAGGTAAGGAAGGATTGTTAGAGGGTGTCAGTATAACACAGTCGCTATATCTCACTAGGTTAAAAGATGATGCAACGTAATAAACAGAATACATGAAAAAAAACTCCTGTACAAAATTAGGGAAATAGGGATACAGTACGAACCCATGGTCAACATAGCTGTGATCCATGAAACATGGATAACATAGTAGACCAGAAAAACCATGTGGAAATATTTGAGCCTTGAAGTCAACATTCACATTGTTGGTGCTCTAGACATGTACATACCTGGCAATGGGGACGAGGGTGGCAAGATGGTAACAGCATCGTCTGTATTACATACAGGAACAGATTCTTTCTGCCTGTTTGAAGAAGAAAAACATGTAAATCGTAAGTAAACACAGTATAAAATGGGTTGTCTCACTATAAGAACACTGACTATAAGGCCTAATAGGACATATGACTGTCATAGTGGGGAAGGTTTTCTGCTCCAAACTACCTTCCATGGATCAGAACACAACTACCAAGAATGTCTGGCAAGTAATACTACAGCTCTCCTACAGAGTAGGCAGTGCTAAAAATGCATGACATGCCACAATTATGGGCTGTTATCTTCTGCATTTTCTGAAGCCAAAAGTACAATGACCGTTAACCATGAAGCGGTGAATGCTGCATTTGATATTCTGTTTTTTATGTCCTATATTTGGTGTTGTGTACATAGATCAGCCTGGAACTCCAAGTAATGAAGTAATGAACCCTTTCTAATCTACTCACATTTCTGAGATGTTTGTGTTGGTTTCTTGTGTATACTCTGGAGGGGCATTGGGATCCTCATTGTTCACCATCCTGGTAGCGATGGTACAGAGCTAAATACGGATAAAAATAAGATATAAAATATTTTTTTTATGTGCTTTTAGAGTTTTTTTTTTTTTTTTTTACATATTTTGGATTTATTAATCACATACTTACTTTACAAAGCTTTTCAGAAGATGACGTAAAATTTTGGAAGTCAAGGCTCTCATTGTTCTCACTTGTGCCTTCCTCATCCTTTGAGACCAGATGTTTGTTTACATCAGAATGATCTACAAGAAATAGGTAATGAAGTATTATTAGAGGTTGTCAGTATAACACAGTCACTATTTATCACTAATATTAATGGGAACAGATGATCACATATTAGGGAAGATGAGACAAACAGTCGCTTAGTATAGATGATGTCTCCTTCTACTTACTGATAAATAAGCTGGTGTCTGCGTCTGAAACAAGCTGAGGAACATACTCCAGCTCCTGGCTCAGAATGTTGTCAAAGTCCAAGTCACTCAGGAATGGATGAACCTTGATCTCAAATGCTCCTCCTAGAAAAAGAAAAACAAAAGTGATGCGGGCATAGTCAGGGATGGCTCCATATCTGAACAGTTTATCGTAATCTGAACTAATGACAAAACTGAGCCGACATGAAGGAAATAAACTGAAAGTCTTAGTGTGGAGAGCTAGAAATACAGTAGATGAGCTGATAGAGAAATGCTGATCTTCATGGACATGAGCGATATGTCCTTGGTCTAATAAGGGAATATTAATACTAGTATATCTGTTACCTGTCCCAAGTCTACGCACAGGATTTCTTCTGAGCAGCTCAGTGATGAGATTCTGAGCATCCAGGGGTGGAGCGCGATCACAATTCCAAATTAGTTCTCCTGTTACATAGAAAATTACAGAAAATAAAACCTCTTTACTGGACTGTAACATAAAGCAAAGGAAATAACTAAACAAATGTAACCAATCAACGCAATGATCGGATTATTCTACTCACCAATGACAACCCTTTTATAAAGCTCAGTGAGGGAATCAGCATCAAATGGTACACATCCCAGCAGGAATTTATACAGGATGATCCCCAATGACCACCAGTCAACAGGTCTTCCATAGCCTTCTTTCAGGATGATCTCTAGGGCTATGTAACATGGGGTGCCACAGAACTGGAAACAAACAGAACATAGAGATGAGAATCGATGAAACAATTATTATGACAAGATATCATCGTTAAAACACAATGCAGAAGATAAAATATTAGTGGAAAAGTTCTCTAGAAAGGAAGAACGTAGAGAAGAGACAATAGTGTGATGAGATTTGCAAATAACAAGCTAAGTTCTTGTAGGTGATGCTGACCTCACGGTCCTGGAACTCTCTGGAGATGTCCACTGCTAATTCCTTGTAGGTGTTGGTTTTCGGTATCATTAGACCAAGTTTTGAAATCCCAAAATCGGTAACTTTAATATGTCCAGTAGATGTAATCAGGAGACTGCAAAAGAGAAGATGGTTTTAGCCTCACAGACTGAATGATAATAAATGACAACTTTCCCCACTTTATTATACTACGGGGGCACTTACTTTTCCGGCTTCAGGTCTCTGTGCACCACACCGTAACTATGCAGGTATTCCACGGCAAGTACCGCCTCTGCAAAGTACAAGCGGGCCATGGGGACAGAAAAAGGACCCCTGGTGCTTAGAAGGGTCCCACAGTCTCCACCTATAGAAGAAAGGAAATATGACTGGTGAGGGGTTTATACAGAAGATAACCATGATATACCACGAGCAGATAACCATGATGTATAATGAGCAGTGAGCGGAAACATCCTGGGGAGATCACACAGATAGTGGCGTACATAGAAATCACAAGACCCCATATCAAAAGTTGTAATTGCCCCCCACCCTAAAAAATAAAAAAGAAATATATTTATATCCCTGTTGAAGCAGCTTGGTGTTCTCACCAGCAATACAACTTTTATGGCCATTTTAGAGTATGATGCTCCCAAAAATGCCCACACCCACACTCAATGAGTATGGTATCCCCACAGTGAATCCGCCTAAGGAGGCCACCACTTAGAAGGAGGCCAGCCACAACCCCCTACTCGGTGTGATGGCACCCACAGCAACCCTCCCACTCAGGATAATGGTTCCCACAGTCCCTCACACAATATAATGGTCCGCATAACTCCCCACTCAGTATGATGTCCCCACACAGAATGGGGGCCTCCATATAGAGTGAGGACCCCCACAGCACCCCACTTAATATGATGACCTCCACTCAGCATTCACAGTCCCCCCATATCTAGTCATACGGCCCCCTTTCAGTATTTTGGCCCCTACTAGCCACCTACTCAGTATTTTTGCCCCCACCAGCCCCACCTCCTTGAAGAAGCAAATACCGCTGAAATTGTGATGACAGGTGGAGGGATGCTGCCCACTGCCGAGCGTCGACAGACCCCCTCCGACTGATGAGCCCCATAGCGCCCCTGCACCAAGATCAATGAATTTACGAGCATCTTGGTAATAGATAACTTATAGTAAATGCTCTGTGGGGAAGTAACCAACAATGTCCTAATGATATGAGCAGTGATAAGATGAAAGCAGACATGGGCTGAATATAATACAACAGATGTGTCTTACCTCCTACATACTCCATGACCATACACAGGTGAGATCTAGTTGGAAAGGAGCAGAGCATGGAGACCACAAAGGGACAATCAGCAAATGTTAAGATGTCCCTCTCCAGAAAGGCCCATTCCAATCTCTGTGCAGTATTTAGGTTCCGCTTAGCCATTTTCTTCATAGCAAAGGTCTGGTGTGAGTCTTTATGATGCACTAAGTAGACGGCCCTGGAGAGAAGGAGAATCCATCGGTTATAATAAATCCTTATTAATAATCCATCTATAGAAATCATTATATGTTTAATACTGGTATCCAAGGGGTAACATTTCTCCTTGCGGAGAGTGACATGTTAAGCTTGTCAAGGTGAGGAGACTTTTAAGCCTCAATGATCCTCTGGGGAATATGCAAATTGTCTCTTCAGAGAGGAAGAGAACTAGAACTCTAGTGCCCCTTATAGGAAGTAGTAATCCTAAAAGTCAATATCGACCCTTTAATGAGCCTTATCACATGACATGGAATAATAGCCATAACCAAAATCTCAATTTTCGGACACTATGTTTTGGGGTACAAGCACTCATCAGTGCAAAGTGTGAGATATGGTTTGGCTGGGTGAGAGGCATCTGACCGGGATCCAAGCGGTAACGTTTCTCCTTGCGGAAAAAGCCATGTTAAGCATGTTAAGGTGAGGAGATTTTAAGCTGCAATGCTCTTCTGGGAAATATGCAAATTGTCTCTTTTCAGAGAGGAAGAGAACTAGCACCCTAGTGCCACCTATAGGAAGTAGCAATCCTATTTCCCAGAGGAGCATTGCGGCTTAAAAGTCTCCTCATGTCCGCAAGGAGAAACGTCAACCCCTTGGATACCGGTCAGACACCTCTCACCCAGTCAAACCATTCACACTTTGCACTGAAGAGGGGCAGTACCCCAGAACACAGTTCCTACAAATTGAGATTTTGGTTTTGGCTATTATCCTAAGTCATGTGACAAGGCTTGTTAAAGGGTCGATATTGACTTTTAGGATTGCTACTTCCTATAGGTGGAGTTCTAGTTTGCTTCCTCTCTGAAGAGACAATTTGCATATGTTTAATACTAGAAGTCTGGCCGCCACTATAAATCCACATCTAGAAATACATAAAATAGCACTACATAGATCACCTATTGGAGGTCTCCACAATGCCACTTCTGCCGGAGCCATCACCCAGGTCACATTATAGATACGAGAATCTATCGAAATTCTCTTTGGGCAGATTCGCTATAACTGACCAAATACAATTTAGTGCAAATAAAATTGGTCCAAAATGAATGTGCTCCAGGGCTCTCTTCTGCTGCTGAGGCCAGTGATTGGGCCCACATGGTCATGGTGGAGGGTGTAGATGTCATTGACGTCAATATGGTGTCACCCTTCATGTGACCATGTGTAGCCAACTTCTCTGATCAGCTTCATAATGGAGCCCCCCCATCAAAACAAAGATCAGAGTGGAGAGCAGAAAAGCTCAGGTGGAGGAGGCAGCATAAGAACAGATGAGGGTCTAGCACAGGCGAATGTAATAATATTATATTATTATATATTATATTATATGTAATTATATTATTTAAATCGCTTTCCTTACAGTTTGATTTGCTACAGATCATATAATTTCCCTATGATAACACTGAATGGCAGAGTGCAGGGGCAGAAGCATTGTCATAGGGAACCCTGAGAAATGTGGATTATGGCAATAGAAATCTCACCCAAAATTTCCACTGCTGATGAGTTTGGAAGTTTCATAGTCGCTCATATGCGGCTTTCTCGCCGGAACCAATGAATCCATCACGCTCTATAAAAGAATAAGAAATAATACTGATTTATCGAAGATGCAGGAAAAAAGTTACAGATGCAAAAACTTCTCCCCCCATATTATGTCCCAGATGATTTACACTGATATGATGTTGGGAGGATACAAACCGGACGCTGGGCAGACCTGGAGCTAGCACCCAGCACACCCAGGCAAGTGCCGGGGCCCTGAGTAGGCGAGGGGCCCACTTGCTGTCGGGCACCCTGGCGTGCTATGGGACCGGTGAGCAGAGGAGAGTGGTGCCAGCGCCAGCTAGTGGGCCTTGCTCCCCCCGCCCCAATGCTTGCCCTGGACCACGGCCGGCACAATACTTACCTCTCCACAGCTGGTGAGCAGTGAGGTGAGCATTTGATTTTTTTTTTTTTATGTATGGAGGTATGGGGCATTATATGGGGGGAGAAGTGACATCCTGCATGGGGCATTATATGGGGGGGAGGTAGGGACATCCTGCGTGGGGTATTATTTGGGGGGGAGAAGTGACATCCTGCATGGAGCATTATATGGGGGGGAGTGACATCCTGCATGGGGCATTATATGGGGTGAGAGGTGACATCCTACATGAGGCATTATATGGGGGGGACATCCTGCATGGGGCATTATATAGGGGGGTGACATCCTGCATGGGGTATTATATGAGGGGAGAAGTGACATCCTGCATGGGTCATTATATGGGGGGGGGAGTGACATCCAGCATAGGGCTTTATATGGGGTGAGAGGTGACATTATGCATGGGGCATTACATGGGGGGCGACATCCTGCATGGGGCATTATATGGGGGGAGTGACATCCTGCATGGGGTATTATATGGGGGGAGAAGTGACATCCTGCATGGGGCATTATATGGGGTGAGAGGTGACATCCTGCATGGGGCAATATATGGGGTGAGAGGTGACATCCTACATGGGGCAGTATGTGTTGGGGGGACATCCTGCATGGGGCATTATATGGGGGGTGACATCCTGTATGGGCCATTATGTGGGGTGGGACATCCTGCATGGAGCATTATGTGGGGGGGACATCCTGCATGGGGAATTATATGGGGGGTGACATCCTGCATGGGGCATTATGTGGGTGGGATATCCTGCATGGGGCATTATGTGTGGGGGACATCCTGCATGGGGCATTATATGGGGTGGGACATCCTGCATGGGGCATTATGTGGAGGGGACATCCTGCATGGGGAATTATATGGGGGTTGACATCCTGCATGGGCCATTATATAGGGGGTGACATCCTGCATGGGGTATTATATGAGGGGGAGAAGTGACATCCTGCATGGGTCATTATATGGGGGGGAAGTGACATCCAGCATAGGGCTTTATATGGGGTGAGAGGTGACATTCTGCATGGGGCATTATATGGGGGGTGACATCCTGCATGGGGCATTATATGGGGGGAGTGACATCCTACATGGGGTATTATATGGGGGGAGAAGTGACATCCTGCATGGGGCATTATATGGGGTGAGAGGTGACATCCTGCATGGGGCAATATATGGGGTGAGAGGTGACATCCTACATGGGGCAGTATGTGTTGGGAGGACATCCTGCATGGGGCATTATATGGGGGGTGACATCCTGCATGGGGCATTATATGGGGGGTGACATCCTGTATGGGCCATTATGTGGGGTGGGACATCCTGCATGGAGCATTATGTGGGGGGGACATCCTGCATGGGGAATTATATGGGGGTGACATCCTGCATGGGGCATTATATGGGGGGATATCCTGCATGGGGCATTATGTGTGGGGGACATCCTGCATTGGGTATTATGTGGGGTGGGACATCCTGCATGGGGCATTATGTGGAGGGGACATCCTGCATGGGGAATTATATGGGGGGTGACATCCTGCATGGGCCATTATGTGGGGGGGCACAGCCTGCATGGGGCATTTTGTGGGGGGCACAGCCTGCATGGGGCATTATGTGGGAGGGAAATTCTGCATGGGGAATTATATGGGGGGTGACATCCTGCATGGGCCATTATGTGGGAGGGGGACATCCTGCATGGGGCATTATGTGGGGGGGGGCACAGCCTGCATGTGGCATTATGTGGGGGGTCAAAGCCTGCATGGGGCATTATGTGGAGGTCACAGCCTGCATGGAGCATTATGTGGGGGGTCAAAGCCTGCATGGGGCATTATGTGGGGGTCAAAGCCTGCATGGGGCATTATGTGGGGGTCACAGCCTGCATGGAGCATTATGTGGGGGGTCAAAGCCTGCATGGGGCATTATGTTGGGGGCACAGCCTGCATGGGGCATTATGTGTGGGGTCACAGCCTGCATGGGGCATTATATGGGGGCACAGCCTGCGTGGAGCATTTTATGGGGTCCATTATTCTATATGGAGCAATATATGGAGCTCATAATACGGTATAGAGGACTATGTGGTGCCATTATACTGTGTGGAGGACATTACTGTCCGGTCTGCACTGTGAGCTGTGAGGATTCGCCGCTTTCTGAGTTATTGTGGAATTTACAATAGATATCGCTCATGTAATGTAAGAAGTGAAATCTTCGGGCTTGTACTATATATATATATATATATATATATATATATATATATATATTTATCTGCGGTATCTGTGCATCATGAATCGTGGTATGTGTTAAAGGGGCCACTGAGACTCTTTCGCCCAGGGCCCACGAAATCCTGGAGCCGCCCTGCAACGGTCATCATACATTACTATAACATTCTGGATAATGTGGGAGATCACACAGAGGAGGACTTACAGGTAATCTGTCACCAGGTGTTTGCTATGTATTCTGAAAGCACCATGATGTAGGGGCAGAGACCCTGATTCCAGTGATGTGTTACTTACTAGGCTGTGTGTGGCTGTTTCAATAAAATCAGTAGATTATCACTAGAAGACTATCTGTCTAGCCAGGTAGTCCTATTGCTCTGTACCCTTGCCTCCACCACTGATTAGCAGCTTTCTGCCTATGCACAGTGTACACAGAAAGCTGCCAATCAATGGTGTGGGCGGGGTTATACAAGACTCAGCATTCAGAGCTCTGCAGCAGAAAAAAATAGTGATTTTATCACAACTGCTCCACCGAGTAAAGTAATCAACACATGGAATCAGAGTCTCTGTCCCTGTATCATGCTTCTCTCAGACCAAATAGCATAAACCTGGTGACAGATTCCCAGTAATTCAAATGTAATTATCACCATAGGGTCATCTACACTTAGAATAGAGACGTCCCATGGTTGTATGGGGGATAATACTGGACGAGTCATTCACACCCCATGATCTGATGACACACACGCATCCCCCTCTATGATACTTACGGATTCTTGGATCTCCGGGATCTCACTAATTCCATTGTTAGGATTCGACAGCTCAGTTGTTTCTAAAATAATGATGAAGAAATGAAATGTATTAGAGGATATTATTCCTACATAGATAATACAGCAATATAACGGAGAAATAACAAGATGTCTGTAAATGGGATTAATACTCGTTATATGGGGATTCTAAATATGAGAATATACGGGGAATCCATAGATAAATGTAATGTAAATGATGGAGGAACCCCTTCATAAATAACAAAAGACTGACCATCACTTCCGAAAAGAAAATGGGTGTGAACAGGTGCATACTAAGAGTAGCCATCCAAATACATAACTAACAAAGTTGCACTCTGTAACGCTATAGCATGTAAACATGAAATAAATGAAATTTAAATTGCATTACTGCTGTAGAAAATAGGATAAAAGGAAGATACTTAGCGCATAATTTGGCCAATTCATGCATGGCCAGCAGCTACGGCAAGGCGACCTTCTTTTTCTGGGTGCATGCCAAGTAGCCACGGCAAGGTGACCTTTTTTTTTGCTGGGTGCATGCCCAGCAGTCACGGCAAGACGACCTTCTTTTGCTGGGTGCATGCCCAGCAGTCACGACAAGGCGACCTTCTTTTGCTGGGTGCATGCCCAGCAGTCACGACAAGGCGACCTTCTTTTGCTCGGTGCATGCCCAGCAGTCATGGCAAGTCGACCTTTTTTGCTGGGAACCTATCTCCACCCATCAGCCCGGGGTGGTTTTAATTACAACAGGATCCTACCTACCCATATAAATGTAGGCTTCAGCCTAGGAGAGGATTCACATTAGGAGAGGATTCCAACAAAAAGATCGCCTTGTCATTGGCTGCTGGGCATTCATGAGTTGGCCAAATTATGTGCTCAGTATCTTAGTTTTTTCCCATTTTCTAGAGCAGTAATGCAATTTAAATTAAATTTATTTCATGTTACTTGCTATAGCACTGCAGAATGGACCCTCCATCACATGAATAAGGAACCCCCCACCCACGCTGCACATACGAGTGATTGTAAGAGAGCTGAAACATAGGAGAGATTTGCAAATTAGCCTGGAAGTGCACTGGGGGCGTGTCACAGCACTTGGATTTCTTCTTTCACGCCCCCAGCGCACTTCCATTCTGATTTGTATATGGTGTCTACTTTACATTTCTCCTGACTGGCACATTGGATTTCTACAAACAATTATTATTAGGGGACAATGGCCTATACCGTCACACCACTACTTCTATATGTAACAATGTGCTGCCAGGTTCCCATTACACAGAGTAGAGAGTAAATCTAACATTATCCTCCGTCCTCTGTAATATCTGGACATTCCTTGTAGAAGGTCGGGTGATCGCTCACCTGTAATCAGATCGCTGTTCAGCTCCGGCTGACTCCTATTAGGGTCAGGGATTTTCGGGGTCACATTTTGCCCATATTTGGCGTCGCCTCCTGTTGTTTCCTGATAGATATAATATATATAATTAATATGTGGAAGATTTCACTAAATCACCAAATACATAAATCATGAAGGACTAAACCAAGATTTACAGATGCACCAATTGTAACGATACAAATCCCACGCCATCTTCAGACCTTTTCTCAGAAAGTCTCCTCAGATACGGTGGATTAAGATACGTCTATTAATATTGATCCTTACCGGGCGTTCCAATGAGCGTTCTAGTATAGACAGGATTTTTTCGGCCAGTTCTTTAAAGACAGCCAAATCTTCAGTCTGAGATCTTTCTTCAGCCTATGAAGAAGGAAAAATGGAAAGGAGAATTTTGAGATGAGAGCGGTCAGAATGGAGGCGGAAATTGTATGTGACATCGGTTCTCTGTCTGCAGATACAATGACTACATACTGTATTTGGGGACTCGTTGTGTTTTACCGTATTTTTTGGACTATAAGATGCCTTTTTTTCCAAAATTTTTGACCTCCCTTCTAACACTCTCGCACCCCTCCAATCTATCCTAAACTCTGCTGTCTGACTAATCCACCTGTCCCCCCGCTATTCCCTGGATTTTCCCCTCGCTCCGCCAATCCCTTCACTGGCTCCACATTACCCAGAGACTCCAGTTCAAGACCCTAACCTTGGCATGCAAAGCCACCCACAACCTGTCTCCTCCATATATCTGTGACCTAGTCTCCCGGTACTTACCTGCACGCAACCTCCGATCCTCACAAGATCTTCTTCTCTACTCCCCTCTTATCTCCTCTTCCCACAATCGCATACAAGATTTCTCCCGTGCATCCCCCCTACTCTGGAACTCTCCACCCCAGCATATCAGACAGATTATTAATAATAATAATTGTCTGAATGTAGCTTACCAGGGGGGTGGCTGTGGTGGAGTGAGGTCACAGGAGGTAGGGTCACTGCTGTAGGAAGCCGGCAGTAGAAGTGGGGCGCTGCTGCGGGCCCCGAGCTGGTAGGAGCGGAGTATCCAGGAGGTGCGAGGCTGCGGGCCCTGGGCTTCAAGGAAATGTTAGCGGTGATTTAGGAGGGGAGTCCCCGCTCTGCCCATTGAATTTCTGGCGGTGGGCTTTAGGCAAATGGCCGCTGGAGGCAGTGCATGTGCAGATTTAGATCTCGGCTCAATGAGGAGCTGAGATCTCAATCTGCGTATTGGCCATCTCCAGCAGCCTACTTCTTGAAGCCCACTGCAGAGAAATCAATAAGCAGAGCAGGGCCTCCCCTCCTGAATTACCGCTAACATTTCCTTGAAGCCCAGGGCCCGCCTCCTCGCACCTTCTGGACACCCCGCTCCTCCCAGCTTGGGGCCCGCAGCAGCGCCCCACTCCTACTGCTGACTTCCTGCAGCAGCGACTCTGCCTCCTGTGACCTCGCTCCACTGCCACCACCCCCCTCAGTAAGCAACCGAAAATTCGGACTATAAGACAGGACTATAAGACAGACCCCCATTTTATTATAATAAATGTTTTTCCTATTTACCTCCCAAAAATTTTTGGTGCGTCTTATGGTCTGCAAAATACGATATATTAGAAGAAAAAGCTTCTATCCCTCCATTATTATCTGTTAATATTGAGATGTTCTGTGCAGAGTGTCCGCCACTTACCTGGTGTAGTAATGTCCTGATGTTCTGAAGTAAATCCGTCAGATAGTCTGACGTTAGACGACGTTGTCGGTGTTTGGTCAGGCAATCCTTTACTAGCTCCATCACCAGCCGGTGAGTGAAGCTGAGGACGCCATCGGGTGGTAGAAGCACACTGTTAGGACGATTGATCATAAGGATCAACAATAGTGCTTTTACCTGAGGAATGTCCAAAACAATTCCAGCCATAGTGAAAAACTGCAAGTGCTATCAGTCACTATAGAGCCAAGAAAGGCACGGGTGAGCCTATGTGCATTGTATATATAGCGACTGTGAGCAGTGATGTCACCATCACCTGTGATGTCATCACGGAATCTTGTGATAGAATCTTCACGGAGCAGCTCTGCGCAAATAGAATGCGGCCTGGTAATATATAAAGTGAAAACACCATACAATTAAATACCCATGTTATCATGGCCGTTCTATTTTATATCCAATTAGAACACAACCAGGATAAAGGTGTGTTCACAAGTTGGATTTTGGCAGTATTTTTTTTCTACCTCAAAAATCAAAGGAGGCAGGAAAAACGCTGCTTAAAATTCAGGTGTTTTTACTTGTGTTTTTTTTTCCATTCATTTGAATGGGTGAAAAATGCTGCAAAACCTCTGAAAGACTTGACAAGCTGCAGATTTAAAAAAAATGCAAAAAAACAGCATGTGAATGAGATTTCAGAAATGTCATTCACTAAGATGGTACTGTAAAACACAGCATTTTTGCTGCAGAAGAAAAACAGTGAATACACCCTAAAAATATCCTCAGTTATATTATGGGAAATATTGTATATTCAGTATTTATTATCTCACGTGTTTTTCTTCACCATAGAACTTTTAAGGCTGTGTGCCCACTATGCGTTTTTTAGGCGCTTCTGCAGCGTAACTTCCGCCGCGGAAACACTTAAAAAACGCTTGGTGATAGGTCTGCAATGGTCCCCAATGATAATCCGCATGTGCTGTGCACATGCCGCGGAGATTTCCGCTGCGGATTATCATTGCGGAAAAATCCGCAGCTTGTCCTTTAATTCTGCAGAGTCGCTGCGATTTAGCCGCCATTGACTTGCATTGGAACGCATAACATCCGCATGACTACACATACACATGTGGATATTATGCGACTCAATGCGTGGATGGTACCCGGGTCTGGAGATGAAGAGACTCTCCTCCAGACCCGGGTACCATAGTACCTGTAGTTAAAATAGAATTAAAATAAAAAATAAACATATACTTACCTTCTGATGGCCCCTGTCTGCTCCCGGCGGTGCTGCTGGCTCTTCGGCTGCTCGCGGTGGTAAAATGACCTTCCATGACGCCATTTAGTCATGTGACAGGTCACGCGACCGCTGACATCGGCGGTCGCGTGACCTGTCACATGACTAAATGACGTCATGGAAGGTCCTTTTACAGCACCGTGATCCGCCGAAGACACCGGACGCACCGGAGAAGGAGATCGAGGACCATCGGAAGATGAGTATAATGTTTTTTTTTTATTTTTCACCATTATTATTCTTTTTTTTTATTATTGATGCTGCATTTGCAGCATTGTAACTTGGTCACACTATGTAAATCCATGCCGGTTGCATGGAATTATATAGTGTGACCAAGTTGTCAAGCACTTTTCCAAGTGATGCTAAAATCACTTGGCAAAGCGCTTGACAACCCAGGGAGATGCAGAAACGCTTAGGAAAAATCCGCAGCATTTCTGCATCGTGGTCATATATCCTAACTCATTGGCAAACTGTTATACAAGGCTATATTCACACTAGACGTTTTTTTAGCGGGCTTTTTTATGCAAATTTTCAGCCGCTTTTTACAGTACCAACAAAGTCTATGAGATTTCCAAAATCTCATGCACACAGCTTGCTTATTTGTCCTCAGTATTTTGTGCTTTCCATGGCTTTTTGCAATAGAGTATGTCACTTGTTTCAGCGTTTTTCACCCATTAAAAAAAAGGGTGGTGGAAAAAAATGCTGAAAAAAAGCCTAGTGTGAACATTTTGCTGCGTTTTTAGTGAAAAAAGCAAGTATGTGACACACATTTATTCCTGTGATTTTCCCAAGTTTAAACCATCTTGTCTTGGTCACCTGAGATAGCAGCTTGGATTATTACAGTTTAATTAAATTAGTGATGCCTACAAAGTAAACATTGGTTGAGCTAGGTGTGAGATTGAACAACAGGTGTGGCCCAGGGAGGTGTGAAAATGAACAATGCCTGAGCAACTCAATGGCAAACCATAATGTGAAAGTAAATAGTGTCCTACAAATTCAATGCACTGCCTGGGTCTTAGATAAACCATTCCAGACCAATTCACCCCCCTGTTACATTTGTAATGTGTACTTTTTCATGAACATATGTCTTGCAATGGTGACCTGTTTTCATGTGTCTATGGTGGAAGCAAAGCTGAACTTTGGGATCCTGAAAAACGCACCAAAAATGCACCAACAACCACTGCAAAAAACACACCAAAACCTGCGTTTTTGACGCTACTTCTTTCCTGCCAAGAGATTATGTTTTGCTGCAGAAAAAAAACACCTAGTGTGAATATAGCCTAAGACTTACTCTGCCAGCATTAATAGTCAATATTCTGTGTACAAATAGGACTCCAATCCAGGTATTCAGTTTATCATAAACATGCCTGAGTTAATCGGCCAAATACACATAGTATGCTTTCTCATAGGTGAAATATAAATCCTGTTAAAGGTACAAGTTGCAGCAATTAAGTAGAACAAAACAGACCTCTTCATTCTTTGTAGGTGGAAAAACTTTCGAAATTGTCAGTGTATCAAGTACTTATACTCCTGACTGTATATAGTATAATTGCCGCACTGCTACATACAGGTGCTTCTCAGAAAATTAGAATATCATCAAAAAGTGAATTTATTTCAGTTCTTAGATCCAAAAAGTGAAACTCATATATTATACAGAGTCATTACAAACAGAGTGATCTGTTTTAAGTGTTTATTTCTGCTAATGTTGATGATTATGGCTTACAGCCAATGAAAACACAAAAGTCATTATCTCAGTAAATTAGAATTAACAAGAAACACCTGCAAAGGCTTCCTAAGCATTTAAAAAGGTCCCTTAGTCTTTTTCAGTAGGCTCCACAATCATGGGCAAGACTGCTGACTTGACAGATGTCCAGAAGGCAGTCATTGACACACTCCTCAAGGAGGGTAAGCCACAAAAGGTCATTGCTAAAGAAGCAGCTGTTCACAGAGTGCTGTATCCGAGCATATTAACCCCTTAATAACATCTGACGTACTAATACGCGTCTGTGCCCTGGGACTTAAGAGCCAGACCCGTATTAGTACGTCATGGCGATCGCGCGCGCACACAGGCTGTGCGGGCGCGATCGCCGCCGGGTGTCAGCTGATTGTCACAGCTGACACCCGGTACTATGTGCAGGGAGCGGTCACGCACCGCTCCCAGCACATTAACCCCCGCGATGCTGCGATCGAAGTCGATCGAAGTCGATCGCGGCATTGCGGGGGCAAGGGGAGGTGATCGCCGATACTCACCTCCTCTTCCGGCTTCCAGCGCAGTCTGCAAAGGCTTCCCGGGTGTTGCCATGACGACCCGATGTCGTCATGACAACATCCGGGTCACCAGAGAGCAGGAAGATTGCTTGGACATGCGCAGTGCATCTCCAAGCAATCTTCACACTGTGCACTTCTGACAGCCTTCATGGCATAGGGATGGTGCTCCATTCCTGTGCCATGCAGGCGATCAGAAAAAAAAAAGTGAAAGTCCCAGAGTGGGACAAAGTAATAAAGTGTATAAACTGTGTGAAAGTGGAAAAAAAAAAAAAAAAAAATGTGCAAAAATATTATAAAAAAATAAAAAAAATACACCAAAAATAAAAATATAATGTACCCATCAATAAATATTATTATAAAAAAAATAAAAAAAAAACAATAAAAGTACACATATTTGGTATCGCCGCGTCCGGAACAACCTGACCTATAAAACTGTCCCACTAGTTAACCCCTTCAGTGAACACGGTAAAAAAAAAAAAAAAAAAACCAAGCAAAAAACAATGCTTTATCACTATACCGCCAAACAAAAAGTGGAATAACACGCGATCAAAAAGACGCATATAAATAAAAATGATACCGCTGAAAACGTCATCTCGTCCCGCAAAAAACAAGCCGCCATATAGCTCCATCAGCCGAAAAATAAAAAAGTTATAGCTCTCAGAATAAAGCGATACTAAAAAATATTTTTTTCTATAAAATAGCTTTTATTGTGTATAAGCGCCAAAACATAGAAAAATTATACAAATGTGGTACCGCTGTAAACGTACTGACCCGAAGAGTAAAGCTGCCTCATCAATTTTACCACACGCGGAACAGAATAAAAAAAAAAAAAAAAAAAACAATTCCTGAATTGTTGGTTTTTGTTTATTCTGCCTCCCAAAAATCGGAATAGAAAGCGATTAAAAAATGTCACGTGCCTGAAAATGGCACCAATAACAACGTCAAGTCATCCCGCAAAAAACGAGCCGTCACATGACTGTCTGCCAAAATTTGGAAAAATTATAGCTCTCAAAATATGGCGATGCAAAAACTAGATTTTACAAAAAATGCGTCTTTTAGTGTGTGACAGCTGTCAGTCATAAAAACCCCATATGATTCTGGCATTGCTGTAATCACACCGACCCGAAGAATAAAGTCGTCTAATCACTTATACCGCACAAGGAACGGCGTCAAAAATAAACTCTTGAGTTAGGATTGGGCTAGGGTTAGGGCTGGGTTTGGGGCTAGGGTTGTGCTGGGGCTAGGGTTGTGCTGGGGCTAGGGTTGTGCTGGGGCTAGGGTTGTGCTGGGGCTAGGGTTGTGCTAGGGTTAGGGCTGGGGTTGGGATTTTTTTCAAAAGTAAGAAAAAAAGATGACGATATGGCGACTAGTGTTGAGAGCAAGTGCTCGCTACTTGAGTTTGCATCGGGTGCTCTGGTATGCATTTAGTATCGTGGGTATTTGAGTGACATGCTCGAGTCTCTGCCCCATATGCTTCGCGGCCAAAAAACTTTACGGGGATTGCCTGCCATGCACGAGCGATCCCCGCATGTTTTTTTTTGGGTGTCTAATAACCGTGAAACATGCGGAGCAGGGACTCGAGCATGTCACTCGAGCACACGCTGTACATGGTGCATACCTGAGTACCCGATGCAAACTCAAGTAGCGAGCACTTGCGCTCAAGAATAATGAAAACTTATTCAATATGATGACCTAATGTAAACAAATAATGTGCCGTACCTCTGGGTTCAAAATGTTCACTATACACCTTAATAAAATCTTTGAGGGGTATAGTTTCCAAAATGGGGACACTTGTGGGGGAGCTCCACTGTTTAGGCACATCACGGGCTCTCCAAACGCGACATGGTGTCCGCTAACAAATTGAATGGAAAATCGGCTCAAATTGTTAGCGGACACCACATTGCGTTTGGAGAGCCCCTCTGTGCCCAAACTTTGGAGCTCCCCCACAAGTGACCCCATTTTGGAAACTAGACCCCCCAAGGCACCTTTCTAGATGCATAGTGAGCACTTGGAACCCCCAGGTGCTTCACAAATTGATTCGTAAAAATGAAAAAGTGAAAAAAAAAACACTTTTTCATTTTTATGAATCAATTTGTGAAGCACCTGGGGTTCCAAGTGCTCACTATGAATCTAGATAGGTGCCTTGGGGGGTCTAGTTTCCAAAATGGGGTCACTTGTGGGGGAGCTCCAATGTTTGGGCACACAGGGACTCTCTAAATGCAACATGGTATCCGCTAACAAATTAAATGGAAAATCGGCTCAAATTGTTAGCGGACACCACATTGCGTTTGGAGAGCCCCTCTGTGCCCAAACTTTGGAGCTCCCCCACAAGTGACCCCATTTTGGAAACTAGACCCCCCAAGGCACCTTTCTAGATGTATAGTGAGCACTTGGAACCCCCAGGTGCTTCACAAATTGATTCGTAAAAATGAAAAAGTGAAAAAAAAAACACTTTTTCATTTTTATGAATCAATTTGTGAAGCACCTGGGGTTCCAAGTGCTCACTATGAATCTAGATAGGTGCCTTGGGGGGTCTAGTTTCCAAAATGGGGTCACTTGTGGGGGAGCTCCAATGTTTGGGCACACAGGGACTCTCTAAATGCAACATGGTATCCGCTAACAAATTAAATGGAAAATCGGCTCAAATTGTTAGCGGACACCACATTGCGTTTGGAGAGCCCCTCTGTGCCCAAACTTTGGAGCTCCCCCACAAGTGACCCCATTTTGGAAACTAGACCCCCCAAGGCACCTTTCTAGATGTATAGTGAGCACTTGGAACCCCCAGGTGCTTCACAAATTGATTCGTAAAAATGAAAAAGTGAAAAAAAAACCACTTTTTCATTTTTATGAATCAATTTGTGAAGCACCTGGGGTTCCAAGTGCTCACTATGAATCTAGATAGGTGCCTTGGGGGGTCTAGTTTCCAAAATGGGGTCACTTGTGGGGGAGCTCCAATGTTTGGGCACACAGGGACTCTCCAAATGCAACATGATATCCGCTAACAAATTGTCGGCTCAAATTGTTAGCGGATATCATGTTGCATTTGGAGAGTCCCTGTGTGCCCAAACTTTGGAGCTCCCCCACAAGTGACCCCATTTTGGAAACTAGACCCCCCAAGGCACCTATCTAGATGCATAGTGAGCACTTGGAACCCCTAGGTGCTTCACAAATTAATTCGTAAAAATGAAAAAGTGTTTTTTTTTTCACTTTTTCATTATTACGAATCAATTTGTGAAGCACCTGGGGGTTCCAAGTGCTCACTATGCATCTAGAAAGGTGCCTTGGGGGGTCTAGTTTCCAAAATGGGGTCACTTGTGGGGGAGCTCCAAAGTTTGGGCACAGAGAAGCTCTCCAAACGCAATGTGGTGTCCGCTAACAATTTGAGCCGATTTTCCATTCAATTTGTTAGCGGATACCATGTTGCATTTAGAGAGTCCCTGTGTGCCCAAACATTGGAGCTCTCCCACAAGTGACCCCATTTTGGAAACTAGACCCCCCAAGGCACCTATCTAGATGCATAGTGAGCAGTTGGAACCCCCAGGTGCTTCACAAATTGATTCATAAAAATGAAAAAGTGTTTTTTTTTTTCACTTTTTCATTGTTACGAATCAATTTGTGAAGCACCTGGGGGTTCCAAGTGCTCACTATGCATCTAGATAGGTGCCTTGGGGGGTCTAGTTTCCAAAATGGGGTCACTTGTGGGGGAGCTCCAATGTTTGGGCACACAGCAGCTCTCCAAACGCAACATGGTGTCGCTAACAATTTGAGCCAATTTTGCGTTAAATTTGTTAGCGGACACCATGTTGCATTTAGAGAGCCGCTGTGTGCCCAAATATTGGAGCTCCCCCACAAGTGACCCCATTTTGGAAACTAGACCACCCAAGGCACCTATCTAGATGCATAGTGAGCACTTGGAACCCTCAGGTGCTTCACAAATTGATTCATACAAATGAAAAAGTGTTTTTTTTTTCACTTTTTCATTGTTACGAATCAATTTGTGAAGCACCTGGGGGTTCCAAGTGCTCACTATGCATCTAGATAGGTGCCTTGGGGGGTCTAGTTTCCAAAATGGGGTCACTTGTGGGGGAGCTCCAATGTTTGGGCACACAGGGACTCTCTAAATGCAACATGGTGTCCTCTAACAAATTTAACGGAAAATCGGCTCAAATTGTTAGCGACACCATGTTGCGTTTGGAGAGCCGCTGTGTGCCCAAACATTGGAGCTCCACCACAAGTGACCCCATTTTGGAAACTAGACCCCCCAAGGCACCTATCTAGATGCATTGTGAGCACTTGGAACACTCAGGTGCTTCACAAATTGATTCATAAAAATGAAAAAGTGTTTTTTTTTTTCACTTTTTCATTGTTACGAATCAATTTGTGAAGCACCTGGGGGTTCCAAGTGCTCACTATGCATCTAGAAAGGTGCCTTGGGGGGTCTAGTTTCCAAAATGGGGTCACTTGTGGGGGAGCTCCAAAGTTTGGGCACACATGGGCTCTCCAAACACAACATGGCGTCCGCTAATTATTCAAGCAAATTTTACAATCAAAAAGTCAAATAGCGCTCCTTCCCTTCCGAGCCCTGCCGTGCGCCCAAACAGTATTTTTTCCCCAAATATTGGGTATCTGCGTGCCCAGGGGAAATTGCACAACAAATTTTGGGGTCCATTTTTTCTTGTTACCCCTGTGAAAATAAAAAAAATTGGGTCTAAATTAACATTTTTGTGAAAAAAGTTAAATGTTCATTTTTTTCTTCCACATTCAAAAAATTCCTGTGAAGCACCTGAAGGGTTAATAAAGTTCTTGAATGTGGTTTTGAGCACCTTGAGGGGTGCAGTTTTTAGAATGGTGTCACTTTTGGGTATTTTCTGTCATAAAGACCTCTCAAAGTGACTTCAAATGTGATGTGGTCCCTAAAAAAATGGTTTTGTAAATTTTGTTGGAAAAATGAGAAATCGCTGGTCAACTTTTAACCCTTATAGCTCCCTAACAAAAAAAAATTTTGGTTCCAAAATTGTGCTGATGTAAAGTAGACATGTGGGAAATGTTATTTATTAACTCTTTTGTGTGACATATCGCTCTGATTTCAGGGCTTAAAAATTCAAATTTTGAAAATTGCAAAATTTTCAAAATTTTCGCCAAATTTCCGTTTTTTTCACAAATAAACGCAAGTGATATCGAAGAAATTTTTCCACAATCATGAAGTACAATATGTCACGAAAAAACAATCTCAGAATCAGGGGGATCCGTTGAAGCGTTCGAGAGTAATTACCTCATAAAGTGACAGTGGTCAGAATTGTAAAAATTGGCCCGGTCATTAACGTGCAAACCACCCGCGGGGCTTAAGGGGTTAATGGACGTGGAAGGAAAAAGTGTGGTAGAAAAAGGTGCACAAGCAACCGGGATAACCGCAGCCTTGAAAGGATTGCTAAGAAAAGGCCATTCAAAAATTTGGGGGAGATTCACAAGGAGTGGACTGCTGCTGGAATCACTGCTTCAAGAGCCACCACACACAGACGTATCCAGGACATGGGCTACAAGTGTCGCATTGCTTGTGTCAAGCCCCTCATGACCAATAGACAACGCCAGAAGCGTCTTACCTGGGCCAAAGAGAAAAAGACCTGGACTGATGCTCAGTGGCCCAAGGTGTTGTTTTCAGATGAAAAGTAAATTTTGCATTTCATTTGGAAATCAAGGTCCCAGAGTCTGGAGGAAGAGTGGAGAGGCCACAATCCAAGCTGCTGGAGGTCTAGTGTGAAGGCTCCACAATCAGTGATGGTTTGGGGGGCCATGTCATCTGCTGGTGGAGGTCCACTGTGTTTTATCAAGACCAAAGTCAGCGCAGCCGTCTACCAGGAAATTTTACAGCACTTCATGCTTCCCTCTGCCCACAAGCTTTATGGAGATGGAAATGTCATTCTCCAGCAGGACTTGGCCCCTGTCCACACTGCCAAAAGTAACAATACCTGGTTTACACACAACAGTATCACTGTGCTTGATTGGCAGCAAACTCGCCTGACCTTAACCCCATAGAGAATCTATTATAGAGAATCTATGGGGTATTGTCAAGAGGAAGATGAGACCCCAGACCCCACAATACAGACGAGCTGAAGGCTGCTATCAAAGCCACCTGGGCTTCCATAACACCTCAGCAGTGCCACAGGCTGATCCCTCCATGCCACATTGCCGCATTGATGCAGTAATTGATGCACAAGGAGCCCGACCAAGTATTGAGGGCATTTACTAAACATACATTTCAGTAGGCCAACTTTTCGGATTTTAAAAACATTTTTCAAGCTGTTGTTATGAAGTATTCTAATTTACTGAAATAATGACTTTTGTGTTTTCATTGGCTGTAAGCCATAATCATCAACATTAACAGAAATAAACACTTAAAATAGATCCCTCTGTGTGTAATGACTCTATATAATAGATCCCTCTGTGTAATGACTCTATATAATAGATCCCTCTGTGTGTAATGACTCTATATAATAGATCCCTCTGTGTGTAATGACTCTATATAATAGATCCCTCTGTGTAATGACTCTATATAATAGATCTCTCTGTGTGTAATGACTATATAATAGATCCTTCTGTGTGTAATGACTCTATATAATAGATCCCTCTGTGTGTAATGACTCTATATAATAGATCCCTCTGTGTGTAATGACTCTATATAATAGATCACTCTGTGTAATGACTCTATATAATAGATCACTCTGTGTGTAATGACTCTATATAATATAGGAGTTTCACTTTTTGCATTGAAGAACTGAAATAAACTAACTTTTGATGATATTCTAATTTTGTGAGAAGCACCTGTATATAGTATGAAGCCCCACTGCCCCATATGTGTATGTATAATTTGATGCACATGACTCGCCCCCTGGGCCGTGGGGAACACGGAACCGGGCCTTCTAGTGTACGGTGCTGATGGGGGTAGTAGTGGCAACCCGATCCCGTGGCTCAGGGTGGTCAGACCAAATGGTGGCAGTCTATTTATCAGTGTTTTGAATGTCCGACTACGCCACCCGTGGATTGCGGTCAGGGATAACCGTCGCTGCGAGGCAGACTGCTGAGGCTGGTGTTGGTGTGCAGCACAGGGGTAGGATAACTCCCCACGGGAAGAGTGTAGCATCAGGGCAGTGTAGGTGGATGTTGGGGGTGATAGTGCAGGCCGCAATAGTAAGAGTTCAGAGTCCGCTTCAAACAGTTCAGGGTCTTTATTGTAGATATTATTAATGACCCAACAGTACCGGTTAGGAATGGGCCTGGGTGTCTGAGAGCATTCGGGCGAGCCCCACTGGTCAGGGTGAGTGTGTAGGCCTACCGTTCTCTCTATGCTCTGACTATCCCCCTTTTCGTGGTGTAATAGCCCACGTCCCTGAGCTGGCCGTGTACTTCTCGCCTGTATGGCATGCGACTAGGGCCTTGGGTACCTGTTGCTTGCTCCTCGCTGTACTGGTCCCTCTGTGTGGTGGAGCCTCCAGGATTCTTAGGCCAAGGGACCTGAAATCCCTCGCAGGTTCATTCTCTGCTGCTGGGCTTGTAACCCTGACAGCCCCGGACCCCAATGTCCGGTAGATTGGTTCTCTTCCAGGACCGGCTCTCGTCACCTCTGTCCCTGGCTTGCAGTTTCTCCTCTGCCTCACGGACTCCTCAGCTACAGCTGAACTGTCCCTCCTTCTCTGGGACTAGTCTCACTCCTGAGCTAGGTCTTCCAGTTCTCTCTAACCCTGCCCCCAGTTCCAGCTTTTATAGGGGCAGCCAGCTCCCCCTGCTGGCCTGGGACAGGAGGTGCTGTATGCTAATTGTCCCTAACCAGAGGACCTCCCTCCTGCTCTCAGACACAGATTATTGTTTGTGGCATCCAGGCCTGGGGTGACACATTCTCCCCTAGTAAAATTTAGTACTCCGGACTAAACAGGAAACACAAACACAGGGTATAAATGACAACATAACATATATACAAGTATATTTTGTCCTTGAGGTCACGGCGCTTCCGTGACCGGGTGTCCATGTCACCCAACAAGGTGAAGTTTTCCACGGTGTGGGGACCTGTTTCCATAAACCCCAAGTTCCTGGCCTTGGGTGTGGCGACAAGGCTGAGCTCTCTACTTTGGGCCACAAAGAGGCCACACCGGACAGATGTGGCACCAAGAGGGCACCAAGTGCAACTATCTACAAGACAGTTCCGGTTATTCAGCATCCATAACCTGTTAGTCCATGAACTAGAAAGACTGGAAAAACATAATTAGCAACCAGGCAACAAACATAAAACATTTACAATATACAGCATTTAGATCTTCCAGCGAGCTGGT
Organism: Phyllobates terribilis; assembly: GCF_046119375.1. NCBI lineage: Eukaryota > Metazoa > Chordata > Amphibia > Anura > Dendrobatidae > Phyllobates > Phyllobates terribilis. Next base: position 2,507,158 of record NW_027362848.1, on the reverse strand, counting down.
ATTTGCCCCCTAGTGCTCCGGGTTGACCTGCGTAACCCACTGTCTGGTGGTGGTCTAACCTGACTTTCCCCACTAGCATTCAGGGTACAGCTACTAGCTGGGTTTACAGGCAGTGCAGGCAGCTATCTGCGGGTCCTTTGGCTTACCGCAGGTATGGCAGGCTCACTGTCAGTAGAGGGTTGACTCTCCTGGGCTGCTGGCATGGGTTCTTCTGCCTCTAGGGCTGCTTGGTCTTCTGATTCCTCCTGCTCTCCTGTAGGTTCCTGCTGGGTTGGTTGAAGGAAGTGTAGGACGGGTATCACTATTGCATCATTTATCCGAGTCCAGGACAGGGGGAACTCTCCAAGAACTGTGCTGATCATTTCTTTCTTGTCTTCTGCGGGTTCAAGGTCATCTTGATCTTCTCCTGCACTCTGTAGTTGCTCGGGGCACCTTTTTAGGTGGTCTCTGGAGACGGTGCTAGTGGTTTCTCCTCCATCCTTGGTAATTACACATACCTTCGGGTTGTTGTGGTTGGACTGCAGTACTGTGTACGGGTCGCTCTCCCACTGGTCATCTAGCTTGTGAAGCCTTCTCTTCCGCTTCAGGACCTGCTCACCAGGTTCCAGGGGACCAGCAGGGGCATGTTGGTTGAAGAGCCTCTCTTGCTTTTCTCTCGCTTGAGCCAGACTCCTCTCCACACTCTCCTGTACCTTCTTGTACTGTAGCCGCCGTTCCGTATCCCAGTCCGCGTCTGGGGAGGTGTCCTCGGGGGTCAGGACTCCCATCTCCAGGTCTATCGGCAGCTTACCTGGTCTTGCCCGCATCAGGTAAGCCTGGGTGCAATTTGTAGCATTCACCGGGATATGGTTGTATAAGTCTATCAGGTCTGGCAGCTTCTCCGGCCACAGGCTGCGTTCTTCCAGGGGCAACGTTTTGAGGAGATCAATGACGATATTATTCATTTTCTCACACAGCCCGTTGATTTGTGGGTGGTAAGACGTTGTCCGAATCTTCTTACAGCCGTAGAGGTTGCAGAACTCCTGGAAGATTTCAGCCTCAAACGCTGGACCTTTATCTGTCAAGACCTGTTCCGGATACCCGTATGGACGGCAGAAGTGTTGTTGGAAGGCTCTGGCCGCTGTTTGGGCTGTCAAGTCTTTAACAGGAACCACCACCAGGAACCGGGAATAGTGGTCCACTATTGTCAGGGCATAGACGTAGCCCGACCGGCTTGGAGCCAGTTTCACATGGTCCAGAGCTACCAGCTCAAGAGGCTGCCTGGTCACGATGGGCATCAAGGGCGTCTTCTGGCTGGTACCGTCCTTCCTTCTGAGGTTACATGGGCCGCAGTCCCTGCACCACTTCTCTATGGCCCCTCTCATTCCGACCCAGTTGAACCGCTCTCTCAGTAGGAACTCCAGTTTCTTCCACACAAAGTGTCCCGCTCTGTCATGGTAGGCCTCCAGGACCATTGCTGCATCTCGTCTCGGGACCACTACCTGCCAGGTCAGCTCGTGCGTCCGGTGGTTGACAAGCCTTCTGCACAGCTTACCTTCGTAGAGGAATAGCCTGCTTTTCTCCTTCCATAACTGCTTGGCTTCCTCTGGAGCGTCCGAGCCAGGGCTACCGTCTGCCTGGGTCAAGAGGTCTTTCACCAGGCGAATTACAGGGTCACTATCTTGCGTTTCAGCCCAGCCGTGGTGAGGTAAGGGATTGAACATGACAGTGGTCAAGTCTTTGTCTCTTACACGGTGGGAGCACTGAGTGGCCCCGTACCGGTGGAATGCAGGGAGCTCTATTTCCTCCAACTCGTCTGGATCTTCTCCCTCATCGGGCAAGTGGGGCATTCTCGATAGGGCATCTGCATTGGCATTGGCTCGGCCTGCCCGGTACTTGATGGTGAAGTCATAGTTTGCTAGCCGGGCCATCCACCGCTGCTCTAGGGCACCAAGTCTCGCATTGTCCAGATGTGTCTACGGATTGTTGTCCGTGTACACAGTGAGCTTCACAGAGGCCAGGTAATGCTTGAAACGTTCTATTATGGCCCACACCACTGCCAAGGACTCCAGCTTAAAAGAGCTGTAATTCTCCGGGTTTCTCTCGGTGGGCCTCAGCTTCCGGCTGGCGTACGCGATCACCCTTTCTCTGTCCTGTTGGTTCTGTGACAGTACGGTTCCCAGCCCCACATTACTGGCGTCTGTGTGGAGGATAAAAGGCTGGCCATAATCAGGGTAGGCCAGGATCTCATCCCCCGTGAGGGCAATCTACAGCTGGCGGAAGGACTCCTCTTCCGGCTTGTCCCACTTGAAGGGTGGCTTTTGGCTTCTGGTCTTAAATTGTCCTATAAGGAGGTCCTGCATAGGGGCTGCCATCTTGGTGAACCTGGGGATGAACCTTCGGTAGTAGCCTACCAACCCGAGGAACTGCCTCACTTCTTTTATGTTAGAGGGGCTTGGCCAGTTCTTTATTGCCGTGATTTTGTCAGGGTCGGGGGCTACTCCTTCTGCACTCACCACGTGTCCCAGGTACTGTACCTTCGGCTTTAACAGATGGCACTTGGAGGGTTTCACTTTCATGCCAAAGCCTGCCAGGGCCTCGAACACCTCGGCCAGGTGCTTTAGATGGTCCTCGTAAGTCTTTGAATAGACAATCACGTCGTCCAGGTAAAGTAGGACCGTCTCAAAGTTTCGGTGCCCTAGACAGCATTCCATCAGCCTCTGGAAGGTCCCGGGTGCGTTGCAGAGTCCGAACGGCATATAGTTGAATTCACTTAATCCCATCGGGGTGGTGAAGGCGGTCTTCTCCTTATCAGCCTCTGCCACAGGAACCTGCCAGTACCCACTAGTAAGGTCCAAAGTAGAGAAGAAATTAGCTGATTTTAGTGCGGCCAAAGACTCCTCTATTCTAGGCAACGGGTATGCGTCTTAATGGGTGATACGATTGACTTCTCTATAGTCTACGCACATTCTCATAGTACCGTCTTTCTTTTTTACCAGAACCAAGGGGGCTGCCCAGGGGCTACAACTGTCTCTGATGACCCCGGCTTCCTTCATTTCTCTCAGCATGCCCTTTGCGTTCTGATAGTGTGCGGGGTGGTACAGGTCTGTATCTTTCTTTTATTGGTGGGTGGCTCCCCGTGGGGATGTGGTGTTCTACCCCTTTCACTCTGCCGAAGTCTAGCGGGTGCTTACTAAAGATTCTCTCGTACTCTTGAACCACCCGGTAGACTCCTTGTTTTTGGTGCAAGGGAGTGGAGTCAGCACCCACGTGGAGTTTCTGGCACCAGTCCTCCTTGGGTTTCTGGGAACCATTACCCTCCGCCTGGGGAGATGGAGGCAAGGGTTCCATGGCCCTGACAGCATTGTGTTCAACAGTATACAATTTCGCTAGTGTAGCGTACCGGGGCAAGTGTACTTCCCTTTCCCCAATGTTTAAGATCCGGACGGGCACCCTTCCATGGCGGACATCGACCACCCCCCGGGCTGTCAAAATGGTGGGCCTGCTGTCTGAGTACACGGGTTCTACCATGGCTTGGTAGTCTCTCCCTCTTAACCCGATTGCAGTACGACACCAGATCATTTCACTTTTGGGGGGCATGGCAATGCGGAACGGGTCGCTCATCCTCACGCTACCGATCTCACCACCAGACAGTTCTACCTGTTGCCATCTCATCAGGGCTCTTATCTCCTTCTGGATTACCCTCTGTTGGCTGGAGCTCGCGTTCATTGCCACCTGCTGCAAAATTACAATTGCTTCTGAAAGACAATTTTCAATCACATTAGTACCGAAGGTTATTTTAGGGTGACTTTCTCGACGGTCAATGTCCACAATGATCACTCCCTGTGCCGGCAGTTCAAGTTTACCAATCTTAATGGTCATCTCTCTGAACCCCACCTGCGGCACGGGTTGACCATTGCTGGCGATGATGCTCAAGTCATCGTCTGGATAACGAGTTATATCAGTGTCACTCCAGTACTGCTTGAAAAGTACATAGGGGATGGTAGTCACTTGGGACCCGGTGTCCAGCAGTGCACTCATGGGGATACCGTCCAGCACTACGGGTAAAACCGGGCGTCCCCCTACGTACTTATCACGCCAATTAGATGGGCCTGATGACCTTATGCCTGGGGGTTGGCCCTTTGCCCCAGGTCGGACCCATTTAAAGTACAGTACCTGGCTACGTGTCCCGGCTGGCTGCAACGGCGGCAAATCGGCTGTCCATCCTCAGTGTAATGATCGGCGGGCCTCCCTCTGAACGACGGGATCCTCCACCGTCGACGCCACGGGACATCCTCTGGACTGGAAGCCAGCTTGATTGGTCCTGACGGGTCCATCTGTATTGACTGTACGGTCCTGGTCAATGTGTGTCACCCTACCTGGATGCCACAAGTGTAATAAAGCTGTGTCTGAGAGCAAGTGGGAGGTTATCTGGTTAGGGGAACATTAGCATGCAATGCCTCCTGTCTCAGGCCAGTAGGGGGAGCAGGCTGCCCCTATAAAAGCTGGTACTGGGGACAGGGTTAGAGAGAACTGGATTGCCTGTCTCAGCTTTGAGACGTGTCCCAGAGTGGAGCAGGGACAGAAAGTTGATTGCACCTAAGAGGAAGTGTGGCAGTAGGAGAAAGCCACAAGCCAGAGACAAGAGGCGAAGAGAGCCTGTCTTGGCAGAGAAAAGACTTCATTTTTCCAGACTTTGGTGTCTGAGGCTGGAAGCATTCCACATCCCCCAGCAGAGAACCAGTCCGCAAGGGACTGTACATTCCTTGGCCTAAGAAGCCTGGAGGCCCTGCCACAACCGAAGGGACCAGTAAAGCCGTACAAGGCTGGGAGCAGAAAGGAACCCACGTCGCAGGCCATACAGGCGAGAAAGCACGGAAGCTCGGAAACGTGGGCTGTTACCCTATCAGGAGGAGATAGCCAGAAGGAGCGTAGAAAGCACGGTAGGCCTACACCCTCACCCTGACCAGGGCCAATTTCCCCGTTGCTCTCAGACATCCAGGTCCCCTCCTAGCTGGGACTGTTTGTGGGTCAGTTTACCTGTTCAAGTAAAGACCCTGGACTGCAACCTGTTGTCTGTGTGCTCCTTGCTCCTCCAGCACTATCATCACTGGGACTCTCACTACCATCACTCCCACCATCCACTATACTGCCCTGGGGCCGCACTCTTCCCGTGGGGAGTCACACTACCATAGCTGCACATCTCATCGGCCCCAGCGGTCTGCATGCAGCGGCGGTTCCTAATGGCCGCAAATCCACGGGTGGCGTAGTCGGACATAATCAATATAACGGACTACCACTGGCCTGACCACCCTGAGCCACGGAACCGGGTTGCCACTACTACTCCCATCGTTCCCCTACTGCCCGGATCCGAGTGCCCCACGGCCCAGGGGGCGAGTCAGCTTTGGCGTAGTCGGCAGGATTTCGTGCCCGCAACCACCGGGTACTGCGTGACTGAAAAAGACTTTTGTAACTTACCTGTGGCGAAGTTTCCCGCCGTCCGGAGTCTTTTCCCGCCCTCCGGAGCCGATTCCCGCCATCAGACGCCATCTTGGACCGTTTCCCGCCGTCTTCTGCCGTCTTCCCGCCATCCGCAGCTGTTTCCCGCCATCGGACGCCATCTTCAGGACGCCGCGCGGGAAGAAGAGGGGCGTGGACGTCAAAACCGCGCGAGATCCGAAGCTCCGCCTCAAGCACCGACGCTGCGCAAGGTCCTGGAAGGGAGAGAGAGCGACGCTGACGTCATCGGAGTGCGACGCCAGGTCCTCGTCCAGAGCAGCAGCGGAGCCGCGGCCTACAGAAGAGGATCGTCGGAAGGTAGGCCACACTTCACTAGGGGGGGAGGAAGATGTCGGACACAGAGGCGCCCACTACCACCAACGCAGCTGCAGCAGCGGTGATGCCCTTTTCCTTGCCCTACATCCCTGGAGCGGCCTGGCTGCCCAAATACTCAGGGGAGCCCCATGCCCTAACTGACTTCAAGGAAAGGCTGTACAGTTTGTTCCAAGTTTACCCCCTGACAGAGGAACAGAAGGTCAGCATATTAACAGGGCAGTTAACTGGCGCAGCCCAGAGGGAGGTAAAATCATGGCCCACTGAGGAGAAAAGGACTGTAAAGGGTATTCTGGCCCGGCTGCGGGGTGCCTTTGACACACGTACCTCCGCTGAAATTAAAATGAGGTTCTATGGATGTAAGCAGCGGGCACAGGACAGCATCAGAGACTATGCCCTAAATCTGCAGGAAGCCTTGAGGGCTATTCAACAAACTGACCCTGGCAGTGTGCAGGAAACCGATAAGCTGCTAACAGAACAATTCATAGAGGGTCTGCTGTCCAGCGCCCACAGGGCCCAGCTGCGCCTCATGTTCTTCCAGAACCCCGACCTGACCTTTGCCCAATTTAAGGACAGGGCCATAAGGGTGCTCCGTGAATCTGCAACCAGTGGCGCTATAAACCCCCGGCTCCCTGCTATCACCTACCACCAGGAGGCGGCGCCCTCCTCTATGGACTCCGTGGAGGCTGATGCACAGGCCCTGAACCAAGCCCCGTCGAAAGGCCTGCACCACCAAGTCCAGGAGCTGACCAGGAGCGTCGCGGCGTTGACCAGGACCGTCCAGGCGTTGCAAGTGGACCCGTCAAGACCCATCGAGCTGGCTTCAAGTCCAGAGGATGTCCCGTGGCGTCGACAGAGGAGGATCCCGTCATTCCGAGGGAGGCCCACAGACCGCTACGCAGAGGATGGACAGCCCATTTGCCGTCGTTGCAACCAGCCCGGACACATTTCCAGGTACTGTAATTTAAACGGGTCCAACCTGGGGCAGAGGGCCGACCCCCAGGCATAAGATCACCAGGCCCTTACAATTGGCGTAATAAGTACGTTGGGGGGCGCCCGGTTTTACCCGTGGTGCTGGACGGTATCCCCATGAGCGCCTTGCTGGATACTGGGTCGCAAGTAACCACAATCCCTTATGTACTTTTTAAGCAGTATTGGACTGATGCTGATATCACATGGTATCCAGACAGTAACTTGAGCATCATCGCCAGTAATGGCTTACCCGTGCCGCAGATGGGGTTCAAGGAGATGACCATTAAAATTGGTAAAGTTGAACTGCCGGCACAGGGAGTGATTATTGTGGACATTGACCGTCATGAAAGTCACCCTAAAATAACTGTGGGTACTAACATAATTGAAAATTGTCTTTCAGAGGTAATTGTAATTCTACAACAGGTGGCGGTGAATGCTAGTTCCAGCCAACAGAGAGTCCTCAACAAGGAGATAAAAGCCCTGATGAGACGGCAGCAGGTAGAACTGTCTGGTGGTGAGATCGGTAGCGTAAGACTCAGTGATCCATTCCCCATTTCCATGCCTCCCAAAAGTGAAATGATGATCTGGTGTCGGACTGCAATCGGGTTGAGAGGTAGAGACTACCAAGCCATGGTAGAACCCGTGTACTCAGACAGCAGGCTCACCATTTTGACAGCCCGGGGGGTGGTTGATGTCCGTCAAGGGAGGGTGCCCGTCCGCATCCTCAACATTGGGGAGAGGGAAGTACACTTACCCAGGTACGCTACACTCGCCAAACTGTTTGTTGTTGAACATCAAGCTATCAGGGCCGTGGAACCCTTGCCTCCATCTCCTCAGGCGGAGGGTAATGGCTCCCAGAAACAAAAGGAGGACTGGTGCCAGAAACTCCACGTGGGTGCTGACTCCACTCCCCTGCACCAAAAACAAGGAGTCTACCGGGTGGTACAGGAGTACGAGAGAGTCTTTAGTAAGCACCCGCTAGACTTCGGCAGAGTAAAAGGGATAGAACACCACATCCCCACAGGGAGCCACCCACCAATAAAAGAGAGGCACAGACCTGTACCCCCTGCACATTATCAGAACGCCAAGGGTATGCTAAGAGAAATGAAGGAAGCAGGGGTTATTAGAGATAGCTGTAGCCCCTGGGCAGCCCCCTTGGTTCTGGTGAAAAAGAAAGACGGCACCATGAGAATGTGCGTGGACTATAGACAAATCAACCGTATCACCCACAAAGACGCATATCCGCTGCCTAGAATAGAAGAGTCTTTAGCCGCACTAAAATCTGCTAACTTCTTTTCTACTTTGGACCTTACTAGCGGGTACTGGCAGGTTCCTGTGGCAGAGGCTGACAAGGAGAAGACCGCCTTCACCACCCCGATGGGACTGAGCGAATTCAACTGTATCCCTTTCGGGCTCTGCAACGCACCAGGGACCTTCCAGCGGCTGATGGAATGCTGTCTAGGGCACCGAAACTTCGAGACGGTCCTCCTTTACCTGGACGACGTGATCGTCTATTCGAAGACCTACGAGGACCATCTGAAGCACCTGGCCGAGGTGTTCGAAGCCCTGGCAGGCTACGGCCTGAAGGTGAAACCATCGAAGTGTCACCTGCTGAAACCAAAGGTCCAGTACCTAGGGCACGTGGTAAGCGCGGAAGGAGTGGCCCCCGACCCTGACAAGGTCACGGCAATCAAGAGCTGGCCAAGCCCCTCGAACATCAAAGAGGTGAGACAGTTTCTCGGGTTGGTAGGCTACTACCGAAGGTTCATCCCCGGGTTCACCAAGATGGCAGCTCCTATGCAGGACCTCCTGATCGGACAGTCCAAGTCCAGAAGTCAAAAGCCACCCTTCAAGTGGGATAAACCTGAAGAGGAGTCCTTCCGCCAGCTAAAGTTGGCCCTCACTGGGGATGAGATCCTGGCCTACCCTGATTATGGCCAGCCTTTCATTCTCCACACAGACGCCAGTAATGTGGGACTGGGAGCCGTACTGTCCCAAAACCAACAGGGCAGAGAACGGGTGATCGCATACGCCAGCCGGAAGCTGAGGCCCACCGAGAGGAACCCGGAGAATTACAGCTCCTTCAAGCTAGAATTCTTGGCGGTGGTGTGGGCCGTGACGGAACGCTTCAAGCATTACTTGGCCTCCGCAAAGTTCACCGTGTACACGGACAACAACCCGTTGACACACCTGGACAATGCAAGACTGGGTGCCCTGGAACAGCGGTGGATGGCCCGTCTCTCCAACTATGACTTCGTGATCAAGTACCGGGCAGGCAAAACCAACGCCAACGCGGACGCCCTATCAAGAATGCCTCACTTACCTGAAGGTGACGAAGACCCAGAAGAGCTGGAAGAGGTAGAACTCCCCGCGTTTCACCGGTATGGAACCGCTCAACACTCTCACCGCGTGAAGGAGGAGGATCTAACAACTGTGATGATGAATCCCCTACCTCACCACAGCTGGGCCGAAACCCAAGATAGTGACCCTGCTGTCCGCCTGGTGAAAGATCTGCCGACCCGGGAAGACGCCCGCCTAGATCCAGATGCCCCAGAGGAAGCCAAGCAGCTATGGAAGGAGAAGAGCAAGCTGTTCCTCTACGAAGGCAAGTTGTGCAGAAGGATTGTCAACCACCGGACGCACGAGCTGACCTGGCAAGTCGTGGTCCCGAGGCGGGATGCAGCTATGGTCCTGGGGGCTTACCATGACAGAGCGGGACACTTTGGTTGGAAGAAACTGGAGTTCCTGCTAAGAGGAAGATTCTTTTGGGTCGGCATGAGAGGAGCTGTAGAAAAGTGGTGCAGAGACTGTGGCCCTTGTCACCTGAGGAGGAAGGACCGCACCAGCCAGAAGACACCCTTGAGGCCCATCGTCACCACGCAGCCTCTTGAGCTGGTAGCTCTGGACCACGTCAAATTGCTCCATGCCGGTCCGGATACATCTACGCCCTGACAATCGTGGACCACTATTCCCGTTTTCTAGTGGTGGTCCCGGTAAAGGACTTGACAGCCCAAACAGCGGCCAGAGCCTTCCAGCAATATTTCTGCCGTCCACACGGGTATCCGGAACAGGTTCTGACAGACCAGGGTCCAGCGTTCGAAGCTGAAATCTTCCAGGAGTTCTGCAACCTCTATGGCTGTAAGAAGATTCGGACAACGCCTTACCACCCCCAAACCAACGGGATGTGTGAGAAGATGAACAATATAGTCATTGATCTCCTGAAGACGTTGCCCCTGGAGGAACGCAGCCTGTGGCCAGAAAAACTGCCGGACCTGGTAGACATGTACAACAATATCCCGGTGAACGCTACAAACTGCACCCCGGCTTACCTGATGCGAGCCAGACCGGGTAAGCTGCCCGTAGACCTGGAGATGGGAGTCCTAAAACCTGAGGACACCTCCCCGGATGCGGACTGGGATACGGAAAGGCAAATGCAGTACAAGAAGGTACAGGAGAGTGTGGAGAAGAGCCTGGCCCAGGTGAGAGAGAAGCAAGAAAGACTCTTCAATCAACACGCCCCTGCTGGTCCCCTAGAACCTGGTGAGCAAGTCCTGAAGCGGAAGAGAAGGCTACATAAGTTGGACGACCAGTGGGAAAGGGAACCCTACACCGTACTGCAGTCTGACCATGACAACCCAAAGGTGTGCGTAATCACCAAGGACGGAGGAGAAACCACTAGTGTCGTCTCCAGAGACCACCTCAAAAGGTGCCCCGAGCAATTCCGTAGTGCAGAAGAGGATCAGAGTGACCTTGAACCCGCAGAGGACAAGGAAGGAATGATCAGCACCGTTCTCGGAGAGTTCCCTCAGTCCTGGACTCGCATAAATGATGCCATAGTGGTACCTGTCCTGCATTTCCTGCAACCGGCACAGCAACAACCAACACCAGAGTCGGAAGGTGAAGAGGAGCGAGCAGTTCCAGAGGCAGAAGAGCCTGTACCAGCAGCCCAGGAGAGTCAACTCTCTGCTGACAGTGAGCCTGCCATGCCTGCGGTAAGCCAAAGGACCCGCAGACAGCTGCCTGCCCTACCTGTACACCCAGCTGGTAGCTGTACCCCTAACGCTAGTGGGGAAAGCCAGGTTAGTCCACCACCAGACCGTGGGTTAAGGAGGTCAACCAGGAGCACAAAGGGACAGATACCCGCTCGCTGGAGAATATAGAGTGTACTAAACTTGTAAATAACCCTGGTGCCAAGTGTTGAAATGTTTGCCAAAGTTACCTGCATGTTTATTAATAGTGTGTTTCAGTCTCTTGCAGCAACCGTAAGGATTCACAGGTTATGGACTTTTTATAACCGGGACCTTGTATGGACTGCATTCTGAGCCTAACCCAGGAATGAACTAAGACTGTGAAGGACTTGGGGTAGGACAGACCCCCACCTGGTTAAGGCTCCCTGTTGTGCTGGTGATATGGACACCCGGTCACAGGCCACACTGTGACCTTAAGAACTCAATCTGTGCGTCGTCTGTCTATTAATGTTTTATTGTTATGCATATTGTCTTTGTTTACTGTTTAGTCCCGGAGTACTAAATTTCACTAGGGGGGAATGTGTCACCCTGACCTGGATGCCACAAGTGTAATAAAGCTGTGTCTGAGAGCAAGGGGGAGGTTCTCTGGTTAGGGGAACATTAGCATGCAATGCCTCCTGTCTCAGGCCAGTAGGGGGAGCAGGCTGCCCCTATAAAAGCTGGTACTGGGGACAGGGTTAGAGAGAACTGGATTGCCTGTCTCAGCTTTGAGACGTGTCCCAGAGTGGAGCAGGGACAGAAAGTTGATTGCACCTAAGAGGAAGTGTGGCAGTAGGAGAGAGCCACAAGCCAGAGACAAGAGGCGAAGAGAGCCTGTCTTGGCAGAGAAAAGACTTCATTTTTCCAGACTTTGGTGTCTGAGGCTGGAAGGATTCCACATCCCCCAGCAGAGAACCAGTCCGCAAGGGACTGTACATTCCTTGGCCTAAGAAGCCTGGAGGCCCTGCCACAACCGAAGGGACCAGTAAAGCCGTACAAGGCTGGGAGCAGAAAGGAACCCACGTCGCAGGCCATACAGGCGAGAAAGCACGGAAGCTCGGAAACGTGGGCTGTTACCCTATCAGGAGGAGATAGCCAGAAGGAGCGTAGAAAGCACGGTAGGCCTACACCCTCACCCTGACCAGGGCCAATTTCCCCGTTGCTCTCAGACATCCAGGTCCCCTCCTAGCTGGGACTGTTTGTGGGTCAGTTTACCTGTTCAAGTAAAGACCCTGGACTGCAACCTGTTGTCTGTGTGCTCCTTGCTCCTCCAGCACTATCATCACTGGGACTCTCACTACCATCACTCCCACCATCCACTATACTGCCCTGGGGCTGCACTCTTCCCGTGGGGAGTCACACTACCATAGCTGCACATCTCATCGGCCCCAGCGGTCTGCATGCAGCGGCGGTTCCTAATGGCCGCAAATCCACGGGTGGCGTAGTCGGACATAATCAATATAACGGACTACCACTGGCCTGACCACCCTGAGCCACGGAACCGGGTTGCCACTACTACTCCCATCGTTCCCCTACTGCCCGGATCCGAGTGCCCCACGGCCCAGGGGGCGAGTCAAATGCAGCAACACTCTTTGTTAGTTCTTGGACCTGATGGTGCAGGTTTGCAGGCGGGGATGGATTTAGGGCCTGCGCATCAGCCCCCACAAGGTCTGCGGGATAGGGCGCCGCCCCCTGGTGGTAAGGGATGGCAGGGCGCCGGGAAGCTACAGCGCCACCCGGTGCAGGTTCTCGGAGCACCCGGATGGCCCTATCTTTGAACTGTGCAAAAGTCAAATCGGGGTTCTGTAGGGCCATGAGGCGCAGCTGGGTTCTGTGGGCGCTGGACAGCAGACCTTCTATGAACTGGTCAGTCAATAGTTTATCTGTATCCTGCACGCTGCCAGGGTCAGCTTGCTTAATTGCCCCCAAGGCTTCCTGTAAATTTAGGGCATAATCTCGGATGCTATCTTGAGCTCGCTGCTTACATCCATAGAACCGCATTTTGATTTCAGCTGAGGTACGGGTATCAAAGGTGTCCCGTAGACGGGTCAGAACCTCCCTTACAGTCCTTTTCTCCTCAGCTGTCCAAGACTTTACCTCCCGCTGGGCCGCACCAGTTAACTGCCCTATCAGTATGCTTACTTTCTGTTCTTCTGTCAGGGGATAAACTTTGAACAGTCTATACAGCCTTTCTTTAAAGTCACCCAAGGTATGCGACTCGCCGGCATACTGGGGCAGCCAGGCCGCTCCGGGGATATAGGCAGGGGTGGATTAAGAGTAGCAAGGGCCCCGGGCAGTTTAGAAGGCGCAGGCCCCCTTCACACACCTGATTTATCACGTGACATGTCACATGATCCCCTGTGATAGATCATGTGATAGTTCACGGGAAATTAATTTGGCATAATATTAATTGTGCTGCCTCATCTGAGAGCAGCACAATATTGGGGCAGATACCCTGATTCCAGCGATGTGTCACTTTTTCAGCTGCTTGTTGTCATTTTGAGAAAATCACCGTTTTATCTGCTGCAGATCTAGCAGCTCTCTGAATGCTGCGCTCTGTATAGCCCCACCCACACCACTGATTGGCAGCTTTCTGCCCATGCTCAGTGTACACAGAAATCTACTGATCAGTGATGGGGGTGGGGTCCTACAGAACTTACTAGTCATCTAGTGATAATTACCTGCTGACAAATCAATGATTTTATCAAAACAACACTAAGCAGCCCAGTAAGTGACACATTACTGGAATCGGTGCCTCTAACCCTACATTATGCTGCTCTCAGATTAGGTGGCAAAAACCTGATGACAGATTCCCTTTAAAGGAGCTGTAAAGACAAAAAAGTTTGTATTAAAAAAAATACAAGCCATTTGTTAAATTAACTTTTTTTCATTGTTAATTCACATTAGACTGTATCTTCAACACTTTTGTCAGCAGGTCTTATTACAGACTCTGAATAGGGCAGCTCTCTCCCTCTCCCTCAGCAGAAAGTCACAGCATGGTTAAAAAACGGGATCTTTTATGATTTTCTCATAATAAATAAAAAAGGACATGCAAGTCCTCCAAACTATTTTCCGTTTCTCTATAGGGGAGGTCCTAAATCTTTCTTGTTCTTTAGTTGATCACATGTCAAAAATGCAAAGCATTTGCTATGAACTCGCCTAAAAAAATATACACTTGGAGAGTAATATCATCATCTACATGTAAATATTCCTTGACTCTAAGGGCTCGCTCACACTGTCGTATAACACGGCCGAATGCTATGTGATGTTTTATCGGATAGGACTCGGCCCTATGTTATACTATGGGACTGTGCGATTATTGGCATGAGAAAATAATCTCATTCGATATTCGGACCATGTGCACCCATACAAGTCTGTGGGTGCACGTAAAACATTGGACTGCACTCGGATGTCATCCAAGTGCAGTCCGATGAACACTCACAGAGACTATGGAGAAGATGGAGAAATTAAGTTCTCCATCTTCTCCATATCTGTGCTGCGAGAGAATTGGATCACACTCAGTTGAAGCTCTGACAGAGTTTGAGCCCAGTGTCATTAGCATAATTGGCCCTATTCTCTTGCATGAGCGAATATATGGCTTAGTGAGTGGACCCTAAAACTGAATAGTAGTGACGGACAGGCACCTCACAAGCGGGATCCATGTAGCTCTCAGATGTCATGTAGGTAGGGCTTCATTCCATGGGGAAGGGTTTAATTTCAAGGTATATAAAAAAATGGACTTCAAATAAAAATTAAATGAACACAAAAAGCACTAATTGAATTATTTTTTTCGTATTTATGTTTGCAGCCCCTTTAAAAACCCTTTGAGGACCAAGGCACATATATGTCCCATAGTTTTAAACTGGAAAAAAATTTGATTGAATAAAATTTAAGGTCCTCAAAGGTTTAAGTAGGTCATAAATTCATATGAATACTTGCTCATACAATTGCACATGCCAAAAGATGAAGAAGAACAGAATCAAAAATATGACATTAAGTGGAGCACTTACAGGTATTCAAGGTGAAAGAGACCAGCAAAGGCATTGTCTCGAATGACAGTAAATGAGTTAGAATTCAGCAAGCTGAAAATGAAGACAGCAGGTTAGAAGCGAACCAGACTTTATGGTGCTCAGAATTAGTCAAGCAGAATTTATTGACTGCTCTTGCAAAGCACTGAGACTGCCGCTGTGTATAGATGGCGCCGTGCGGCCTCCCGCTGTGTATAGATGGCGCCGTGCGGACTCCCGCTGTGTATAAATGGCGCCGTGCGGCCTCCCGCTGTGTATAGATGGCACCATATAGATGGCTACGTGCGGCCTCCTGCTGAGTATACGTGTATAGATGGCTACGTGCGGCCTCCCGCTGAGTATAGATGCCGCACGGCGCTCCCCCCAGAGACAGCAGGAGGCCGCACAGCGCCAACTATACTTAGCGGGAGACCGCACTTGGCGATCTATACACAGCAGGAGGCCGCACGGCGACATCTATACTCAGCGGGGGGAAGCACGTAGCCATCTATACACAGCGGGGGGCGCACGTAGCCATCTATACACAGCGGGGAGCCGCACGTAGCCATCTATACACAGCAGGAGGCCGCGCGGAGCCCCCCCAGAGACATCAGGAGGCTGCACGGCGCCAACTATACTCAGCAGGAGGCCGCATGCAGTCATACACACACACAAACATATACAGACACGCATAAACACATTTGAAACACAAAAATACATACAAACAGACATCACACAATGACATCTGCCCACACACACACACACACACACAAACAGACAGACATCACACACACACCTGCCCACACACATACACACCTGCCCACACACACACACCTGCCCACACACACATTTGTGTGTGTGTATATATAGTGCGTGTGTGTGTATAATGTGTGTGTATATTTTTTTTTAAGTTAAAAACAAGTAAAATGCTTGTGGCATCAATATCAAGACTCCAGATATAAGGGGCTATTCACACTGAATTTTGCAATGCATTCATCTCCTCTTTCCAGGCTTCTATCTAAATCCCTGAAAATGGCATTCAGATGTACCTTGACATAGCCATTGATTTGAACAAAGGCAAACCGAGGCTAAAGTCTGAATCTTTAGGCTCCATTTTCTCTGCTTTCAGATGTCTCATTTCAGACAGCACAATCCTGAATTTCAGGGATTCAGTTGTAAGCCTTGTGTAAAGACCTGAATGCAGCGCTGAATGTAGTGTGAATAGGTCCTTACATCCTACACCACCTCAGGGGATTGTTGTTATGGAGTATTGCCCCTGCGTGGCCGCAGTTATGACCACCACCAGGGCTCGCGGTAACCCACCCTAACTTTGGTATTCTGGGGAGCTGGTATAATGAATATCTGAGAAGAGCCCTAGAGAAGCAAGAACATTGGACAACCAAGAGGTGGTGGCCTCAAGTCAGGTGTAGTGTTCAACAGGGCAAGACTTTCTAACCTGCCCACACACACACACACACACACACACACATATACACTCACACACACCTGCCCACACAGACACACACCTGCCCACACAGACACACACACACCTGCCTACACACACACACACACACCTGCCCACACACACGAACACCTGCCCACACACAAACACACCTGCCCACACACACACACACACCTGCCCACACACATACACACCTGCCCACACACACACACAAACACTTGCCCACACACACACACACCTGCCCACACACACACACACCTGCCCCCACACACACACACACCTGCCCACACACACACACACACCTGCCCACACACACATCTGCCCACACAGACACCTGCCCACAAACACACACACACACCCATATACACACACCTGCCCACACACACACCTGCCAACACACACACACACACCTGCCCACACACTCACCCACACCTGCCCACACAGACACCTGCCCACACAGACACCTGCCCACACACACACACACATATACACACACACACACATATACACACACACACCTGCCCACACAGACACACACACATATACACACACACACATATACACACACACACACACCTGCCCACACAGACACCTGCCCCCACAGACACCTGCCCACAAACACACACACACACCTGCCCACACACAGACACACTCACCATCCCCCGGCTCAATTCCTCCTGCCTGCTCTCTCTCTTTTCCGGTGCAGCACTGCAAGCCGGGGCGCACTGCGTGACGTCACAGCTAGGAGACACAGCCGCGCACAGGGCCATGTCTCCTAGCAGTGACGCGGCCGGGCCAGCACAGGGAAGTTAACTGCTGCAGTGCTGGCCCGGCCGATGAAGAAGTAGCGGCGGCCGCTGCTGGGGGAGCGGTCCGGGCCCCCCCCTCCCGCCAGTGCTACCGCTATGTGCCGCGGCGGCCCGCACATATAACGAGGGCAATCCGGCATTAGACACCCCGCCTGGAGTCGCGGGCCCCCTGCAGGCTCGGGGCCCTGGGCGGTCGCCCGGATTGCCCTCATTATAATCCGCCTATGGATATAGGGCATGGAAAACGGCATCACAGCTGCAGCGGCTACGCTGGTGGTAGAGGGTCCCTCCGCGTCCGACATCTTCCTCCCCCCTAGTTAACCGTGGCCTACCTTCTGGCGATCCTCTTCTGTAGGCTGCGGCTCCGCTCGCGATGCTCTGGGCGAGGACCTTGCGTTACTCGGTGATGACGTCGGCATCCGCTGGATCTCCTTCCAGGACCTTGAGCAGCATTTCAGCGTAGGGCGGGGCTTCAGGTCTAGCGCGTTTTTGGACGTCCACGCCCCTCTTCTTCCCGTGCGGCGTCCCGAAGATGGCGCCCGATGGCGGGAAATGGCTCCGATTGGCGGGAAATGGCCCCGAATGGCGGGAAACTTCACTCAGATATGTATAGAGTCTTTTCCAGGCACGCAATACCCGTTTGTGGCGGGTTGGTCACAATTCTGCCAACTACGCCAAAGCTGACTCGCCCCCTGGGCCGTGGGGTACCCAGAACCGGGCCTTCTAGTGTACGGTGCTGATGGGGGTAGTAGTGGCAACCCGATCCCATGGCTCAGGGTGGTCAGACCAAATGGTGGCAGTCTATTTATCAGTGTTTTGAATGTCCGACTACGCCACCCGTGGATTGCGGTTGGAGATAACCGCCGCTGCAAGGCAGACCGCTGAGGCTGGTGTTGGTGTGCAGCACAGGGGTAGGATAACTCCCCACGGGAAGAGTGTAGCCTCAGGGCAGTGTAGGTGGATGTTGGGGGTGATAGTGCAGGCCGCAATAGTAAGAGTTCAGAGTCCGCTTCAAACAGTTCAGGGTCTTTATTGTAGATATTATTAATGACCCAACAGTACCGGTTAGGAATGGGCCTGGGTGTCTGAGAACATTCGGGCGAGCCCCACTGGTCAGGGTGAGTGTGTAGGCCTACCGTTCTCTCTATGCTCTTTCTGACTATCCCCCTTTTCGTGGTGTAATAGCCCACGTCCCTGAGCTGGCCGTGTACTTCTCTCCTGTATGGCTTGCGACTCAGGCCTTGGATACCTGTTGCTTGCTCCTCGATGTACTGGTCCCTCTGTGTGGCGGAGCCTCCAGGCTTCTTAGGCCAAGGGACCTGAAATCCCTCGCAGGTTGGTTCTCTGCTGCTGGGCTTGTAACCCTGACAGCCTCAGACCCCAATGTCCAGTAGATTGGTTCTCTGCCAGGACCGGCTCTCGTCGCCTCTGTCCCTGGCTTACAGTTTCTCCTCTGCCTCATGGGCTCCTCAGCTACAGCTGAACTGTCCCTCCTTCTCTGGGACTAGTCTCACTCCTGAGCTAGATCATCCAGTTTTCTCTAACCCTGCCCCCAGTTCCAGCTTTTATAGGGGCAGCCAGCTCCCCCTGCTGGCCTGGGACAGAAGGTGCTATACGCTAATTGTCCCTAACCAGGGGACCTCCCTCCTGCTTTCAGAAACAGATTATTGTTTGTGGCATCCAGGCCTGGGGTGACACACACACACTGCTCTATATTTAGTATGATGCCCCCACTCCTCCATATATATAGCATGATGGTCCCACTGCTCCATATACAGGTGCATCTCACCAAATTAGAATATCATCAGAAAGTTAATATATTTCAGTTCTTCAATACAAAACGCTGTCTTTCAGCTCATCTGCATTGTTGGGTCTGGTGTCTCTCATCTTCCTCTTGACAATACCCCATAGATTCTCTATAATAGATTCTCTATGGGGTTAAGGTCAGGCGAGTTTGCTGCCAATCAAGCACAGTGATACTGTTGTGTGTAAACCAGGTATTGGTACTTTTGGCCGTGTGGACAGGGGCCAAGTCCTGCTGGAGAATGACATTTCCATCTCCAAAAAGCTTGTCGGCAGAGGGAAGCATGAAGTGCTGTAAAATGTCCTGGTAGCCGGCTGTGCTGGCTTTGGTCTTGATAAAACACAGTGGACCTACACCAGCAGATGACATGGCCCCCCAAACCATCACTGATTGTGGAGCCTTCACACTAGACCTGAAGCAGCTTGGATTGTGGACTCTCCACTCTTCCTCCAGACTCTGGGACCTTGATTTCCAAATGAAAATTGGAACTCTAGGACCTTGTGGAGTGTGTCAATGACTGCCTTCTGGACATCTGTCAAGTCAGCAGTCTTCCTCATGATTGTGGAGCATACTGAAACAGTATTGAAGAACTGGAATAAATTAACTTTTTGAAGATATTCTAATTTAGTGAGATGCACCTGTATATACTATGATGGTCCCACTGCCCCACATACATATAGTATAATGGCCCCACTACTCCATATGTAGTATGATGGACCCACTACTCCAGATATATAGTAGGATGGCTCCACTGCCCGATCATTTAAAAAAATAAAGTTTATTCTCACTTAATCCTGATTCCCTACATCACAGCCTCTGTCTCCTCTTCCATGGCGGGACTGCAGAGCAGAGCGATGCAATGATGTCATCGAGCCACCTGCGTGAGTATGCTGACATCTCGTTAACCGCAGGCCTATGGCGATCTGTGGCATATGAAAGAGATAGTGATAGGGCAGGGAGCTTGTGTCCCACTGCTTTATCATGCGACGCCTCTGCATAAGAGACATTAGGGCTACATTAGCTACGTCACAGAAGACACTGGAGCTGGAGTATATAGAATAGGAGACACTGGGGCTGGCGTATATTCATCACAGGATACATTGGGGCTAGAGCATATACATCACAGAAGAAGCTGAAGTATATAGAATAGGAGACACTGGGGCTGGAGTATATAGAATAGGAGACACTGGGGCTGGCGTATATTCATCACAGGATACATTGGGGCTAGAGCATATACATCACAGAAGAAGCTGGAGTATATAGAATAGGAGACACTGGGGCTGGAGTATATAGAATAGGAGACACTGGGGCTGGCGCATATACAGTTCTGCTCAAAAGTTTACATACCCCGGCAGAATTTTTCCTTTCTTGGCCTTGTTTCAGAGAAAATGAATGATAACAAAAACACTTTTTCTCCACTCATGGTTATTGGTTGGGTGAAGCCATTTACTGTCACATTTCTGTGTTTTCTCTTTTTAAATCTTAATGACAACTAGTGATGAGCGAGCATGCTCACTACTGCTCGGTGCTCGCCCGAGTATCTCACTGCTCGAGATGCTCTGTGCTCACAGAGTATTTCCGGGTTGGTCGGGCGGGAAGTCGGGTCCACTCCCTGCATGTTTGGCGCTCTTTACAGAGCCAATGAACATGCAGAAATTGCCTGCCATGCACTGTAATGCCATAGCCATGTTGGTTGTGGGCATTACAGTGATTGGCTGGCCGCACAGCGTCATCAGGTCTATATCTGACCTGGCGCCGCCATGCTCATCACAGTCACTCCGGATCAGACAGTGTAGGGAGAGCTGCTGCTGCGTTAGGGAGAGATTTGATCGTGCATTAGGTAGTGTAGTGAGAGAAACCGCACATTACACATATCCATCTCAACAAACAGTCCTTCTGAGGACTAATCCATCTGCAGAGATATCAGGCAGGCAGTGTATATAGGCAGGCAGGCAGTGTATATAGCAGACTGCAGTGCATATAGCACAAGAGGCTCCATTCCAATTCTGCCTTCTGCTGCTGTTAGATATTTCTATACAAAGGCCCAGGTCTCAGGGGCCAGGAATACTTTTCTTTGGATCTTAATCCTCATTATTTGCTTATAAAGCAATCCAGAGAACACCGTTTTTCTGCGCCATTTGCTTGTTGGCACTGCAGAATACAGCCAGGTCCTTTCCATATTAGAGCGCTAGAAATCCAGCTATTTAAAACTGTGTTTTCTCCGTCACACGGATCACATATACGTTGTCAGAAAATACTGCCATTTCTGGCCTCCATTTTTTCAGTGTGTCAGTGAAGCAATTCACAGCAGTTTGCTGTTCACACTACTTACCTACAGGCCAGGTATTTAAAACTCTGTTTTCTCCATCACACCGATCACATATAACTTCGCTTCAAACTCAGTCATTTGTAGTGAGCGTGGAAGATACTATCCTCCATTTAAAATGGGCAAGGCACGTGGCAAGGGACGGGGAACTAGACGTGATGGTAATGGTACATGCAGAGGCCGAGGACAAGGCCGTGGGCAAGCCGAAATTGTGCCACAACAAACACCCACATCTTCTCGCCTGACCTTCCTGTCCCAATTTCTAGGGGACCGCAGCACACCACTATTGAACCCAGATCAGTGTCAAAAGGTTGTTGGTTGGATAGCGGATAATGCTTCCAGTCACTTAGCCACCACCACCACCACCCTGTCTTCCACACGGTCAAGTCTCAGTAGCCATGAGTCTGGACCGCATATTCCTCACCCTGATCCTCCTTCCTCCCACCATGCCGAGTACCCAGAGACAACTGATCCCACACTTGGACAATCTGAAGAGCTGTTCACTTTTCCATTTATAGATTTGGGCCTCTCGCCCAGTCCACTTGAAGCGGGGCAAGAGGAGATCACGTGTAGCGATGCCCAAATACTTGAGCAGCCACGGTCACACGAAGGCGACGGTGGGAAACTGTCACAAGAGGTGGACGATGATGAGACACAATTGGCAGAAAGTCAGGAATAGTACCAGGGTGCAGAAGTGGGAGACAAAGTGGTGGATGATATAGTAACTGACCCAACCTGGCAGGAGGACATGCAGAGCAAGGACAGCAGCACACAGGGGGAGGGAGGCAGAGCACCCCAACAGGCAGGAAGAAGCAGTGTGGTGGCCGCAGACAGAAGGCAGGCTACCGTTTCCCGTAACACCAACACGAAGGAAGTTGCCACTACAACTGTTAGGTCTTCCCGAGTCTGGTTGTTTTTTAAAGACTCTGCCGATAACTCCAAAAAGGCCATTTGCATCACGAGCCAGACCAGCATCAGCAGGGGTGGCAAAACGACCAGCCTGACCACCACCAGCATGATCAGGCACATGGCAGCAAAGCACTCGACTTTGTGGGCCGAACACCAGGGTCCAGGAACAGTGTCTACAGGTGGCACCATTGCTTCTTCTGCTGTTGTGCATGCAAGTCAATCCTTGTCCATAGTGCATGCAAAGATGCCTCCTGCCCTGCACCTGTCATTGTACACTCTTAGGTAGCAGCATCAGGAAGCACGTCCATGTCCTTGTCCCAGCGCAGCGTTCAGTTGTTCATACTCCAGTCCTTGGAATGCAAGCGCAAATATGCAGCCAACGTCCCACAGGCCACACTACTAAATTCTCACAATTCACGACTGCTTGGCTCGAAATGTTGCCTTTTAGGCTTGTGGAGACAGAAGCATTCCGCAACCTGATGGCGGCGGCCGTCCCTCGGTACTCTGTCCCCAGCCGCCACTATTTCTCCCAGTGTGCCGTCCCCACATTACACAAGCACGTGTCCCAAAACATTAGCCGTGCCCTCAACAACGCAGTTACCGGTAAAGTCCACCTAACCACGGACACGTGGACAAGTGCTTGTGGGCAGGGATGGTACAGCTCGCTGATGGCGCACTGGGTTAACATAGTGGAAGCCGGGACCCAGTCGGACCTTGGGACGGAACACGTCCTCCCGACGCCAAGGATTGCAGGCCCTAGGTCAATCAGGGTTGCCGCCACGGTCTACAGCTCCTGAACCTCATGCTCCTCAGCCTCCTCCTCAGCCTCCATCTCCGAAATGACCACATCAGTCACAAGCTGGAAGCACTGCAGCACTGCCTCGGCCAAGCGGCAACAGGCTGTGCTGAAGCTAATATGCTTAGGTGAAAAAACACACAATGCTGAAGAGTTATGGACAGCTCTGAAAGAGCAGGCAGATCTGTTGCTCAAACCGCTGAACCTACAGCCAGGCATGGTCGTGTGTGACAATGGCCGGAACCTGGTGGCGGCTCTGAGGCAGGCGAGCTCACACACGTACCATGCCTGGCCCATGTGCTTAACCTCGTGGTTCAGCGGTTACTCAAATCCTACCCGGAGCTGCCGGATCTGCTTGTTAAAGTATGCCGCCTGTGTGCCCATTTTAGAAAGTCAGCTACAGCTTCCGCCGCCCTTGCAGTGTTTCAGCAGCGTTTGCAGCTTCTGGCTCACATACTGGTGTGTGATGTCCCCACACGTTGGAACTCTACATTGCAGATGTTGGGAAGGACTTGTGAGGAGAAGAGGGCAGTTGTTGAGTACCAGCATCAAAAAGGCTATCGGTATTCAGTTCAGACTCCACACATAAGACCTCAGTAGTGGACGTGGATGTCAGACATATGTACCATCCTCCAAAACTTTGAGGACTCCACCAAGATGGTGAGCGGCGATGACGCCATAATTAGCGTCACCATCCCGCTTCTCTGTCTTCTGAAACGCTATCTGCTCACAATCAAAGATGATGCGTTGCAGGCGGAGCACGATAAGATGGAGCAATTAACCATACAGGGTGATTACACACAGCCAAGCCTCATCTCATCCCAACGTGGATTGGGTGACAATGAGGAAGAGGAGGAGGAGGAAGGACAGGAACTAGTTTCATGCACTATAGACGGTGCTATCTGCACATCTGTCATACCGTCTGTTCAGCGTGTATGGCCAGAGGACAGAGAGGAGGAGGAGGAGAGCATGGTCAGTCATCCTCTTGGTGAGGACACGGAAGTCTTGCCTATTAGTAGTCTGGCACGCATGGCTGAGTTTATGTTATGCTGCCTTTCCCATGACCCTCGCATTCTCAAAATTTTAGGTGATTTCTGGTTGGTGATACTTCTAGACCCACTCTACAAGGAGAACTTTATATCTCTTATTCCTGAGGCGGACAGGTGTACAAAAATGAGGCAGTACCAGAAGGCCCTTGTTGCGGAACTATTAAAAAAATTCCCATCTGAAAACGCTGGAGGCAGAGGGCACACTTCGTTCGACAACCAAGGCCCCCACTCTGTCACTTCTTCTCTCTGACTGAACACTGTTCTAAGATGGTGCCCACCTTTTATACCTCCCTCTAGAACATGAGCCCAGGTGACCAGCAAACAATGGGCTCCTATCTACGCTCAGGAACCAACCCCTATCTGCTCCTACATCACTGGGTATTCCTACCCCCTCCCCACTCCAGCCAGGGACATGGTCTGTCGTGCCTGCATTTCTGTCTAATGGGAGCACCGTTGAGCTGTCCCTCGGAAATGGGGTGAGTGTGCTGTATGCAGCTAACTGAACCCTGGTCCATACTCCATCCTTACCCGGGAGTGGAATATCACACCTCTGGCAGAGATGCAATACCCCTGTAGCGGCCGAGCCCTCGGGGCGCTACATTTTTATGATGCCTGTAAAAAAAATTTTTTATACAGTATGTTCATGTATACCCCCCAGGAGTAAATGTTTGTCAGCCCATACACTTAGTGCATGGCATTACAAGTATAGGAGGCCCGCTCCTTTCTAATGGTAACATTTTTTTATGATGCGCTCCTCCACGTCTCTTCCAAGGGCCATTGAAGTGCCTCCAAATTTTTGGCAGCCCTTGCAGTCACTGCATAGTCCAACACTATGGGAGACTCTCTCCTTTCTAATGGGAATTTGTCATTACTGTGGCCTGGTCTATGTGTCTTTAAATTCTTAGTGGGTTTTTTCCTAAACTTGGTCAGCCGTTGGACTCACTGCATACCCTATAACTGTATAGCAGACCCTCTCCTTTCTAATGGGAACATGTCATATCTTGTTACTGTGGCCCTGCTCTGTGTGTCTTTAAATTCTTAGTGGGGATTTTCCTAAAATCTGTCAGCCGTTGGACTCACTGCATACCCTATAACAGTATAGCCGACCCTATCATTTCTAATGGGAATTTGTCGTTACTGTGGCCCTGCTCTATGTGTCTTTAAATTCTTAGTGGGTTTTTTCCTAAAATTGGTCAGCCGTTGGACTCACTGCATACCCTATAACTGTATAGCAGACCCTGTCCTTTCTAATGGGAGCATGTCGTACCTTGTTACTGTGGCCCTGCTCTGTGTGTCTTTAAATTCTTATTGGGGTTTTTCATTAAAATTTGTCAGCTGTTGGATTCACTGCATACCCTATAACTGTATAGCAGACCCTCTACTTTCTAATGGGAACATGTCGTACCTTGTTACTGTGGCCCTGCTCTGTGTGTCCTTAAATTCTTAGTGGGGTTTTTCCTAAAATTTGTCAGCCGTTGGATTCACTGCATACCCTATAACTGTATAGCAGACCCTCTCCTTTCTAACGGGAACATGTCGTACCTTGTTACTGTGGCCATGCTCTTTGTGTCTTTAAATTGTTAGTGTTTTTTTTCAAAAATTTTGGCCACCCTTGCAGTCACAGCATGGTCATTACCACTATAGAAGACCCGCTCCTTTATAATGGGAACATTTTTTTTACTGAGACCCTCCTCTATGTCTCTTCAAAGGGGTATTAGGTTGCGTCCAAATTTTTGACAACCCTTGCAGTCACTGGATGCGCAATAACAGTATAGGAGACCCACTTGTTAATAATGGGAACAACAAAGCATAGCCCTCTGATGGCTCTCTAACAATAGCTAGGGCCGACTGCTGGCCTTTTAAGAATAGTAAGGGCCGTCTGATGTCCCTATAAAAATAGGCTTTATGACTTTCAAAGTCCCTCCATCATAAATAAAACAGGATGTGTCTGATGACACCACATTGCCAGATGAGGTTGTAAAATGTTAAAATGACATTTCCCGGTGAATGCATTTGTCATAAAAAATAACATAAAAAAACATAACAATAGGATCTTTCTTTAGTATAAAAAACAGCATCACCAATTTAACCTCAATGTAATCACATTGTTCAGCTCATGCACCTCCTCCTCCATCTCCGAAATGACCACATCAGTCACAAGCTGACAGCACTGCAGCACTGCCTTGGCCCAACAGCAACAGGCTGTGCTGAAGATAACATGCTTAATGCTTAATTGACAAACCGCCCAGCGCTGCATAGTTGTTGAAAGCTGTAACACAGCAGCTTGATCTGTGGCTCTCACCGCTGAACATACAGCAAGGCATGGTCGTGTGTAGAGATGAGCGTTGTTCGACTCGAACTGTTCGCCAATCTCAAATTCGAGCTGTTTTGGGCAGTGTTCGAGCCGTTCGGCGAACACGAACGATTTGAGAAAAATTCGGCTGTTCGAGGTTATGTTCGATAACTGTTCGTGCACCAAAATCATAACTGGATTTTTTCTCAGTAATGATGAAAATTAATGTTAATACGCAGTTTGAGTGTACAGCGGGGTGGGGGGAGGGGCAGGGGATGGATCTCTGCAGGAACAATGAGGATCTCCATTTTTTTTTCTCTTTCCCGCATTTACAGTGGGGAGGTGCAATCTGTCAGCCTATCAGCAGCGCACACACGGAGCGAAGTGCTTTTTTTCACACAAGCAAGGGCATGTGTCATTGGCAGTGTATGTCACATGTCCTTGCCCTATAAGACCAAGCCATTTTCCCTGTCGCCACCATTTTCTCACTGCTGCAGCTGTGTGTTAGACGGCACCGCTGTTGCTGTGTGCGCTATACCTTGTTAATTTCAAGCCAATTTTCGCACAAATCTACAGATAGCTTGGGAGTAGGGAATAGTTGTGATTGCAGTCCTTTTAAGGACTAGGTTACAGCATTTCCTATGACTTTTATCAGGCAGGTCTGTGCTCTTAAATAGATAGATTGTGGGAGTAAAGACTAATTGTAATTGCAGTCCTTTTCAGGACTAGGTTACATCAGTTCCTATCAGTTTTTGCCAGGCAGGTCTGTGCCAGTGCTGTGCAAGTTTTTTTCACAGCATTTGGCTGAATCTAGCAAAGCTAATCCTTTTTGGCCTATTGCAGAGTGTGTTAGTCAGTGGAGTAGCCTATCTGTGTTGCAAGATATACCACCTGTGAATAGAATACCAATTTTTTTACTGCACCTAGTGAAGTAAAATCTTTTGGGCATAGCATCATTCTATTAGTCCATCTATACTGACCTCCATCAGGTTGCAAATTGAATATAATTTTTTTCTGCATCTAGCTCTGAAAAAATATTTGGGCTTCTAGCAGTGTGTGGGACTTGTTCTATTAGTCCATCTATACTGACCTCCATCAGGTTGCAAACTGAATATAATTTTTTTCTGCATCTAGCTCTGAAAAAATATTTGGCCTTCTAGCAGTGTGTGGGACTTGTTCTATTAGTCCATCTATACTGACCTCCATCACGCTGCAAATTCAAAATAATTTTTTGTCTGCATCTAGCTCTGAAAAAATATTTGGCCTTCTAGCAGTGTGTGGGACTTTCTCTATTAGTCCATCTATACTGACCTCCATCAGGCTGCAAATTAAAAATAATTTTTATCTGCATCTACCTCTGAAAAAATATTTGGCCTTCTAGCTGTGTGTGGGACTTGTTCTATTAGTCCATCTATACTGACCTCCATCAGGTTGCAAACTGAATATAATTTTTTTCTGCATCTAGCTCTGAAAAAATATTTGGCCTTCTAGCAGTGTGTGGGACTTTCTCTATTAGTCCATCTATACTGACCTCCATCAGGTTGCAAATTCAAAATAATTTTTTGTCTGCATCTAGCTCTGAAAAAATATTTGGCCTTCTAGCAGTGTGTGGGACTTTCTCTATTAGTCCATCTATACTGACCTCCATCAGGCTGCAAATTAAAAATAATTTTTATCTGCATCTACCTCTGAAAAAATATTTGGCCTTCTAGCTGTGTGTGGGACTTGTTCTATTAGTCCATCTATACTGACCTCCATCAGGTTGCAAACTGAATATAATTTTTTTCTGCATCTAGCTCTGAAAAAATATTTGGCCTTCTAGCAGTGTGTGGGACTTTCTCTATTAATCCATCTATACTGACCTCCATCAGGTTGCAAACTGAATATAAT
This sequence comes from Phyllobates terribilis, assembly GCF_046119375.1. NCBI lineage: Eukaryota > Metazoa > Chordata > Amphibia > Anura > Dendrobatidae > Phyllobates > Phyllobates terribilis. Next base: position 2,479,023 of record NW_027362848.1, on the reverse strand, counting down.
TTTTTTCTGCATCTAGCTCTGAAAAAATATTTGGCCTTCTAGCAGTGTGTGGGACTTTCTCTATTAGTCCATCTATACTGACCTCCATCAGGTTGCAAATTAAAAATAATTTTTTGTCTGCATCTAGCTCTGAAAAAATATTTGGCCTTCTAGCAGTGTGTGGGACTTTCTCTATTAGTCCATATATAATGACCTCCATCAGGTTGCAAACTGAATATATTTTTTTCTGCATCTACCTCTGAAAAAATATTGGGCTTCTAGCTGTGTGTGGGACTTGTTCTATTAATCCATCTATACAGACCTCCATCAGGTTGCAAACTGAATATAATTTTTTTCTGCATCTACCTCTGAAAAAATATTTGGGCTTCTAGCTGTGTGTGGGACTTGTTCTATTAGTCCATCTATACTGACCTCCATCAGGTTGCAAACTGAATATAATTTTTTTCTGCATCTAGCTCTGAAAAAATATTTGGCCTTCTAGCAGTGTGTGGGACTTTCTCTATTAGTCCATCTATACTGACCTCCATCAGGTTGCAAATTAAAAATAATTTATATCTGCATCTAGCTCTGAAAAAATATTTGGCCTTCTAGCAGTGTGTGGGACTTTCTCTATTAGTCCATCTATACAGACCTCCATCAGGTTGCAAATTAAAAATAAGTTTTATCTGCATCTAGCTCTGAAAAAATATTTAGCCTTCTAGCTGTGTGTGGGACTTGTTCTATTAGTCCATCTATACTGACCTCCATCAGGTTGCAAACTGAATATAATTTTTTTCTGCATCTAGCTCTGAAAAAATATTTGGCCTTCTAGCAGTGTGTGGGACTTTCTCTATTAGTCCATCTATACTGACCTCCATCAGGTTGCAAACTGAATATATATTTTTTCTGCATCTACCTCTGAAAAAATATTTGGCCTTCTAGCTGTGTGTAGGACTTGTTCTATTAGTCCATCTATACTGACCTCCATCAGGTTGCAAACTGAATACAATTTTTTTCTGCATCTACCTCTGAAAAAATATTTGGGCTTCTAGCTGTGTGTGGGACTTGTTCTATTAGTCCATCTATACTGACCTCCATCAGGTTGCAAATTGAATATAATTTTTTTCTGCATCTAACCCAGCCAATAGTTTTGGCCTAATACCACAGTTTGGCCACTCAGCTCTGCTCGGTTCCCATCCATTGTTTTTTTGTGCAAACAACTCCAGTGTTGTGAATTAGTTAACCACCAAAATGAGTGGAAAAAGGCCTGCTGCTGGTGGAAAGGGGAATAGGCGTCTTGGGAAGGGGAAAAAAGGTTGTGTCCGTGGGGTAGGTGTTAAAGCAACAGTAACATCTGCAGAAGAAAGACCATCTTCCAGCCAAACTAAAATGTCTACTTCTTTTAGCGGACAATGTGATAAGATCCCTTTCTTACGGCCACGCCAATCGCTACAAATTCCAGATGAGGCACAAAAACAGCAGGTACTTCAACGGATATCAAGTGCTCCTTTAAGTGGGCTCTCCTCCACATCAACTTCAACATCACAAATACTCCAGTCCTCAAAGGTGTCACCCCAATCGCACTTGCTTCCTCACAGCTCCCAAATCTCCAGCTGCCCATCTGAGTATGAGGTAGAACAGATGGTTGAGTCTGCAGAGCTGTTTACTCATACTATAGCCTGGGAATCAGAGGTTGACTCCAGCGCATCTGTGAATCCAGACGAGGAAATGATCTGCACTGATGCCCAGAATCTTTATGAGTCGGATCCAGGACCAGATGCAGAAGGTTCTGACCATAATGTAGACCCTCATTCCCAAACTGTAACTCCTGTTGGTGAAGACAATGAGGAAGACGATGATGAGACTCAAATACCTGATTGGAGCGACAACTTTAGTTTTTTGTCAGGGCAGGAACAGGTTGGCTCTGAGGACGACGGGTGTGATAACGCACAGGGTGATGATGATGAGGTTGGAGATCCCACTTACTGTCAACCCACAGTCAGCCAAGAGATGAGGTCAGCAGAGGAGGTGGAGGAAGATGCTAGTGACGACGAGGTCAGGTTGCGCCTTCCTGGACAGAGACGTAGTACTGGAAGCACGTCAACAACTGCATCCTCAAACACAACTCTGCCTCTCACCACAAGTCGTGGTGGCTCTTCAGGTCGCATGGGTGCTAAGCCTTGCATAGCCTGGCCATTTTTTCAGATCGATAAAGATGACCCAACTCGTGTTATCTGTAACATTTGTCAGCAAAAGCTAAGTAGATGCCAAAAAATACATAGTTTGAGTACTTCATGCATGAACCGGCACATGGACATGAAGCATAAGTTGCAGTGGGAAGCTCAGTGTGCTACAATGCGGGCTAGCCGGCCGGGCCAACCACCGTCTGCCATATCTTGTGCATCCGCGGCCTCTTTATCCTCTGTGACTGGGGGGACAGCAGTCACACCTGTTTTGGGGCGCAGACCTGCCACCTCTTTACCCGCAACAGCCAGCGTGATTGGCAGGTCATCATTTTCTTTGGAGGTGGTAACACCAGCTGGTGTTGAGCGCTGTCCGACATCGATAGCACCACCTTTGGATCAAGGCAACCTAACATGTCCGCCTGCATCTTCCTCACAGACCGGCAGTTTGCCGGGGACACCCTTATCAACCCCGTCTAAGCACAATAGCCAGCCCTCGGTCCCTCAGATGTGGACAAGTAAAAGACCATTTCCTCCTAGCCATGAGAAAGCTAAGAGGTTGAATTTCACCATCTGCAAGCTCTTGGCTACAGAAATGCTGCCTTTCCGCCTGGTGGACACAGAGGATTTTCGAGACCTTATGTCCGTCGCAGTGCCCCAGTACCAGATGCCCAGTCGGCACTACTTCTCAAAGAAAGGTGTGCCTGCGCTCCACCAGCATGTCGCACACAACATCACCGCTTCTTTGAGAAACTCTGTGTGTGACAGGGTGCATTTCACCACAGACACTTGGACGAGTAGGCATGGACAGGGGCGTTACATGTCGCTGACTGGGCACTGGGTAACTATGGTGACAGCAGGACAAGGGGCTGCTGTCCAAGTCTTGCCGTCCCCACGAGTTGTGCGTCAATCCTCTTTATGTCAAAGTTCCTCCACTGCTTCTGCCTCCTCAACCTCCTCTCGGTCTTCCACCTGCACCCAAAGCCTGTCTGGTCATGCCACAAGCTTTCTAACTGCGCAGAAGGGATCCTGCACACCTCCTTACTATGCTGGCAGTAGGGCTCAACGTCATCAGGCGGTTTTTACTTTGAAATGTCTGGGAAATGTGAGTCACACAGCTGAGGAGTTGTGGTCAGCTCTGGAGAACCAATTTCATGAATGGTTGTCTCCACTGGACCTGAAGCCAGGGAAGGCCGTGTGCGACAATGCTGCAAACCTGGGTGCGGCCCACGTGTTGAACCTGGTTGTCCAGCAATTTTTAGCCCACTATCCCAGACTAGATGGCCTTCTGCAGAGGGCACGGTCGTTGTGTGCTCACTTCCGCCGTTCGCATCCCACAGCTCAGCGACTTACATCTCTACAGAAGTCGTTGGGCCTGCCACTTCACCGGCTAAAATGCGATGTGCCTACCCGGTGGAATTCAACTCTGCACATGTTGCAGCTACTGTGGCAGCACCGACAAGCCCTGGTGCAATACGTTCTGACGTATAGCCTGGGCCAACGAGATCCAGAGGTGGGGCAAATCACGCTGGAGGAGTGGTCTCAGATCAGGGACCTATGCACCCTTCTGCACAGTTTTGAAATGGCGACGAAGATGTTTAGTGCTGACGATGCCATTATCAGCATGACTATTCCGGTGATTTACATGCTGGAGCACATGTTAAACAGAATTCGGAGTCAGGTGGTGGCACAAGAGGAGGTGGAGGAAGTAGAGGAGGAGGAGTTGTATGCGGAAGGGCTAACATCTGCAAGGTCCAGACGGTCGGCAGCACCAAGGCGGCAGGCATGTGAGGGTGGGGGAGATGGTTTTACCAGGGCGCATGGTAGCAGCCAAACTAGTGAGGAAGGTGCAGGAGCCCAGGAAGAAGTGGAGGACGAACTGATGGAAGACTCATCAGATGAGGGAGACCTTGATCACATTTCTGTTGTGCGAGGTTGGGGGGAGAGGACAGAGGAAGGAAGCATGATTGTTACCTCGCCACCAACACAACAGGGACTTGGTGCTCCTGGATGCGCAACACACATGAGTGCCTTCTTGCTGCACTACCTGCAACATGACCCTCGAATTGTGAGAATTAGAAATAATCCTGACTACTGGGTTGCCACACTGTTAGATCCCCGGTACAAAAGTAAATTTTCAGAAATTATTCCTGCCATAGAAAGGGATGCACGCATGCAGGAGTATCAGCAGAGACTGTTGCAGAATCTTACATGTGCTTTTCCACAAAACACCAGTGGTGCACGTAGTGAATCTCACAGTTCCAACTTGCCAACCGTGGGACCGTCAAGTGTTCAGCACTCAAACCGTAACAGAACCACAGTATCTGCTGGTAACATCAATTTTGCGGAATCATTTCACCACTTTTTTAGCCCATCCTTTGCAAGGCCACAGGAGACAAGAAGTCTGACACATAGTCAACGCCTAGAGACGATGGTACAGGAGTATCTCCAAGTAAACATTGAAGCCATGACTGTGTCACTGGACCCTTGCTCTTTTTGGGCTTCCAATCTGGATAAATGGCCGGAGCTAGCCACTTATGCCTTGGAGATCTTGTCATGCCCCGCAGCCAGCGTTCTGTCTGAACGTGTGTTCAGCGCTGCTGGTGGTGTGCTGACAGATAAGCGCACGCGGCTCTCCACTGATAATGTAGACAGACTCACGTTCATAAAGATGAACAAATCATGGATCCGAAACGACTTTTCTACCCCTGTGTCATCCTGGGGAGAGTAAAAGCTTGATGATTGGTTAAAATCACCCTACCAACCATTTTTTGCTTTCAAATTACTAATCATGTTTATCTGTATCTTGGCTGGAAAATAATTTGGGCTTTGTAGCAGTGTGCAGCACTGATTCTATTAGGCCATCTATAATAAGCTCCACCAGATTTAAAATTACTAATCATGTTTATCTGTATCTTGACTGGAAAATAATTTGGGCTTTGTAGCAGTGTGCAGCACTGATCCTATTAGGCCATCTATACTAAGCTCCACCAGATTTAAAATTAATAATAATTTTTAGCTGCATCTAGCCCGGAAAATAATTTTGGGGCTCCGAGATGCGCAAGACACATAAGTGCCTTCTTGCTGCACTACCTGCAACATGACCCTCATATTGTCAGAATTCGAAGTAATCATGACTACTGGGTTGCCACACTCTTAGATCCCCCAAACTTTTCGATCAACCTTTTCATTTTAATAAACACCAAAAAAATGGTCATTTTTGAAATTATAAGCATTAGCAGGTTATTAGAAACTGAAATCAAACAGTTTTCAACTCAAAACTTTATTCTAGGTGATGTTACATTTTCACATAGGACCCCTTGTTCGAAACGAGCTTCTGAACTCTCTCGTCCATTGAATTTGTCAGGTTTTGGATGGTTTCTGCTTCAATTGTTTTGCATGAGGACAGAATACCCTCCCAGAGCTGTTGCTTAGATGTGAACTGCCTCCCGCCATCATAGACACTCCTTTTGATGATGCTCCAGAGGTTCTGAATGGGGTAGAGGTCAGGGGAGCATGGGGGTCACACCATAAGTTTGTCCCCTTTTATGCCCATATCAGCCAGAGATGCAGATGTTTTATGTGCAGTATGAGATGGTGCATTATCATGCAAAAAAATGATCTTGCTGTGAAATACACGGTTCTTCTTCTTGAACCATGGCAGGAAGTGCTGTTTGAGAAAATCCACATACATTATGGAGTTCATCTTTAGCGCCTTCAGGGATCCTAAAGGGGCCGACAATCTCTCTCCCCATGATTCCAGCCCAAAACATTACTCCACCTCCTCCTTGTTGGCGCTGTAGCCGTGTTTGCGTGGGATGTCCATCAACCAGCCATCCTCCACTCCATCCATCTGGACCATCGAGCGCTACACGGCACTCATCCATGAACAAAACAGTTTTGAAATCAGTCTTCATGTAATGTTTGGCCCACTGGAGCCGTTTCTGCTTGTGGGAAGTGGATAGAGGAGGTCGACAGGATGGCGTATGCACAGCTGCAAACCTCTGAAGGACCCTGCATCTTGTTGTTCGGGGGACGTTGGAGGCACCAGCAGCTTCAAAAACTTGTCTGCTGCTATGACAAGGCTTTTTTGCCGCTGCTCTTTTAACCTGACGTAATTGCCTGTAGGAAAGAGTCCTCAATTTGCCCTTATCAGCACGCACACGTGTGTACTGTGAATCAGCTACATACTTCTTGATTGCCAAGACACTTCTTCCTGATCATCGCACAATGTTGATTGTAGTCATGCCTTGACCTAAACACTCCACAATTTGTTGCTTCTCAGCAGCCGACACATCCTTTTTCTTTCCCATTTTGGCAGAAAATGTAGGCTGCTTAATAATGTGAGACAGCCTTCTTAAGTAGTCTTGCCTTTCATTGGACACACCTGCCAAACTAATTAGCACAGGTGTCTGCAATTGCTTACAGTGATATAAAGAGCCCTGACACACATCACCATCAATGAGTTTAACTGACAAACAAACAAATTCTTCCCTTATCACTCCTAAACACTTTTTGCATAATAATTTGGAACGCAGTGTACATGTGCTTTTCCACAAAACACCAGTGGTTCACGTAGTGAATCTTACAGTTCTAACTTGCCAACCGTGGTCTGTATGGAGTTGTTCAATAAAGGGCCCAAAATTAAGATAACATAGATGGGAGAGGTCTCTATGAATAGGAATTCCTAAGTATTTGATACCCTGTGAGGGCCAGGCAAAGGGAAAGTTGGACTGGATGGAATCCTATATGGATTTGGGGAGGGAGACATCGAGGGCCTCAGACTTCGCTGCATTGATTTTAAAATTTGACCATGTAACAAAGTGATCTATTTCAGCCATAACAGCATGGATGGATATATGTGATTGAGTGATATATACTAGGACATCATCAGCAAATAGAGAGCACTTGTACTCGGTGCCTCCCACCTCAATCTACCTAATATTGGGGTTATGGCGAATTGATGAGAGCAGGTGCTCCGTCACTAGGATGTATAAGAGAGGGGACAGAGGACATCCCTGCCTTGTCCCATTGGTGATTGTGAAAGGTGATGAAAATGTTCTGATGCACCCCCTGGGCCTTGGGACACCCGGAGCCGGACCCTTTTTGGTGGATGCTGGTGGTTGTAGTCTTCGTGGCGGAGACCCGGTTCCGTGGCTCAGGGTTGTCAAACCAGTGGCGGAACTATTTATGTGGTTTTGATGTTTAAATGTCCGACTACGCCACCCGTGGATTGCGGTCAGAGTGAACCGCCGCTGCAGGGCAGACCGCTGAGGCTGGTGTTGTGGGTGCAGCAGAGCGTAGCATAACTCCCCACGGGAGGAGTATAGCCTCAGGGCAGTGTATGCGGAGGATGGGGGTGATGGTGCAGGGCAGCAGCAGTAACGACACGGAGTCAGTGATGCAGTCCAGGGCCTTTACTCACAGTTCTTATTATCCAGACCACGTCTGCAGGTAACGGCTGCCCACGTCGTACTGTGCTCACCAGGTGAGGGGCTCAGACAACTCCCAGATAAATTTGGAGCGCTTTGTGTGTCCTTTGTCTGGCCTTTCTTACCAACCCTTCTGTCCGGCTGCCTCGGGCCTCCTCTTGGTAAACTTGGCGCCAGTTTCCCTGACCCTATGTGGTGCCCTCCTAGCGGGTGTAGCGAGGGGCTGCGCCACATAAAATGTCACAGCCTCCGGTTTCTAGCTGAGGGTCGTTTCCTGCCTCCACTAGTTTTGGGGACCGGTCTCCCCCTTTGGCCTGACCCCTCCACGCAGGTGGATTCGGGCGTGCGGTGGCGACTCGCCCGTCCGCACCCCTGGGATCCCTTCATTCCTCGTTCCTGGAGCCTTCTCCGCTCCTCTTCCTTCCTTCTCCCTCTTCCAGGCCTGGGCCTCTGTTACTAGGCCCGCCTCCGGAGCAGAGCTCATGCAGAGCCCCTGCTCCCTGCCACTTCTGCTCAGACTTCTCTGCACTGAACTAAGATGGTGCCCACCTTTTATACTCCCTTCTCAATGCACCCAGGAACTGCTTCCTCCCTGCTCCTGCACTACAGGGTTCCCCTTCCTCAGTGTTCCCTCCCCACACTCCAGCCAGGGACAGGGACTGTCGTGCCCATCTCAGAGGCATATTGGTCGCCCTGCCCCACGGCAATGTGGTGTAATGCATGCAGGTGTCGGGTCCTGATCCACACTCCATCCTTACCTGAGAGTGAGATATCACACCTCTGGGTGAGGTGCAATACCTCTGTAGCAACCGAGCCCTCAGGGTGCTACAGTTCCATTTATCATCAGCCTAGGTGACGTATTGTGATACAGGGCCGTGATTTTGGCTATAAAAGGGTCCCCTAGACACCTACCCCAAGCTTTTTAAGAGAATCATATATGGCGTGCCAGGAGACTCTATGGAATGCTTTCTCAGCATCCAACGAGAGTATCTAATTACAAATTTTTAACTGCATCTAGCCCAGGAAATACTTTGTGCCTAGTAGCAGTGTCTGCTAGTCAGCGGATTATCCCAGCTGTTAAGCAAGCTACACCACCTGTAGTTTGGACACTTAATTTTTTCAAAGGAAATGCTTCGGGACCACGGGATACTCAGTGAAGAGCATCAGGAGGCACCCCAAGGCATAGGGGCTGGGACTGGCAGTAGGATGCCTTGCGGTGGACAGCCGAGCTCGATCCTTATAAAAGCTTTTTAACTGCAGCAGCTTTAGTGGACGCTACTGGAGCTGGAATTACGCGGCTGCTGGCATGAGACTTGCCCTCCAATAGATCCTTGTAAATGGATTTAAAGTGTATTCATTCAAATTAGAGAGACAATTTAAATTAAAAAGCTTAGAGCTGCCTCCACCACAGGGGGGCTCGCTCGACCCACCAGCGGACAGGCACCAGTATTGGGAGAGGGGGGCTGGCCGTCAGGGTTCACCGCGGCTCTGGCACAAACCCGGCGACACGGAGGTGGCACGGGCAGGAGCGGACTGAACGTGTCGGCTTCTCACTTTTTGGATTTTAGAAGGGCATGACATGCCTATATCTGTGTCTCCCCCTCCTTTTACTCCTCCACCTCTTTTCTTTTCGCATGACTATATGTACTTGTCACTTTTCCATGTGTTAGTTGTGTCTTCTGAGCAGTTTGTCAGCTTTTGGACACCTTTGAAGGTGTTTTCTATGTGTTTCTATGTGTTTTTGTTTGCCTGCCATTGGTTTTAACGGTGTTCGAAGGTGTTCGACGAACAGTTCGACGAACAGTTCGGCGAACACACGGGTGTTCGACGAACCGAACCGAACTCGAACACTACGGGGGTGGCTCAACACTAGTCGTGTGTTACAATGGGCGGAACCTGGTGACGGAGAAATGACAACCGGGGTAGATACGGTTTCCCTCTATGCCAGTCCTTTCACAGAGCTAAAGAATATGGCTGTGGTGAAATACAACTCCCACTGAGAAGCTGTTTCAGATTGAAAAACATTGTGCCCACCAGAGGATTTGTTTCTGAGGGCTAACCTTTCTCACCCGCTCAAGAGCCCCATAGCAGCTGCAAAGTTAGCGCTATCATGAACTCTCCTGAGGTAGAAGCCAAGGCACACCAGAGAATTCTCTGGTAGGACTGTCCAACCCAGCCTAGAAGCAGTCCCGGCTAAGAAAAGTGTGTGGGAAGATTCCAGGACACTCTATTTTTACTGAGGAGGAAACACATGCAAACATGGGGAGAACATACAAATTTCTTGCAGATGTTGTCCTTGCTGGGATTTGAACCCAGGATCCCAGTGCTGCAAGACTTCAGTGCTAACCACTGATCCAATGTGCTGCCGTTTACCCTCTAATATCTAACAGGCTGGAGAAACTTGAACCTACTGCCACTCTATCATCAGCTCCTTTGTGAGAAAATGTATTTGGGCAGCCACTCAGTCTACCAAATAAAATTCCAGAGAAGGAAATTGAGGATGGCTTCGCTTCTGGTACTGGGGGCAGTGCTAATACCATGGTGTTGTACCATAGTTTGCTGGAAATATTCCAGGCTGGTAGGAGTCAAGAAAATTCCCACAGAAAAGTACCAGCAGTAATGTTCAGGCCACATTTCAAGTGCAAGCAGCTTTAGAGGACTTCCTGGGAGAAATGACACGCAGGGTAGATACGGTTTCCCTCTATGCCAGTCCTTTCACCGAGCTAAATACAACTCTTAGCAAAAAAAGTTGTGGACTGGCTCCGTACCATCCCTGGCCACATTCACCTGTCCACGTGTTTGTGGTTAGGCGGTCCTTTCCAGTAAGTGCACTGGGGAGGGCACGGGTAATGTTATGGGACCCGTGCTTGTGGAAGGCGGAGGCGATACCGGGAAATATAGTGGCGGCTGGGGACCGAGTATGGACACCCGGCCGTCGCCGGCATGAGGTTATGAAAAGCTTCCGCCTCCACGAGCCTAAAAGGCCACATTTCAAGTGCAAGCAGCTGTCAAAAATTTGGCAGTATAGTATTGCAGCCTGTGGTTGTGTGGCTGCCGGCATTCTTGTGCTTGCATTCCAAGGAATGGGGTAGGGACAACTGAACACTGCAGTGGGACAAGGACATGGACGGTGATTGTTGCAAGTCTGCAACGACAGGTGCATGGCGGGAGGCATCTTCGCATGTGCCAAGGATCACTTATGATGGGCACACATTTAGGCAGTGACCTGGGAGTCAGAGATGTTTCCAGAGGTCTTCCCCTTGCTGTTCCCATGTCTTTTCAGCACTGTATGCATGTGTCTGATGATGTGTCACACACCACATGGCCAGATAAGGTTGTAAAATGTTAAAATGACATTTCCTGGTGAATGCATTTGTCTTGGTTGAAAGCAATGCAAAAGTGCAAAAACGTGTCAAAAATGCTACGTGTGTAGGAGTATTTTTGTTTTTGTTTATTTATTTTGCCTTATATACAAGCCATCACCCTGGAAAGGATGTTCCTTACGCCGTAAAAGTGGCGTAATACTCTGACGACGTTGTTGACAGCAGTGATCTGGGAGTCAGAGATGCTTCCAGGGGTCTTCCCCATGCTGTTCCCATGTCATTTGAGCACAGTTCCCATCGATTTGGGCAATTTTTAGGCCCTCTGCAGACCGCCGTGGGGAGCCACCTGAAAAATGCTCAAGTTTCCCCTAGACTTATATTGGGCTCATTGCTCGGGTTGAGCACCCGAGTATTTCAATTTGCTCGACCCAAGCAACGAGTACTCGAGCATTTTAGTGCTCGCTCATCACTAATGACAACCAAAAACATCCAAATAATCCTGATCAAAAAGTTCACATACCCTGGTGATTTTGGCCTGATAACATGCACAGAATTTGACACAAATGGGTTTGAATGGCTACGAAAGGTAACATCCTCACCTATGACCTGTTTGCTTGTAATCAGTGTGTGTGCATAAAGCTGAGTGAGTTTCTGGGATCCAGCCACTGACGTTTCTGGATTTTGAGATGGGGAAAGCAAAAGAATTATCAACGGATCTACGGGAAAAGGTAGTTGAACTGTATAACACAGGAAAGGGAGGCAAAAAGAGTATAACACAGGCAAGGGATACAAAAAGATATCCCAGGAATTGATAATGACAGTCTGCAGTGTTCAAACTGTGATTAACAAATGGAAAATCAGATGCTCTGTAAAAACCAAACCACAGTCAGGTAGACCAACAAAAATTTCAGCCACAACTGCCAAGAAAATTGTTCGGGATGCAAAGAAAAACCAACAAATAACATCAGCTGAGAACACACTTAGGGGTGTACTCACTTTTGTTGCCAGCGGTTTAGACAGGGGCGGACACAGACTGTAGTGGGCCCCTGTGCAAGAAATTTTTGGGGGCCCCCCCCCTGCGCTTCATAAGGCAACAAAGTTATGTAAACATAACCCCCCCATGTGCAGCTCTCATCCCCCCCATGTGCAGCTCACCCCCCCGATGCATCTCTCATCCCCCCCCCGTGCATCTCTCATCCCCCCCCGTGCATCTCTCACCCCCCCCATGTGCATCTCTCACCCCCCCCATGTGCGTCTCTCACCCCCCCATGTGCATCTCTCACCCCCCCCATGTGCATCTCTCATCCCCCCCATGTGCATCTCTCATCCCCCCCGTGTGCATCTCTCATCCCCCCCATGTGCATCTCTCATCCCCCCCATGTGCATCTCTCATCCCCCCCATGTGCATCTCTCATCCCCCCCATGTGCATCTCTCATCCCCCCATGTGCATCTCTCATCCCCCCCATGTGCATCTCTCATCCCCCCCATGTGCATCTCTCACCCCCCCTCATGTGCATCTCTCATCCCCCCCATGTGCATCTCTCATCCCCCCCATGTGCATCTCTCACCCCCCCTCATGTGCATCTCTCATCCCCCCCACTCCTAGTTAATTAATTGTATTTAAGAAAAATAAAACTTGTTATACTTACCCCCATGCGATCCCTGCAGAATCCTGGCGCTCGTCCACGTCGCTGCCACCAGGCTCTCCTGACGTTCGGCCATGTGACGGTGCCACATACATAGCCAACAGCTTTTGTTTTGGCCAAAAGATTTTTAAAGCTGCCACTACGATAAGGTAGACTCTTCTGGCCGGGCCCTACTCTAACCTATTAAAATTTTCTTAAAATATCCAATACTCTTTTTAGATATATTTTTATTTAGTTTTCTTTAAGGGAATGTGTCATATACATTTTTTTTTTAAATGACCAATAATACCACATACAGGGAATACCGCCACACCATGACCAGACCACATATTACCACAACATAGTGACCGAATAATACCACACAGAAGGGAGAAAAACTGCCACACCATGACCAGACCACATATTACCACCACATTACTAATATTACCACCACATTACTAATATTACCATAAGTGTCATTATACACAGGAGCTCTATACATGGTATGTATAATGTAAGTGTCCAGGTAATCTAGTGATCACCAGTGACATTATACACAGGAGCTCTGTATATAGTGTCAGTGTACAGGTAATACAGTGATCACCAGTGACATTATACACAGGAGCTCTGTATATAGTGTACAGGTAATACAGGGATCACCAGTGACATTATACACAGGAGCTCTGTATATAGTGTACAGGTAATACATGGATCACCAGTGACATTATACACAGGAGCTCTGTATATATTGTCAGTGTACAGGTAATACAGTGATCACCAGTGACATTATACACAGGAGCTCTGTATATAGTGTCAGTGTACAGGTAATACAGTGATCACCAGTGACATTATACACAGGAGCTCTGTATATAGTGTACAGGTAATACAGGGATCACCAGTGACATTATACACAGGAGCTCTGTATATAGTGTACAGGTAATACAGGGATCACCAGTGACATTATACACAGGAGCTCTGTATATATTGTCAGTGTACAGGTAATACAGTGATCACCAGTGACATTATACACAGGAGCTCTGTATATAGTGTCAGTGTACAGGTAATACAGTGATCACCAGTGACATTATACACAGGAGCTCTGTATATAGTGTCAGTGTACAGGTAATACAGTGATCACCAGTGACATTATACACAGGAGCCCGGTACATAGTATATAGTGTAAGTGTACATGTAATGCACTGACTCACTGGTGACGTCTCTAGGTGAAGTCCTTCAGCTACGCTTTCCTCCTTCATCCAGCACAGACCGCCATCACGTCTTCCAGCCAGGACTCGTCTCTGCATAAAATAACACAGTTATCTAGAGCACATTCCCCAACTTCTACATTACGCAGCTGAATACAGACGTGCATCCACCATCAATATATGGTTAGTTATTATGCAACCTACCATTCCAAATATAAATTGTAATCCACCAAGGTGCCCCCATTAACTGTAAATAGGCACTTAATATATAATTTAATTAGAACCTCTACTCTATACTTCCTGCTCCCCGCATTCATTATTTACATGCACCCCCTGCCCCAATTCATTATATCATGTCCGTGCTCTCCCCACCCCATCGTCATTTATCATTTACTCTCCCCCACCCCACATTCATTATGTGCAGCTCATTATCCCCCTACTCCTAATTCCCCCATGTGCAGCTCATTTTCTCCCAATTCCCCCATGTGCAGCTCTCACCCCCCCATGAGCAGCTCTCACCACCCCCCCATGTGCACATCTCTCATCCCCCTCCCCCACATGTGCCCCTCTCTCATCCCCCTCCCCCACATGTGCCCCTCTCTCATCCCCCTCCCCCACATGTGCCCCTCTCTCATCCCCCCCATGTGCATCTCTCATCCCCCCCATGTGCATCTCTCATCCCCCCCACATGTGCACATCTCTCATCCCCCGCCATGTGCATCTCTTATCTCCCCCCCATGTGCATCTCTTATCTCCCCCCATGTGCATCTCTTATCTCCCCCCCATGTGCATCTCTTATCTCCCCCCCATGTGCATCTCTTATCTCCCCCCATGTGCATCTCTTATCCCCCCCCCACATGTGCACCTCTCTCATTCCCCCCACCCCATGTGCATCTTTTATCATCTCCCCCCCTCCCCCCACGTGCACCTCTCTCATCCCCCTCCCCCCACGTGCACCTCTCTCATCCCCCTCCCCCCACATGTGCACCTCTCTCATCCCCCCCACCCCATGTGCATCTTTTATCATCTCCCCCCACCCCATGTGCATCTTTTATCACCCCCCCCCCATGTGCATCTCTTATCTCACACACACACACACACACACACACACACACACACACCTCCCATTGCCCCCACTCCTAGTAAATTGTATTTTGAAAAAAACAAAACTTGTTATACTTACCCCCATGCGATCCCTGCAGAATCCTGGCACTCGTCCAAATCGCTGACACTAGGTTCTCCTGACTTCCGGCCATGTGACGGCGCCGTCACATGACCGGAAATCAGGGGAATCATGAAGGCGCTGCCGCAGGAGCGCAGCGCAGCGCTGAGATGTCCCGGACCCGGCGCTTAGCATGGGGCCGGGGGCCCCATGAGGAGAGAGACTCACAAGAGGGGGCCCCCAACGGGGCTCCAAGGGGGCCCCTACCGGCTGGGCCCCACACTGGAGTCAGGGCAGACATGCCCTGATGGCGGCCCTGCTGGAGGCTGGAGGGGCCCCCTCTCCCTCGGGGCCCCCGTTCAATGAACCGGCTGCACGGGCGGTAGTTCCGCCCCTGGGTTTAGACATTAATGTCTGTGTGTTGAGTTATTTTGCAGGCACACCAAATTTACAGTTAAACAAGCTGTACACTGACTACTGTACATTGTATCAAAGTGTCGCATCTTCAGTGTTGTCCCATCAAAAATATATATATGTATTCCGGCCCATTTTTGGAGTTTTGTGTGAAATTATGTCCAATTTCCCTTTTTTTTCTCAGTTTTTTTGTGTTGTTCCAATAAACACAAAGGAAATAAACATGCGTGTAATAAAACATGTGTAATTTTCTGAAACAATTTCAAGGGTGCCAGCACTTTCCGCCATGACTGTATATGCAGGTAGAGTCCTTAACCCCTTTACAACCCAAAGTGGTTTGCACGTTAATGAGAAGGCCAATTTTTACAATTCTGACCACTGTCACTTTATGAGGTAATTACTCTGGAACGCTTCAACGGATCCCCCTGGTTCTGAGAATATTTTTTCATGACATATTGTACTTTATGATTGTGGGAAAATTTCTTCGATATCACTTGTGTTTATTTGTGAAAAAAACAGATATTTGGCGAAAATTTTGAAAATTTTGCAATTTTCAAAATTTGAATTTTTATGCCCTTAAATCGGAGAGATATGTCACACAAAAAAAGTTAATAAATAACATTTCCCATATGTCTACTTTACATCAGCACAATTTTGGAACCTAAATTTATTTTTATTAGGGAGCTATAAGGGTTAAAATTGACCAGCGATTTCTCATTTTTCCAACAAAATTTACAAAACCATTTTATTAGGGACCGCATCACAATTGAAGTCACTTTGAAGGGTCTTTATGACTGAAAATACCCAAAAGTGACACCATTCTTAAAACTGCACCCCTCAGTGAATCGGGTCATAATGGTAACATCCGGGAAGCCGCGGCACACATTGCTGGACGCCGGCAGGAGAGGTGACTATCCCGATCACCTCCCCTTGCCCCCGCAATGCTGCGAACGACTTCGATCGCAGCATTGCGGGGGTTAATGTGCGGGACCTCTCCCAGCACATAGCACCGGGTGTCAGCTGTGACAATCAGTTGACACCCGGCGGCGATCACGCCTGCACAGCCTGTGTGCGCGATCGCAAAGATGTACTAATACGTATCAGGCTCTTAAGTCCCAGGGCGCAGATACGTATCAGTACGTCTTGGGCTTTAAAGAAGTTAAAATTATGTGAAAATGGGAAAAGTCACAAAACTTTGCAACTTTTCAGGAGCTTTATGCCAGTTTTCTGGCAAAAACACTGGTGAATCGGGTTCATAATCTCTAATCCTTTCAGCTCCCTTTAATTAGACTACTTTCAACAAACTAATTATAAGTATTGGGTCTGGTTTTTTTTAATGCTTTTAAAATAATTGGAAATATTTTCAATCCCCTTTTGTTATAAGGATTTCCCAAAAATTAGCTAATCATAGGTTGTCCTGCATTCGTGACAGTGATTGACTGCGCGGTCACTTGGAAGTTTACATTGGCATCACTACAGGGCCGGTAAAGAAGGACTGTCAGGGACCCCCAGAGTGTGGTAAAATGCGCCAACTAATTCATAATTCATTTAATTCTCACACAATATACTAAGTTAGTGTAAGTCTACAAAAAAGCAACAAAACTTGGTGCTAAAAAAATTGAGCATAACTTTTTGAAAAATGAACCAGGTTATGCCAAATCTTACATATTTTGTGACTTTGTGATCAGTTATCAACACAAATATTTTACTCAAATTACCAGATCGATGGATAAGAATTGGGACTTTTCCCTAAATCTCTCCAAAACATCACTGCTTATAGAAGACCACCCCCATATCCAGATCAGATTTTCTGTGAGAGATGCCCAGATTCACAATATAGTATGCCTACTGGCCATCTATGAGAAGTCCACCCCAATGGAAGTCCAGTTATTAAAGAGGATTTTACTGTTTATATAAGGGGCAGACAGTGACAGTGAAGGGCCCTTAATCAGGACTTCTGATCTGGGCCCCCCACCCTCCATCAGGCACCACCTACATATACATTTCCATGTATATTTATATTAGGCACACATATAAAATTTGCACATGCTAATACTCTATACACATTTTAGCGTATGCATATACATAGTGCACACAAACATAAAATACGGACATACACATAAGATGCACATACACAGTATAGAGTCCCGGTAGTCCTCATAGTTTTAAGCATGGACCCTGGCAAATTGTAGACGGACTTTTATTGTTCATGGGCTTTAAGGGAGAGAGGCTTCCTTTGTGGAGGACACTCATGAATGCCATTCATTTGCAGTGTACACCGTGTCGTGTCATGGAAAACACTCACCCTAGTTTGGCTTTCTACTTCTTCAGCTAATAGCAATGAATTTGCCTGTCGATTTTCTTCTCATCAGAAGATGCTTTTGTTTAGATGTTAACTTCCATCTGACTGATAAGAAAAGCTTTGCTGATCTTCGTGTAGACTTCACATTTTTTGTAAAGAAATTATTTTCTTTCTCAGAAATGTCTTGTGACATTTCTCTTCTATGTGGTGCCACTTACCCTTCTCATCAGAGGACGCTTTTGTTTAGGTGTTAACTTCCATAGTCGGCCTGGACGTCTCTGTAAGATGGTTGCAGTTCCATCTTTGTTATAGTTTTGCATCACTTTTGCTACAGTATTCTGACTGATAAGTAAAGTTTTGCTGATCTTCTTGTAGACTTCACATTTATTGCAAAGAAATTATTTTCTTTCTCAGGTTTTGTGACATTTCCCTTCTATGTGGTGCCATTGCTGATAGCATGAAATGGGAAGGAGTTTTCTTTATTAAGTAACTTCCTTTTACAGACACCTGTCTGCTGGACATCTGTTTAATGAATAATTACACTTATCTGTGGTTCAGTTCTTGTTAATTAGAATTTTGTTGTCTAAACTTAGCTTTTCTCTTAAGACTGTTACTGGGATGTTCTCATTTTTGAAACATGATCTTGAATGAGTTTGTTAAGAAAATTACTTTTTTGGGGTCTGCAAAATACCAAATCTTGTTTGCATTCAATGGCTCAAATTTGCGAGAGTATTTTGTAGTATGGTATCCCATATAAAATGATGATTCTGAAAGGAAACTACAGGTTTGCTGACAAATCTATTTGGGTGTACTGATTTATGCTAAACACTGTATATATATATATATATATATATATATATATATATATATATATATATAAACCTTATAAGTTTGGTATCACAGTAATCGTACTACTGACTCTGAATCATTTTGTCAGTTTGTTTTTACAACACAATACACACTGTAAAATGAAGGAACCCAAACCTTGCATTTTTTCTTATTTTTCAACACATTATATGATAAAATGAATGGTGTTGTTCAAAACTACAACACTAAGCGTCAGCACACTGTGATTTGCTGATCTGTAAGATGCGTTCTTTGTGCTGTGAAAATACACAGCTGTGATATCTCACCAAATATTCATAGTGGGAACTTAAAATTATGTTTTTCTGCCATGATTAAGGATGGTTTGGATGTATGAAACATGTTGACCTTTTATTTCTATCTTTGTGGAATTAAGGCTGCATGAACCAGTCACCAACCATTATCTGTATATGTACAAATATTAAGTGCTACTGAGTGCTGTAGGAAAAACTTAGAATAGTGAGGTGATTGGATAGTCCTGCCACAAATAATCTGTTTCCACTGCACACTTAAAATCTCTGATAGTGGGAATGAACCTGATTGCCTGCAGTAGTCCACTCCTGAGAGCTGGTGCAGCAGAGAAAATGTCTTGGACATGAGAGTGGGAGGTCCTGATTATGGAGGATGTTATTATTAGCTCATTGGAGTGTAGATATGGTAGAGATGCAGGACTGTGCAGCAGTGTGGAGAGGTTTGTGGATGAGTGTAATGACTGGTACAGGGTGGAGGCACCAGTGTAACTGCTGGAAAGAAATATGAGACTGACTGCTGCATTAAGGATAATGAGAAATACATTTAGTGAGAAGAAGAACAATTAGTGAGTTACAAGTATTTGTGAATTCAAGACAAAAAGGAATCAGAGCAACAGTAACAGATTTTACTTTTTTTTAATTAATAATGGGATGAATAAAATCGTGAACATTATCAATAGACTAAATCAAAGTCAGGAAGATAGCCGAGGTCTGATACCAGGTGATCAGTAAATGACAAGTCAGACGAGCAGTATGAATACCGCGGAGCCCGATGACAGAGGCGTTACTGAAACTTGTCCAGGTTGACCAGTCAGAAGGCCACAGGTAGATGGTGAAGGTCCTTCTATACAGCTCCAGCAGTGATGATGGATCTGCTGGACTTCAGGACGCTGGATGCTTAGGTGTCCCGTCTTTTAGATGGTTTTAGGGCAACAGTGACAGCATGCAAATGCGCGAGCAGCCCTGGATAATCCACGCCGGCAGGATGATAAGATCCGGCGGAAGATGGAACCTATGAGAAGAGAAATAAATATAATGTAAGTGATGGGACTCCATATTACATGATAATGCTGTGCAGTCACTGTGGCCGGACGGCAGAGGAATATTATCATACAGAGGTCAGGGGTCATTGTCAGCCATCATACATGTGACAATCCCATCACTGACAGATGACATCTACTCCACATGAATTATTCTCACTGACATCACACAACATGGAGTTGATTCTCACACTTACCTCGTCTCTTTTTCCCATTTTTTCCATTTTCTGAGTTTTGTTGCTCCATACTCAGATTTATTGCCGATTTTCTTTCTTCATGAGATGGAAATTCTGATGAAAAATTAAAAAAAAAAATCAATAACAATATCTTCTTATAGGATCTGCTTTGTCATAATATGGATAACATAAGAGACCTATAGTATTGTATAAAAACCATGTGGGAATATTTGAGCCTTGAAGTCAACATTCACATTGCTGGTGCTGTAGACATGTACATACCTGGCAATGGGGACGAGGGTGGCAAGATGGTAACAGCATCGTCTGTATTACATACAGGAACAGATACTTTCTGCCTGTTTGAAGAAGAAAAACATGTAAATCTCAAGTAAACTCCATATAAAAGGGGTTGTCTCACTAGAAGAACACCGACTATAAGGACTAGTAGGACATATGACTGTCATAGTGGGGAAGGTCTTCTGCTCAAGACTACCTTTTATAGAGAGCTGAGAGGAAAACAACTACCAAGAATGGCCGGCATTTCATACTACCTCTCTCCTACAGTGAGGGCAGCACTAAAAGTGCATGACCGGCCACAATTATGGGCTGTTATCTCCAACAATTCCGAAAGCTGAAAGCACAATGACCCATAACCATGGGGCGGTGGATGCTGCATTTGATATTATGGTATTTATGTCCTATATTTGATGTTGTGCACATATATCAGCCTGGAGCTCCCAGTAATGACCCCATAATCTACTCACATTTCTGAGATGTTTGTGTTGGATTCTGGTGTACACTCTGGAGGGGCCTTGGGATCCTCGTTGTTCACCATCCCGTTAGTGGTGGTAGAGTGCTAAATGTGGATAACAATAAGTTATTAAATATATATACTTTTTAATTTTGTAGATCCTTTTTTGTACATATTTTGGATTTATCGATCACATACTTACTTTAGAAAGCCTCTCAGAAGATGATGATGCAAATATTCGGAAGATAAAGTTCTCATCGTCCTCACTTGTGCCCTCCTTATCCTCTGAGATCAGATGGTTGTTTTCATCAGAGTGATCTACAAGACATAGGTAAGGAAGGATTGTTAGAGGGTGTCAGTATAACACAGTCGCTATATCTCACTAGGTTAAAAGATGATGCAACGTAATAAACAGAATACATGAAAAAAAACTCCTGTACAAAATTAGGGAAATAGGGATACAGTACGAACCCATGGTCAACATAGCTGAGATCCATGAAACATGGATAACATAGTAGACCAGAAAAACCATGTGGAAATATTTGAGCCTTGAAGTCAACATTCACATTGTTGGTGCTCTAGACATGTACATACCTGGCAATGGGGACGAGGGTGGCAAGATGGTAACAGCATAGTCTGTATTACATACAGGAACAGATTCTTTCTGCCTGTTTGAAGAAGAAAAACATGTAAATCGTAAGTAAACACAGTATAAAATGGGTTGTCTCACTATAAGAACACTGACTATAAGGCCTAATAGGACATATGACTGTCATAGTGGGGAAGGTTTTCTGCTCAAAACTACCTTCCATGGATCAGAACACAACTACCAAGAATGTCTGGCAAGTAATACTACAGCTCTCCTACAGAGTAGGCAGTGCTAAAAATGCATGACCTGCCACAATTATGGGCTGTTATCTTCTCCATTTTCTGAAGCCAAAAGTACAATGACCGTTAACCATGAAGCGGTGAATGCTGCATTTGATATTCTGTTTTTTATGTCCTATATTTGGTGTTGTGTACATAGATCAGCCTGGAACTCCCAGTAATGAAGTAATGACCCTTTCTAATCTACTCACATTTCTGAGATGTTTGTGTTGGTTTCTTGTGTATACTCTGGAGGGGCATTGGGATCCTCATTGTTCACCATCCTGGTAGCGATGGTACAGAGCTAAATACGGATAAAAATAAGATATAAAATATTTTTTTTATGTGCTTTTAGAGGTTTTTTTTTTTTTTTTTACATATTTTGGATTTATTAATCACATACTTACTTTACAAAGCTTTTCAGAAGATGACGTAAAATTTTGGAAGTCAAGGCTCTCATTGTTCTCACTTGTGCCTTCCTCATCCTTTGAGACCAGATGTTTGTTTACATCAGAATGATCTACAAGAAATAGGTAATGAAGTATTATTAGAGGTTGTCAGTATAACACAGTCACTATTTATCACTAATATTAATGGGAACAGATGATCACATATTAGGGAAGATGAGACAAACAGTCGCTTAGTCTAGATGATGTCTCCTTCTACTTACTGATAAATAAGCTGGTGTCTGCGTCTGAAACAAGCTGAGGAACATACTCCAGCTCCTGGCTCAGAATGTTGTCAAAGTCCAAGTCACTCAGGAATGGATGAACCTTGATCTCAAATGCTCCTCCTAGAAAAAGAAAAACAAAAGTGATGCGGGCATAGTCAGGGATGGCTCCATATCTGAACAGTTTATCGTAATCTGAACTAATGACAAAACTGAGCCGACATGAAGGAAATAAACTGAAAGTCTTAGTGTGGAGAGCTAGAAATACAGTAGATGAGCTGATAGAGAAATGCTGATCTTCATGGACATGAGCGATATGTCCTTGGTCTAATAAGGGAATATTAATACTAGTATATCTGTTACCTGTCCCAAGTCTACGCACAGGATTTCTTCTGAGCAGCTCAGTGATGAGATTCTGAGCATCCAGGGGTGGAGCGCGATCACAATTCCAAATTAGTTCTCCTGTTACATAGAAAATTACAGAAAATAAAACCTCTTTACTGGACTGTAACATAAAGCAAAGGAAATAACTAAACAAATGTAACCAATCAACGCAATGATCGGATTATTCTACTCACCAATGACAACCCTTTTATAAAGCTCAGTGAGGGAATCAGCATCAAATGGTACACATCCCAGCAGGAATTTATACAGGATGATCCCCAATGACCACCAGTCAACAGGTCTTCCATAGCCTTCTTTCAGGATGATCTCTGGGGCTATGTAACATGGGGTGCCACAGAACTGGAAACCAACAGAACATAGAGATGAGAATCGATGAAACAATTATTATGACAAGATATCATCATTAAAACACAATGCAGAAGATAAAATATTAGTGGAAAAGTTCTCTAGAAAGGAAGAACGTAGAGAAGAGACAATAGTGTGATGAGATTTGCAAATAACAAGCTAAGTTCTTGTAGGTGATGCTGACCTCACGGTCCTGGAACTCTCTGGAGATGTCCACTGCTAATTCCTTGTAGGTGTTGGTTTTCGGTATCATTAGACCAAGTTTTGAAATCCCAAAATCGGTAACTTTAATATGTCCAGTAGATGTAATCAGGAGACTGCAAAAGAGAAGATGGTTTTAGCCTCACAGACTGAATGATAATAAATGACAACTTTCCCCACTTTATTATACTACGGGGGCACTTACTTTTCCGGCTTCAGGTCTCTGTGCACCACACCGTAACTATGCAGGTATTCCACGGCAAGTACCGCCTCTGCAAAGTACAAGCGGGCCATGGGGACAGAAAAAGGACCCCTGGTGCTTAGAAGGGTCCCACAGTCTCCACCTATAGAAGAAAGGAAATATGACTGGTGAGGGGTTTATACAGAAGATAACCATGATATACCACGAGCAGATAACCATGATGTATAATGAGCAGTGAGCGGAAACATCCTGGGGAGATCACACAGATAGTGGCGTACATAGAAATCACAAGACCCCATATCAAAAGTTGTAATTGCCCCCCACCCTAAAAAATAAAAAAGAAATATATTTATATCCCTGTTGAAGCAGCTTGGTGTTCTCACCAGCAATACAACTTTTATGGCCATTTTAGAGTATGATGCTCCCAAAAATGCCCACACCCACACTCAATGAGTATGGTATCCCCACAGTGAATCCGCCTAAGGAGGCCACCACTTAGAAGGAGGCCAGCCACAACCCCCTACTCGGTGTGATGGCACCCACAGCAACCCTCCCACTCAGGATAATGGTTCCCACAGTCCCTCACACAATATAATGGTCCGCATAACTCCCCACTCAGTATGATGTCCCCACACAGAATGGGGGCCTCCATATAGAGTGAGGACCCCCACAGCACCCCACTTAATATGATGACCTCCACTCAGCATTCACAGTCCCCCCATATCTAGTCATACGGCCCCCTTTCAGTATTTTGGCCCCTACTAGCCACCTACTCAGTATTTTTGCCCCCACCAGCCCCACCTCCTTGAAGAAGCAAATACCGCTGAAATTGTGATGACAGGTGGAGGGATGCTGCCCACTGCCGAGCGTCGACAGACCCCCTCCGACTGATGAGCCCCATAGCGCCCCTGCACCAAGATCAATGAATTTACGAGCATCTTGGTAATAGATAACTTATAGTAAATGCTCTGTGGGGAAGTAACCAACAATGTCCTAATGATATGAGCAGTGATAAGATGAAAGCAGACATGGGCTGAATATAATACAATAGATGTGTCTTACCTCCTACATACTCCATGACCATACACAGGTGAGATCTAGTTGGAAAGGAGCAGAGCATGGAGACCACAAAGGGACAATCAGCAAATGTTAAGATGTCCCTCTCCAGAAAGGCCCATTCCAATCTCTGTGCAGTATTTAGGTTCCGCTTAGCCATTTTCTTCATAGCAAAGGTCTGGTGTGAGTCTTTATGATGCACTAAGTAGACGGCCCTGGAGAGAAGGAGAATCCATCGGTTATAATAAATCCTTATTAATAATCCATCTATAGAAATCATTATATGTTTAATACTGGTATCCAAGAGGTAACATTTCTCCTTGCGGAGAGTGACATGTTAAGCTTGTCAAGGTGAGGAGACTTTTAAGCCTCAATGATCCTCTGGGGAATATGCAAATTGTCTCTTCAGAGAGGAAGAGAACTAGAACTCTAGTGCCCCTTATAGGAAGTAGTAATCCTAAAAGTCAATATCGACCCTTTAATGAGCCTTATCACATGACATGGAATAATAGCCATAACCAAAATCTCAATTTTCGGACACTATGTTTTGGGGTACAAGCACTCATCAGTGCAAAGTGTGAGATATGGTTTGGCTGGGTGAGAGGCATCTGACCGGGATCCAAGCGGTAACGTTTCTCCTTGCGGAAAAAGCCATGTTAAGCATGTTAAGGTGAGGAGATTTTAAGCTGCAATGCTCTTCTGGGAAATATGCAAATTGTCTCTTTTCAGAGAGGAAGAGAACTAGCACCCTAGTGCCACCTATAGGAAGTAGCAATCCTATTTCCCAGAGGAGCATTGCGGCTTAAAAGTCTCCTCATGTCCGCAAGGAGAAATGTCAACCCCTTGGATACCGGTCAGACACCTCTCACCCAGTCAAACCATTCACACTTTGCACTGAAGAGGGGCAGTACCCCAGAACACAGTTCCTACAAATTGAGATTTTGGTTTTGGCTATTATCCTAAGTCATGTGACAAGGCTTGTTAAAGGGTCGATATTGACTTTTAGGATTGCTACTTCCTATAGGTGGAGTTCTAGTTTGCTTCCTCTCTGAAGAGACAATTTGCATATGTTTAATACTAGAAGTCTGGCCGCCACTATAAATCCACATCTAGAAATACATAAAATAGCACTACATAGATCACCTGTTGGAGGTCTCCACAATGCCACTTCTGCCGGAGCCATCACCCAAGTCACATTATAGATACGAGAATCTATCGAAATTCTCTTTGGGCAGATTCGCTATAACTGACCAAATACAATTTAGTGCAAATAAAATTGGTCCAAAATGAATGTGCTCCAGGGCTCTCTTCTGCTGCTGAGGCCAGTGATTGGGCCCACATGGTCATGGTGGAGGGTGTAGATGTCATTGACGTCAATATGGTGTCACCCTTCATGTGACCATGTGTAGCCAACTTCTCTGATCAGCTTCATAATGGAGCCCCCCCATCAAAACAAAGATCAGAGTGGAGAGCAGAAAAGCTCAGGTGGAGGAGGCAGCATAAGAACAGATGAGGGTCTAGCACAGGCGAATGTAATAATATTATATTATTATATATTATATTATATGTAATTATATTATTTAAATCGCTTTCCTTACAGTTTGATTTGCTACAGATCATATAATTTAGCTATGATAACACTGAATGGCAGAGTGCAGGGGCAGAAGCATTGTCATAGGGAACCCTGAGAAATGTGGATTATGGCAACAGAAATCTCACCCAAAATTTCCACTGCTGATGAGTTTGGAAGTTTCATAGTCGCTCATATGCGGCTTTCTCGCCGGAACCAATGAATCCATCACGCTCTATAAAAGAATAAGAAATAATACTGATTTATCGAAGATGCAGGAAAAAAGTTACAGATGCAAAAACTTCTCCCCCCATATTATGTCCCAGATGATTTACACTGATATGATGTTGGGAGGATACAAACCGGACGCTGGGCAGACCTGGAGCTAGCACCCAGCACACCCAGGCAAGTGCCGGGGCCCTGAGTAGGCGAGGGGCCCACTTGCTGTCGGGCACCCTGGCGTGCTATGGGACCGGTGAGCAGAGGAGAGTGGTGCCAGCGCCAGCTAGTGGGCCTTGCTCCCCCCGCCCCAATGCTTGCCCTGGACCACGGCCGGCACAATACTTACCTCTCCACAGCTGGTGAGCAGTGAGGTGAGCATTTGATTTTTTTTTTTATGTATGGAGGTATGGGGCATTATATGGGGGGAGAAGTGACATCCTGCATGGGGCATTATATGGGGGGGAGGTAGGGACATCCTGCGTGGGGTATTATATGGGGGGGAGAAGTGACATCCTGCATGGGGCATTATATGGGGGGGAGTGACATCCTGCATGGGGCATTATATGGGGTGAGAGGTGACATCCTACATGAGGCATTATATGGGGGGGACATCCTGCATGGGGCATTATATAGGGGGTGACATCCTGCATGGGGTATTATATGAGGGGAGAAGTGACATCCTGCATGGGTCATTATATGGGGGGGGAGTGACATCCAGCATAGGGCTTTATATGGGGTGAGAGGTGACATTATGCATGGGGCATTACATGGGGGGTGACATCCTGCATGGGGCATTATATGGGGGGAGTGACATCCTGCATGGGGTATTATATGGGGGGAGAAGTGACATCCTGCATGGGGCATTATATGGGGTGAGAGGTGACATCCTGCATGGGGCAATATATGGGGTGAGAGGTGACATCCTACATGGGGCAGTATGTGTTGGGGGGACATCCTGCATGGGGCATTATATGGGGGGTGACATCCTGCATGGGGCATTATATGGGGGGTGACATCCTGTATGGGCCATTATGTGGGGTGGGACATCCTGCATGGAGCATTATGTGGGGGGGACATCCTGCATGGGGAATTATATGGGGGGTGACATCCTGCATGGGGCATTATGTGGGTGGGATATCCTGCATGGGGCATTATGTGTGGGGGACATCCTGCATGGGGCATTATATGGGGTGGGACATCCTGCATGGGGCATTATGTGGAGGGGACATCCTGCATGGGGAATTATATGGGGGTTGACATCCTGCATGGGCCATTATATAGGGGGTGACATCCTGCATGGGGTATTATATGAGGGGGAGAAGTGACATCCTGCATGGGTCATTATATGGGGGGAAGTGACATCCAGCATAGGGCTTTATATGGGGTGAGAGGTAACATTCTGCATGGGGCATTATATGGGGGGTGACATCCTGCATGGGGCATTATATGGGGGGAGTGACATCCTACATGGGGTATTATATGGGGGGAGAAGTGACATCCTGCATGGGGCATTATATGGGGTGAGAGGTGACATCCTGCATGGGGCAATATATGGGGTGAGAGGTGACATCCTACATGGGGCAGTATGTGTTGGGAGGACATCCTGCATGGGGCATTATATGGGGGGGTGACATCCTGCATGGGGCATTATATGGGGGGTGACATCCTGTATGGGCCATTATGTGGGGTGGGACATCCTGCATGGAGCATTATGTGGGGGGGACATCCTGCATGGGGAATTATATGGGGGTGACATCCTGCATGGGGCATTATATGGGGGGGATATCCTGCATGGGGCATTATGTGTGGGGGACATCCTGCATTGGGCATTATGTGGGGTGGGACATCCTGCATGGGGCATTATGTGGAGGGGACATCCTGCATGGGGAATTATATGGGGGGTGACATCCTGCATGGGCCATTATGTGGGGGGGCACAGCCTGCATGGGGCATTTTGTGGGGGGCACAGCCTGAATGGGGCATTATGTGGGAGGGAAATTCTGCATGGGGAATTATATGGGGGGTGACATCCTGCATGGGCCATTATGTGGGAGGGGGACATCCTGCATGGGCCATTATGTGGGGGGGGGCACAGCCTGCATGTGGCATTATGTGGGGGGTCAAAGCCTGCATGGGGCATTATGTGGAGGTCACAGCCTGCATGGAGCATTATGTGGGGGGTCAAAGCCTGCATGGGGCATTATGTGGGGGTCAAAGCCTGCATGGGGCATTATGTGGGGGTCACAGCCTGCATGGAGCATTATGTGGGGGGTCAAAGCCTGCATGGGGCATTATGTTGGGGGCACAGCCTGCATGGGGCATTATGTGTGGGGTCACAGCCTGCATGGGGCATTATATGGGGGCACAGCCTGCGTGGAGCATTTTATGGGGTCCATTATTCTATATAGAGCAATATATGGAGCTCATAATACGGTATAGAGGACTATGTGGTGCCATTATACTGTGTGGAGGACATTACTGTCCGGTCTGCACTGTGAGCTGTGAGGATTCGCCGCTTTCTGAGTTATTGTGGAATTTACAATAGATATCGCTCATGTAATGTAAGAAGTGAAATCTTCGGGCTTGTACTATA
Organism: Phyllobates terribilis; assembly: GCF_046119375.1. Classification (NCBI taxonomy): domain Eukaryota; kingdom Metazoa; phylum Chordata; class Amphibia; order Anura; family Dendrobatidae; genus Phyllobates; species Phyllobates terribilis. The sequence continues at coordinate 2,450,184 of NW_027362848.1, read as the reverse complement.
TATATATATATATATATATATATATATATATATATATATATATATATATTTATCTGCGGTATCTGTGCATCATGAATCGTGGTATGTGTTAAAGGGGCCACTGAGACTCTTTCGCCCAGGGCCCACGAAATCCTGGAGCCGCCCTGCAACGGTCATCATACATTACTATAACATTCTGGATAATGTGGGAGATCACACAGAGGAGGACTTACAGGTAATCTGTCACCAGGTGTTTGCTATGTATTCTGAAAGCACCATGATGTAGGGGCAGAGACCCTGATTCCAGTGATGTGTTACTTACTAGGCTGTGTGTGGCTGTTTCAATAAAATCAGTAGATTATCACTAGAAGACTATCTGTCTAGCCAGGTAGTCCTATTGCTCTGTACCCTTGCCTCCACCACTGATTAGCAGCTTTCTGCCTATGCACAGTGTACACAGAAAGCTGCCAATCAATGGTGTGGGCGGGGTTATACAAGACTCAGCATTCAGAGCTCTGCAGCAGAAAAAAATAGTGATTTTATCACAACTGCTCCACCGAGTAAAGTAATCAACACATGGAATCAGAGTCTCTGTCCCTGTATCATGCTTCTCTCAGACCAAATAGCATAAACCTGGTGACAGATTCCCTGTAATTCAAATGTAATTATCACCATAGGGTCATCTACACTTAGAATAGAGACGTCCCATGGTTGTATGGGGGATAATACTGGACGAGTCATTCACACCCCATGATCTGATGACACACACGCATCCCCCTCTATGATACTTACGGATTCTTGGATCTCCGGGATCTCACTAATTCCATTGTTAGGATTCGACAGCTCAGTTGTTTCTAAAATAATGATGAAGAAATGAAATGTATTAGAGGATATTATTCCTACATAGATAATACAGCAATATAACGGAGAAATGACAAGATGTCTGTAAATGGGATTAATACTCGTTATATGGGGATTCTAAATATGAGAATATACGGGGAATCCATAGATAAATGTAATGTAAATGATGGAGGAACCCCTTCATAAATAACAAAAGACTGACCATCACTTCCGAAAAGAAAATGGGTGTGAACAGGTGCATACTAAGAGTAGCCATCCAAATACATAACTAACAAAGTTGCACTCTGTAACGCTATAGCATGTAAACATGAAATAAATGAAATTTGAATTGCATTACTGCTGTAGAAAATAGGATAAAAGGAAGATACTTAGCGCATAATTTGGCCAATTCATGCATGGCCAGCAGCTACGGCAAGGCGACCTTCTTTTTCTGGGTGCATGCCAAGTAGCCACGGCAAGGTGACCTTTTATTTTGCTAGGTGCATGCCCAGCAGTCACGGCAAGACGACCTTCTTTTGCTGGGTGCATGCCCAGCAGTCACGACAAGGCGACCTTCTTTTGCTGGGTGCATGCCCAGCAGTCACGACAAGGCGACCTTCTTTTGCTGGGTGCATGCCTAGCAGCCACGGCAAGGCGACCTTCTTTTGCTCGGTGCATGCCCAGCAGTCATGGCAAGTCGACCTTTTTTGCTGGGAACCTATCTCCACCCATCAGCCCGGGGTGGTTTTAATTACAACAGGATCCTACCTACCCATATAAATGTAGGCTTCAGCCTAGGAGAGGATTCACATTAGGAGAGGATTCCAACAAAAAGATCGCCTTGTCATTGGCTGCTGGGCATTCATGAGTTGGCCAAATTATGTGCTCAGTATCTTAGTTTTTTCCCATTTTCTAGAGCAGTAATGCAATTTAAATTAAATTTATTTCATGTTACTTGCTATAGCACTGCAGAATGGACCCTCCATCACATGAATAAGGAACCCCCCACCCACGCTGCACATACGAGTGATGGTAAGAGAGCTGAAACATAGGAGAGATTTGCAAATTAGCCTGGAAGTGCACTGGGGGCGTGTCACTGCACTTGGATTTCTTCTTTCACGCCCCCAGTGCACTACCATTCTGATTTGTATATGGTGTCTACTTTACATTTCTCCTGACTGGCACATTGGATTTCTACAAACAATTATTATTAGGGGACAATGGCCTTACCGTCACACCACTACTTCTATATGTAACAATGTGCTGCCAGGTTCCCATTACACAGAGTAGAGAGTAAATCTAACATTATCCTCCGTCCTCTGTAATATCTGGACATTCCTTGTAGAAGGTCGGGTGATCGCTCACCTGTAATCAGATCGCTGTTCAGCTCCGGCTGACTCCTATTAGGGTCAGGGATTTTCGGGGTCACATTTTGCCCATATTTGGCGTCGCCTCCTGTTGTTTCCTGATAGATATAATATATATAATTAATATGTGGAAGATTTCACTAAATCACCAAATACATAAATCATGAAGGACTAAACCAAGATTTACAGATGCACCAATTGTAACGATACAAATCCCGCGCCATCTTCAGACCTTTTCTCAGAAAGTCTCCTCAGATACGGTGGATTAAGATACGTCTATTAATATTGATCCTTACCGGGCGTTCCAATGAGCGTTCTAGTATAGACAGGATTTTTTCGGCCAGTTCTTTAAAGACAGCCAAATCTTCAGTCTGAGATCTTTCTTCAGCCTATAAAGAAGGAAAAATGGAAAGGAGAATTTTGAGATGAGATCGGTCAGAATGGAGGCGGAAATTGTACGTGACATCGGTTCTCTGTCTGCAGATACAATGACTACATACTGTATTTGGGGACTCGTTGTGTTTTACCGTATTTTTTGGACTATAAGATGCCTTTTTTTCCAAAATTTTTGACCTCCCTTCTAACACTCTCGCACCCCTCCAATCTATCCTAAACTCTGCTGTCTGACTAATCCACCTGTCCCCCCGCTATTCCCTGGCTTTTCCCCTCGCTCCGCCAATCCCTTCACTGGCTCCACATTACCCAGAGACTCCAGTTCAAGACCCTAACCTTGGCATGCAAAGCCACCCACAACCTGTCTCCTCCATATATCTGTGACCTAGTCTCCCGGTACTTACCTGCACGCAACCTCCGATCCTCACAAGATCTTCTTCTCTACTCCCCTCTTATCTCCTCTTCCCACAATCGCATACAAGATTTCTCCCGTGCATCCCCCCTACTCTGGAACTCTCCACCCCAGCATATCAGACAGATTATTAATAATAATAATTGTCTGAATGTAGCTTACCAGGGGGGTGGCTGTGGTGGAGTGAGGTCACAGGAGGTAGGGTCACTGCTGTAGGAAGCCGGCAGTAGAAGTGGGGCGCTGCTGCGGGCCCCGAGCTGGTAGGAGCGGGGTATCCAGGAGGTGCGAGGCTGCGGGCCCTGGGCTTCAAGGAAATGTTAGCGGTGATTTAGGAGGGGAGTCCCCGCTCTGCCCATTGAATTTCTGGCGGTGGGCTTTAGGCAAATGGCCGCTGGAGGCAGTGCATGTGCAGATTTAGATCTCGGCTCAATGAGGAGCTGAGATCTCAATCTGCGTATTGGCCATCTCCAGCAGCCTACTTCTTGAAGCCCACTGCAGAGAAATCAATAAGCAGAGCAGGGCCTCCCCTCCTGAATTACCGCTAACATTTCCTTGAAGCCCAGGGCTCGCCTCCTCGCACCTTCTGGACACCCCGCTCCTCCCAGCTTGGGGCCCGCAGCAGCGCCCCACTCCTACTGCTGACTTCCTGCAGCAGCGACTCTGCCTCCTGTGACCTCGCTCCACTGCCACCACCCCCCTCAGTAAGCAACCGAAAATTCGGACTATAAGACAGGACTATAAGACAGACCCCCATTTTATTATAATAAATGTTTTTCCTATTTACCTCCCAAAAATTTTTGGTGCGTCTTATGGTCTGCAAAATACGATATATTAGAAGAAAAAGCTTCTATCCCTCCATTATTATCTGTTAATATTGAGATGTTCTGTGCAGAGTGTCCGCCACTTACCTGGTGTAGTAATGTCCTGATGTTCTGAAGTAAATCCGTCAGATAGTCTGACGTTAGACGACGTTGTCGGTGTTTGGTCAGGCAATCCTTTACTAGCTCCATCACCAGCCGGTGAGTGAAGCTGAGGACGCCATCGGGTGGTAGAAGCACACTGTTAGGACGATTGATCATAAGGATCAACAATAGTGCTTTTACCTGAGGAATGTCCAAAACAATTCCAGCCATAGTGAAAAACTGCAAGTGCTATCAGTCACTATAGAGCCAAGAAAGGCACGGGTGAGCCTATGTGCATTGTATATATAGCGACTGTGAGCAGTGATGTCACCATCACCTGTGATGTCATCACGGAATCTTGTGATAGAATCTTCACGGAGCAGCTCTGCGCAAATAGAATGCGGCCTGGTAATATATAAAGTGAAAACACCATACAATTAAATACCCATGTTATCATGGCCGTTCTATTTTATATCCAATTAGAACACAACCAGGATAAAGGTGTGTTCACAAGTTGGATTTTGGCAGTATTTTTTTTCTACCTCAAAAATCAAAGGAGGCAGGAAAAACGCTGCTTAAAATTCAGGTGTTTTTACTTGTGTTTTTTTTTCCATTCATTTGAATGGGTGAAAAATGCTGCAAAACCTCTGAAAGACTTGACAAGCTGCAGATTTAAAAAAAATGCAAAAAAACAGCATGTGAATGAGATTTCAGAAATGTCATTCACTAAGATGGTACTGTAAAACACAGCATTTTTGCTGCAGAAGAAAAACAGTGAATACACCCTAAAAATATCCTCAGTTATATTATGGGAAATATTGTATATTCAGTATTTATTATCTCACGTGTTTTTCTTCACCATAGAACTTTTAAGGCTGTGTGCCCACTATGCGTTTTTTAGGCGTTTCTGCAGCGTAACTTCCGCCGCGTAAACACTTAAAAAACGCTTGGTGATAGGTCTGCAATGGTCCCCAATGATAATCCGCATGTGCTGTGCACATGCCGCGGAGATTTCCGCTGCGGATTATCATTGCGGAAAAATCCGCAGCTTGTCCTTTAATTCTGCAGAGTCGCTGCGATTTAGCCGCCATTGACTTGCATTGGAACGCATAACATCCGCATGACTACACATACACATGTGGATATTATGCGACTCAATGCGTGGATGGTACCCGGGTCTGTAGATGAAGAGACTCTCCTCCAGACCCGGGTACCATAGTACCTGTAGTTAAAATAGAATTAAAATAAAAAATAAACATATACTTACCTTCTGATGGCCCCTGTCTGCTCCCGGCGGTGCTGCTGGCTCTTCGGCTGCTCGCGGTGGTAAAATGACCTTCCATGACGCCATTTAGTCATGTGACAGGTCACGCGACCGCTGACATCGGCGGTCGCGTGACCTGTCACATGACTAAATGACGTCATGGAAGGTCCTTTTACAGCACCGTGATCCGCCGAAGACACCGGACGCACCGGAGAAGGAGATCGAGGACCATCGGAAGATGAGTATAATGTTTTTTTTTTATTTTTCACCATTATTATTCTTTTTTTCTATTATTGATGCTGCATTTGCAGCATTGTAACTTGGTCACACTATGTAAATCCATGCCGGTTGCATGGAATTATATAGTGTGACCAAGTTGTCAAGCACTTTTCCAAGTGATGCTAAAATCACTTGGCAAAGCGCTTGACAACCCAGGGAGATGCAGAAACGCTTAGGAAAAATCCGCAGCATTTCTGCATCGTGGTCATATATCCTAACTCATTGGCAAACTGTTATACAAGGCTATATTCACACTAGACGTTTTTTTAGCGGGCTTTTTTATGCAAATTTTCAGCCGCTTTTTACAGTACCAACAAAGTCTATGAGATTTCCGAAATCTCATGCACACAGCTTGCTTATTTGTCCTCAGTATTTTGTGCTTTCCATGGCTTTTTGCAATAGAGTATGTCACTTGTTTCAGCGTTTTTCACCCATTAAAAAAAAGGGTGGTGGAAAAAAATGCTGAAAAAAAGCCTAGTGTGAACATTTTGCTGCGTTTTTAGTGAAAAAAGCAAGTATGTGACACACATTTATTCCTGTGATTTTCCCAAGTTTAAACCATCTTGTCTTGGTCACCTGAGATAGCAGCTTGGATTATTACAGTTTAATTAAATTAGTGATGCCTACAAAGTAAACATTGGTTGAGCTAGGTGTGAGATTGAACAACAGGTGTGGCCCAGGGAGGTGTGAAAATGAACAATGCCTGAGCAACTCAATGGCAAACCATAATGTGAAAGTAAATAGTGTCCTACAAATTCAATGCACTGCCTGGGTCTTAGATAAACCATTCCAGACCAATTCACCCCCCTGTTACATTTGTAATGTGTACTTTTTCATGAACATATGTCTTGCAATGGTGACCTGTTTTCATGTGTCTATGGTGGAAGCAAAGCTGAACTTTGGGATCCTGAAAAACGCACCAAAAATGCACCAACAACCACTGCAAAAAACACACCAAAACCTGCGTTTTTTACGCTACTTCTTTCCTGCCAAGAGATTATGTTTTGCTGCAGAAAAAAAACACCTAGTGTGAATATAGCCTAAGACTTACTCTGCCAGCATTAATAGTCAATATTCTGTATACAAATAGGACTCCAATCCAGGTATTCAGTTTATCATAAACATGCCTGAGTTAATCGGCCAAATACACATAGTATGCTTTCTCATAGGTGAAATATAAATCCTGTTAAAGGTCCAAGTTGCAGCAGTTAAGTAGAACAAAACAGACCTCTTCATTCTTTGTAGGTGGAAAAACTTTCGAAATTGTCAGTGTATCAAGTACTTATACTCCTGACTGTATATAGTATAATTGCCGCACTGCTACATACAGGTGCTTCTCAGAAAATTAGAATATCATCAAAAAGTGAATTTATTTCAGTTCTTAGATCCAAAAAGTGAAACTCATATATTATACAGAGTCATTACAAACAGAGTGATCTGTTTTAAGTGTTTATTTCTGCTAATGTTGATGATTATGGCTTACAGCCAATGAAAACACAAAAGTCATTATCTCAGTAAATTAGAATTAACAAGAAACACCTGCAAAGGCTTCCTAAGCATTTAAAAAGGTCCCTTAGTCTTTTTCAGTAGGCTCCACAATCATGGGCAAGACTGCTGACTTGACAGATGTCCAGAAGGCAGTCATTGACACACTCCTCAAGGAGGGTAAGCCACAAAAGGTCATTGCTAAAGAAGCAGCTGTTCACAGAGTGCTGTATCCGAGCATATTAATGGACGTGGAAGGAAAAAGTGTGGTAGAAAAAGGTGCACAAGCAACCGGGATAACCGCAGCCTTGAAAGGATTGCTAAGAAAAGGCCATTCAAAAATTTGGGGGAGATTCACAAGGAGTGGACTGCTGCTGGAATCACTGCTTCAAGAGCCACCACACACAGACGTATCCAGGACATGGGCTACAAGTGTCGCATTGCTTGTGTCAAGCCCCTCATGACCAATAGACAACGCCAGAAGCGTCTTACCTGGGCCAAAGAGAAAAAGACCTGGACTGATGCTCAGTGGCCCAAGGTGTTGTTTTCAGATGAAAAGTAAATTTTGCATTTCATTTGGAAATCAAGGTCCCAGAGTCTAGAGGAAGAGTGGAGAGGCCACAATCCAAGCTGCTGGAGGTCTAGTGTGAAGGCTCCACAATCAGTGATGGTTTGGGGGGCCATGTCATCTGCTGGTGGAGGTCCACTGTGTTTTATCAAGACCAAAGTCAGCGCAGCCGTCTACCAGGAAATTTTACAGCACTTCATGCTTCCCTCTGCCCACAAGCTTTATGGAGATGGAAATGTCATTCTCCAGCAGGACTTGGCCCCTGTCCACACTGCCAAAAGTAACAATACCTGGTTTACACACAACAGTATCACTGTGCTTGATTGGCAGCAAACTCGCCTGACCTTAACCCCATAGAGAATCTATTATAGAGAATCTATGGGGTATTGTCAAGAGGAAGATGAGACCCCAGACCCCACAATACAGATGAGCTGAAGGCTGCTATCAAAGCCACCTGGGCTTCCATAACACCTCAGCAGTGCCACAGGCTGATCCCTCCATGCCACATTGCCGCATTGATGCAGTAATTGATGCACAAGGAGCCCGACCAAGTATTGAGGGCATTTACTAAACATACATTTCAGTAGGCCAACTTTTCGGATTTTAAAAACATTTTTCAAGCTGTTGTTATGAAGTATTCTAATTTACTGAAATAATGACTTTTGTGTTTTCATTGGCTGTAAGCCATAATCATCAACATTAACAGAAATAAACACTTAAAATAGATCCCTCTGTGTGTAATGACTCTATATAATAGATCCCTCTGTGTAATGACTCTATATAATAGATCCCTCTGTGTGTAATGACTCTATATAATAGATCCCTCTGTGTGTAATGACTCTATATAATAGATCCCTCTGTGTAATGACTCTATATAATAGATCTCTCTGTGTGTAATGACTCTATATAATAGATCCCTCTGTGTGTAATGACTCTATATAATAGATCCCTCTGTGTGTAATGACTCTATATAAAAGATCCCTCTGTGTGTAATGACTCTATATAATAGATCACTCTGTGTAATGACTCTATATAATAGATCACTCTGTGTGTAATGACTCTATATAATATAGGAGTTTCACTTTTTGCATTGAAGAACTGAAATAAACTAACTTTTGATGATATTCTAATTTTGTGAGAAGCACCTGTATATAGTATGAAGCCCCACTGCCCCATATGTGTATGTATAATTTGATGCACATGACTCGCCCCCTGGGCCGTGGGGAACACGGAACCGGGCCTTCTAGTGTACGGTGCTGATGGGGGTAGTAGTGGCAACCCGATCCCGTGGCTCAGGGTGGTCAGACCAAATGGTGGCAGTCTATTTATCAGTGTTTTGAATGTCCGACTACGCCACCCGTGGATTGCGGTCAGGGATAACCGTCGCTGCGAGGCAGACTGCTGAGGCTGGTGTTGGTGTGCAGCACAGGGGTAGGATAACTCCCCACGGGAAGAGTGTAGCCTCAGGGCAGTGTAGGTGGATGTTGGGGGTGATAGTGCAGGCCGCAATAGTAAGAGTTCAGAGTCCGCTTCAAACAGTTCAGGGTCTTTATTGTAGATATTATTAATGACCCAACAGTACCGGTTAGGAATGGGCCTGGGTGTCTGAGAGCATTCGGGCGAGCCCCACTGGTCAGGGTGAGTGTGTAGGCCTACCGTTCTCTCTATGCTCTGACTATCCCCCTTTTCGTGGTGTAATAGCCCACGTCCCTGAGCTGGCCGTGTACTTCTCGCCTGTATGGCATGCGACTAGGGCCTTGGGTACCTGTTGCTTGCTCCTCGCTGTACTGGTCCCTCTGTGTGGTGGAGCCTCCAGGATTCTTAGGCCAAGGGACCTGAAATCCCTCGCAGGTTCATTCTCTGCTGCTGGGCTTGTAACCCTGACAGCCCCGGACCCCAATGTCCGGTAGATTGGTTCTCTTCCAGGACCGGCTCTCGTCACCTCTGTCCCTGGCTTGCAGTTTCTCCTCTGCCTCACGGACTCCTCAGCTACAGCTGAACTGTCCCTCCTTCTCTGGGACTAGTCTCACTCCTGAGCTAGGTCTTCCAGTTCTCTCTAACCCTGCCCCCAGTTCCAGCTTTTATAGGGGCAGCCAGCTCCCCCTGCTGGCCTGGGACAGGAGGTGCTGTATGCTAATTGTCCCTAACCAGAGGACCTCCCTCCTGCTCTCAGACACAGATTATTGTTTGTGGCATCCAGGCCTGGGGTGACACATTCTCCCCTAGTAAAATTTAGTACTCCGGACTAAACAGGAAACACAAACACAGGGTATAAATGACAACATAACATATATACAAGTATATTTTGTCCTTGAGGTCACGGCGCTTCCGTGACCGGGTGTCCATGTCACCCAACAAGGTGAAGTTTTCCACGGTGTGGGGACCTGTTTCCATAAACCCCAAGTTCCTGGCCTTGGGTGTGGCGACAAGGCTGAGCTCTCTACTTTGGGCCACAAAGAGGCCACACCGGACAGATGTGGCACCAAGAGGGCACCAAGTGCAACTATCTACAAGACAGTTCCGGTTATTCAGCGTCCATAACCTGTTAGTCCATGAACTAGAAAGACTGGAAAAACATAATTAGCAACCAGGCAACAAACATAAAACATTTACAATATACAGCATTTAGATCTTCCAGCGAGCTGGTATTTGCCCCCTAGTGCTCCGGGTTGACCTGCGTAACCCACTGTCTGGTGGTGGTCTTACCTGACTTTCCCCACTAGCATTCAGGGTACAGCTACTAGCTGGGTTTACAGGCAGTGCAGGCAGCTATCTGCGGGTCCTTTGGCTTACCGCAGGTTTGGCAGGCTCACTGTCAGTAGAGGGTTGACTCTCCTGGGCTGCTGGCATGGGTTCTTCTGCCTCTAGGGCTGCTTGGTCTTCTGATTCCTCCTGCTCTCCTGTAGGTTCCTGCTGGGTTGGTTGAAGGAAGTGTAGGACGGGTATCACTATTGCATCATTTATCCGAGTCCAGGACAGGGGGAACTCTCCAAGAACTGTGCTGATCATTTCTTTCTTGTCTTCTGCGGGTTCAAGGTCATCTTGATCTTCTCCTGCACTCTGTAGTTGCTCGGGGCACCTTTTTAGGTGGTCTCTGGAGACGGTGCTAGTGGTTTCTCCTCCATCCTTGGTAATTACACATACCTTCGGGTTGTTGTGGTTGGACTGCAGTACTGTGTACGGGTCGCTCTCCCACTGGTCATCTAGCTTGTGAAGCCTTCTCTCAGGACCTGCTCACCAGGTTCCAGGGGACCAGCAGGGGCATGTTGGTTGAAGAGCCTCTCTTGCTTTTCTCTCGCTTGAGCCAGACTCCTCTCCACACTCTCCTGTACCTTCTTGTACTGTAGCCGCCGTTCCGTATCCCAGTCCGCGTCTGGGGAGGTGTCCTCGGGGGTCAGGACTCCCATCTCCAGGTCTATCGGCAGCTTACCTGGTCTTGCCCGCATCAGGTAAGCCTGGGTGCAATTTGTAGCATTCACCGGGATATGGTTGTATAAGTCTATCAGGTCTCGCAGCTTCTCCGGCCACAGGCTGCGTTCTTCCAGGGGCAACGTTTTGAGGAGATCAATGACGATATTATTCATTTTCTCACACAGCCCGTTGATTTGTGGGTGGTAAGACGTTGTCCGAATCTTCTTACAGCCGTAGAGGTTGCAGAACTCCTGGAAGATTTCAGCCTCAAACGCTGGACCTTTATCTGTCAAGACCTGTTCCGGATACCCGTGTGGACGGCAGAAGTGTTGTTGGAAGGCTCTGGCCGCTGTTTGGGCTGTCAAGTCTTTAACAGGAACCACCACCAGGAACCGGGAATAGTGGTCCACTATTGTCAGGGCATAGACGTAGCCCGACCGGCTTGGAGCCAGTTTCACATGGTCCAGAGCTACCAGCTCAAGAGGCTGCCTGGTCACGATGGGCATCAAGGGCGTCTTCTGGCTGGTACCGTCCTTCCTTCTGAGGTTACATGGGCCGCAGTCCCTGCACCACTTCTCTATGGCCCCTCTCATTCCGACCCAGTAGAACCGCTCTCTCAGTAGGAACTCCAGTTTCTTCCACACAAAGTGTCCCGCTCTGTCATGGTAGGCCGCCAGGACCATTGCTGCATCTCGTCTCGGGACCACTACCTGCCAGGTCAGCTCGTGCGTCCGGTGGTTGACAAGCCTTCTGCACAGCTTACCTTCGTAGAGGAATAGCCTGCTTTTCTCCTTCCATAACTGCTTGGCTTCCTCTGGAGCGTCCGAGCCAGGGCTACCGTCTGCCTGGGTCAAGAGGTCTTTCACCAGGCGAATTACAGGGTCACTATCTTGCGTTTCAGCCCAGCCGTGGTGAGGTAAGGGATTGAACATGACAGTGGTCAAGTCTTTGTCTCTTACACGGTGGGAGCACTGAGTGGCCCCGTACCGGTGGAATGCAGGGAGCTCTATTTCCTCCAACTCGTCTGGATCTTCTCCCTCATCGGGCAAGTGGGGCATTCTCGATAGGGCATCTGCATTGGCATTGGCTCGGCCTGCCCGGTACTTGATGGTGAAGTCATAGTTTGCTAGCCGGGCCATCCACCGCTGCTCTAGGGCACCAAGTCTCGCATTGTCCAGATGTGTCTACGGATTGTTGTCCGTGTACACAGTGAACTTCACAGAGGCCAGGTAATGCTTGAAACGTTCTATTATGGCCCACACCACTGCCATGGACTCCAGCTTAAAAGAGCTGTAATTCTCCGGGTTTCTCTCGGTGGGCCTCAGCTTCCGGCTGGCGTACGCGATCACCCTTTCTCAGCCCTGTTGGTTCTGTGACAGTACGGCTCCCAGCCCCACATTACTGGCGTCTGTGTGGAGGATAAAAGGCTGGCCATAATCAGGGTAGGCCAGGATCTCATCCCCCGTGAGGGCAATCTACAGCTGGCGGAAGGACTCCTCTTCCGGCTTGTCCCACTTGAAGGGTGGCTTTTGGCTTCTGGTCTTAAATTGTCCTATAAGGAGGTCCTGCATAGGGGCTGCCATCTTGGTGAACCTGGGGATGAACCTTCGGTAGTAGCCTACCAACCCGAGAAACTGCCTCACTTCTTTTATGTTAGAGGGGCTTGGCCAGTTCTTTATTGCCGTGATTTTGTCAGGGTCGGGGGCTACTCCTTCTGCACTCACCACGTGTCCCAGGTACTGTACCTTCGGCTTTAACAGATGGCACTTGGAGGGTTTCACTTTCATGCCAAAGCCTGCCAGGGCCTCGAACACCTCGGCCAGGTGCTTTAGATGGTCCTCGTAAGTCTTTGAATAGACAATCACGTCGTCCAGGTGAAGTAGGACCGTCTCAAAGTTTCGGTGCCCTAGACAGCATTCCATCAGCCTCTGGAAGGTCCCGGGTGCGTTGCAGAGTCCGAACGGCATATAGTTGAATTCACTTAATCCCATCGGGGTGGTGAAGGCGGTCTTCTCCTTATCAGCCTCTGCCACAGGAACCTGCCAGTACCCACTAGTAAGGTCCAAAGTAGAGAAGAAATTAGCTGATTTTAGTGCGGCCAAAGACTCCTCTATTCTAGGCAACGGGTATGCGTCTTAATGGGTGATACGATTGACTTCTCTATAGTCCACGCACATTCTCATAGTACCGTCTTTCTTTTTTACCAGAACCAAGGGGGCTGCCCAGGGGCTACAACTGTCTCTAATGACCCCGGCTTCCTTCATTTCTCTCAGCATGCCCTTTGCGTTCTGATAGTGTGCGGGGTGGTACAGGTCTGTATCTTTCTTTTATTGGTGGGTGGCTCCCCGTGGGGATGTGGTGTTCTACCCCTTTCACTCTGCCGAAGTCTAGCGGGTGCTTACTAAAGATTCTCTCGTACTCTTGAACCACCCGGTAGACTCCTTGTTTTTGGTGCAAGGGAGTGGAGTCAGCACCCACGTGGAGTTTCTGGCACCAGTCCTCCTTGGGTTTCTGGGAACCATTACCCTCCGCCTGGGGAGATGGAGGCAAGGGTTCCATGGCCCTGACAGCATTGTGTTCAACAGTATACAATTTCGCTAGTGTAGCGTACCGGGGCAAGTGTACTTCCCTTTCCCCAATGTTTAAGATCCGGACGGGCACCCTTCCATGGCGGACATCGACCACCCCCCGGGCTGTCAAAATGGTGGGCCTGCTGTCTGAGTACACGGGTTCTACCATGGCTTGGTAGTCTCTCCCTCTTAACCCGATTGCAGTCCGACACCAGATCATTTCACTTTTGGGGGGCATGGCAATGCGGAACGGGTCGCTCATCCTCACGCTACCGATCTCACCACCAGACAGTTCTACCTGTTGCCATCTCATCAGGGCTCTTATCTCCTTCTGGATTACCCTCTGTTGCTTCTGAAAGACAATTTTCAATCACATTAGTACCGAAGGTTATTTTAGGGTGACTTTCTCGACGGTCAATGTCCACAATGATCACTCCCTGTGCCGGCAGTTCAAGTTTACCAATCTTAATGGTCATCTCTCTGAACCCCACCTGCGGCACGGGTTGACCATTGCTGGCGATGATGCTCAAGTCATCGTCTGGATAACGAGTTATATCAGTGTCACTCCAGTACTGCTTGAAAAGTACATAGGGGATGGTAGTCACTTGGGACCCGGTGTCCAGCAGTGCACTCATGGGGATACCGTCCAGCACTACGGGTAAAACCGGGCGTCCCCCTACGTACTTATCACGCCAATTAGATGGGCCTGATGACCTTATGCCTGGGGGTTGGCCCTTTGCCCCAGGTCGGACCCATTTAAAGTACAGTACCTGGCTACGTGTCCCGGCTGGCTGCAACGGCGGCAAATCGGCTGTCCATCCTCAGTGTAATGATCGGCGGGCCTCCCTCTGAACGACGGGATCCTCCACCGTCGACGCCACGGAACATCCTCTGGACTGGAAGCCAGCTTGATTGGTCCTGACGGGTCCATCTGTATTGACTGTACGGTCCTGGTCAATGTGTGTCACCCTACCTGGATGCCACAAGTGTAATAAAGCTGTGTCTGAGAGCAAGTGGGAGGTTATCTGGTTAGGGGAACATTAGCATGCAATGCCTCCTGTCTCAGGCCAGTAGGGGGAGCAGGCTGCCCCTATAAAAGCTGGTACTGGGGACAGGGTTAGAGAGAACTGGATTGCCTGTCTCAGCTTTGAGACGTGTCCCAGAGTGGAGCAGGGACAGAAAGTTGATTGCACCTAAGAGGAAGTGTGGCAGTAGGAGAGAGCCACAAGCCAGAGACAAGAGGCGAAGAGAGCCTGTCTTGGCAGAGAAAAGACTTCATTTTTCCAGACTTTGGTGTCTGAGGCTGGAAGGATTCCACATCCCGAAGGGACCAGTAAAGCCGTACAAGGCTGGGAGCAGAAAGGAACCCACGTCGCAGGCCATACAGGCGAGAAAGCACGGAAGCTCGGAAACGTGGGCTGTTACCCTATCAGGAGGAGATAGCCAGAAGGAGCGTAGAAAGCACGGTAGGCCTACACCCTCACCCTGACCAGGGCCAATTTCCCCGTTGCTCTCAGACATCCAGGTCCCCTCC
The DNA here is from genome assembly GCF_046119375.1 of Phyllobates terribilis. Lineage (NCBI taxonomy): Eukaryota > Metazoa > Chordata > Amphibia > Anura > Dendrobatidae > Phyllobates > Phyllobates terribilis. Next base: position 2,435,180 of record NW_027362848.1, on the reverse strand, counting down.
TAGCTGGGACTGTTTGTGGGTCAGTTTACCTGTTCAAGTAAAGACCCTGGACTGCAACCTGTTGTCTGTGTGCTCCTTGCTCCTCCAGCACTATCATCACTGGGACTCTCACTACCATCACTCCCACCATCCACTATACTGCCCTGGGGCCGCACTCTTCCCGTGGGGAGTCACACTACCATAGCTGCACATCTCATCGGCCCCAGCGGTCTGCATGCAGCGGCGGTTCCTAATGGCCGCAAATCCACGGGTGGCGTAGTCGGACATAATCAATATAACGGACTACCACTGGCCTGACCACCCTGAGCCACGGAACCGGGTTGCCACTACTACTCCCATCGTTCCCCTACTGCCCAGATCCGAGTGCCCCACGGCCCAGGGGGCGAGTCAAATGCAGCAACACTCTTTGTTAGTTCTTGGACCTGATGGTGCAGGTTTGCAGGCGGGGATGGATTTAGGGCCTGCGCATCAGCCCCCACAAGGTCTGCGGGATAGGGCGCCGCCCCCTGGTGGTAAGGGATGGCAGGGCGCCGGGAAGCTACAGCGCCACCCGGTGCAGGTTCTCGGAGCACCCGGATGGCCCTATCTTTGAACTGTGCAAAAGTCAAATCGGGGTTCTGTAGGGCCATGAGGCGCAGCTGGGTTCTGTGGGCGCTGGACAGCAGACCTTCTATGAACTGGTCAGTCAATAGTTTATCTGTATCCTGCACGCTGCCAGGGTCAGCTTGCTTAATTGCCCCCAAGGCTTCCTGTAAATTTAGGGCATAATCTCGGATGCTATCTTGAGCTCGCTGCTTACATCCATAGAACCGCATTTTGATTTCAGCTGAGGTACGGGTATCAAAGGTGTCCCGTAGACGGGTCAGAACCCCCCTTACAGTCCTTTTCTCCTCAGCTGTCCAAGACTTTACCTCCCGCTGGGCCGCACCAGTTAACTGCCCTATCAGTATGCTTACTTTCTGTTCTTCTGTCAGGGGATAAACTTTGAACAGTCTATACAGCCTTTCTTTAAAGTCGCCCAACGTATGCGACTCGCCGGCATACTGGGGCAGCCAGGCCGCTCCGGGGATATAGGCAGGGGTGGATTAAGAGTAGCAAGGGCCCCGGGCAGTTTAGAAGGCGCAGGCCCCCTTCACACACCTGATTTATCACGTGACATGTCACATGATCCCCTGTGATAGATCATGTGATAGTTCACGGGAAATTAATTTGGCATAATATTAATTGTGCTGCCTCATCTGAGAGCAGCACAATATTGGGGCAGATACCCTGATTCCAGCGATGTGTCACTTTTTCAGCTGCTTGTTGTCATTTTGAGAAAATCACCGTTTTATCTGCTGCAGATCTAGCAGCTCTCTGAATGCTGCGCTCTGTATAGCCCCACCCACACCACTGATTGGCAGCTTTCTGCCCATGCTCAGTGTACACAGAAATCTACTGATCAGTGATGGGGGTGGGGTCCTACAGAACTTACTAGTCATCTAGTGATAATTACCTGCTGACAAATCAATGATTTTATCAAAACAACACTAAGCAGCCCAGTAAGTGACACATTACTGGAATCAGTGCCTGTAACCCTACATTATGCTGCTCTCAGATTAGGTGGCAAAAACCTGATGACAGATTCCTTTAAAGGAGCTGTAAACACAAAAAAAGTTTGTATTAAAAAAATACAAGCCATTTGTGAAATTAACTTTTTTTCATTGTTAATTCACATTAGGCTGTATCTTCAACACTTTTGTCAGCAGGTCTTATTACAGACTCTGAATAGGGCAGCTCTCTCCCTCTCCCTCAGCAGAAAGTCACAGCATGGTTAAAAAACGGGATCTTTTATGATTTTCTCATAATAAAATAAAAAAGGACATGCAAGTCCTCCAAACTATTTTCCGTTTCTCTATAGGGGAGGTCCTAAATCTTTCTTGTTCTTTAGTTGATCACATGTCAAAAATGCAAAGCATTTGCTATGAACTCGCCTAAAAAAATATACACTTGGAGAGTAATATCATCATCTACATGTAAATATTCCTTGACTCTAAGGGCTCGCTCACACTGTCGTATAACACGGCCGAATGCTATGTGATGTTTTATCGGATAGGACTCGGCCCTATGTTATACTATGGGACTGTGCGATTATTGGCATGAGAAAATAATCTCATTCGATATTCGGACCATGTGCACCCATACAAGTCTGTGGGTGCACGTAAAACATTGGACTGCACTCGGATGTCATCCAAGTGCAGTCCGATGAACACTCACAGAGACTATGGAGAAGATGGAGAAATTAAGTTCTCCATCTTCTCCATATCTGTGCTGCGAGAGAATCGGACACACTCAGGTGAAGCTCTGACAGAGTTTGAGCCCAGTGTCATTAGCATAATTGGCCCTATTCTCTTGCATGAGCGAATATATGGCTTAGTGAGTGGAACCCTAAACTGAATAGTAGTGACGGACAGGCACCTCACAAGCGGGATCCATGTAGCTCTCAGATGTCATGTAGGTAGGGCTTCATTCCATGGGGTAGGGTTTAATTTTCAAGGTATATAAAAAAATGGACTTCAAAGAAAAATTAAATGAACACAAAAAGCACTAATTGAATTATTTTTTTCGTATTTATGTTTGCAGCCCCTTTAAAAACCCTTTGAGGACCAAGGCACATATATGTCCCATAGTTTTAAACTGGAAAAAATTTGATTGAATAAAATTTAAGGTCCTCAAAGGTTTAAGTAGGTCATAAATTCATATGAATACTTGCTCATACAATTGCACATGCAAAAGATGAAGAAGAACAGAATCAAAAATATGACATTAAGTGGGAGCACTTACAGGTATTCAAGGTGAAAGAGACCAGCAAAGGCATCGTCCGAATGACAGTAAATGAGTTAGAATTCAGCAAGCTGAAAATGAAGACAGCAGGTTAGAAGCGAACCAGACTTAATGGTGCTCAGAATTAGTCAAGCAGAATTTATTGACTGCTCTTGCAAAGCACTGAGACTGCCGCTGTGTATAGATGGCGCCGTGCGGCCTCCCGCTGTGTATAGATGGCGCCGTGCGGACTCCCGCTGTGTATAAATGGCGCCGTGCGGCCTCCCGCTGTGTATAGATGGCACCATATAGATGGCTACGTGCGGCCTCCTGCTGAGTATACATGTATAGATGGCTACGTGCGGCCTCCCGCTGAGTATAGATGCCGCACGGCGCTCCCCCCAGAGACAGCAGGAGGCCGCACAGCGCCAACTATACTTAGCGGGAGACCGCACTTGGCGATCTATACACAGCAAGAGGCCGCACGGCGACATCTATACTCAGCGGGGGGAAGCACGTAGCCATCTATACACAGCGGGGGGCGCACGTAGCCATCTATACACAGCGGGGAGCCGCACGTAGCCATCTATACACAGCAGGAGGCCGCGCGGAGCCCCCCCAGAGACATCAGGAGGCTGCACGGCGCCAACTATACTCAGCAGGAGGCCGCATGCAGTCATACACACACACAAACATATACAGACACGCATAAACACATTTGAAAACACAAAAATACATACAAACAGACATCACACAATGACATCTGCCCACACACACACACACACACACACAAACAGACAGACATCACACACACACCTGCCCACACACATACACACCTGCCCACACACACACACCTGCCCACACACACATTTGTGTGTGTGTATGTATAGTGCGTGTGTGTGTATATGTGTGTGTATATTTTTTTTTAAGTTAAAAACAAGTAAAATGCTTGTGGCATCAATATCAAGACTCCAGATATAAGGGGCTATTCACACTGAATTTTGCAATGCATTCATCTCCTCTTTCCAGGCTTCTATCTAAATCCCTGAAAAATGGCATTCAGATGTGCCTTGACATAGCCATTGATTTGAACAAAGGCAACCGAGGATAAAGTCTGAATCTTTAGGCTCCATTTTCTCTGCTTTCAGATGTCTCATTTCAGACAGCACAATCCTGAATTTCAGGGATTCAGTTGTAAGCCTTGTGTAAAGACCTGAATGCAGCGCTGAATGTAGTGTGAATAGGTCCTTACATCCTACACCACCTCAGGGGATTGTTGTTATGGAGTATTGCCCCTGCGTGGCCGCAGTTATGACCACCACCAGGGCTCGCGGTAACCCACCCTAACTTTGGTATTCTGGGGAGCTGGTATAATGAATATCTGAGAAGAGCCCTAGAGAAGCAAGAACATTGGACAACCAAGAGGTGGTGGCCTCAGTCAGGTGTAGTGTTCAACAGGGCAAGACTTTCTAACCTGCCCACACACACACACACACACATACACTCACACACACCTGCCCACACAGACACACACCTGCCCACACAGACACACACACACCTGCCTACACACACACACACACACCTGCCCACACACACGAACACCTGCCCACACACAAACACACCTGCCCACACACACACACACACCTGCCCACACACATACACACCTGCCCACACACACACACAAACACTTGCCCACACACACACACACCTGCCCACACACACACACACCTGCCCCCACACACACACACACCTGCCCACACACACACACACACCTGCCCACACACACATCTGCCCACACAGACACCTGCCCACAAACACACACACACACCCATATACACACACCTGCCCACACACACACCTGCCAACACACACACACACACCTGCCCACACACTCACCCACACCTGCCCACACAGACACCTGCCCACACAGACACCTGCCCACACACACACACACATATACACACACACACACATATACACACACACACCTGCCCACACAGACACACACACATATACACACACACACATATACACACACACACACACCTGCCCACACAGACACCTGCCCCCACAGACACTGCCCACAAACACACACACACAGCTGCCCACCACACAGACACACTCACCATCCCCCGGCTCAATTCCTCCTGCCTGCTCTCTCTCTTTTCCGGTGCAGCACTGCAAGCCGGGGCGCACTGCGTGACGTCACAGCTAGGAGACACAGCCGCGCACAGGGCCATGTCTCCTAGCAGTGACGCGGCCGGGCCAGCACAGGGAAGTTAACTGCTGCAGTGCTGGCCCGGCCGATGAAGAAGTAGCGGCGGCCGCTGCTGGGGAGCGGTCCGGGCCCCCCCCTCCCGCCAGTGCTACCGCTATGTGCCGCGGCGGCCCGCACATATAACGAGGGCAATCCGGCATTAGACACCCCGCCTGGAGTCGCGGGCCCCCTGCAGGCTCGGGGCCCTGGGCGGTCGCCCGGATTGCCCTCATTATAATCCGCCTATGGATATAGGGCATGGAAAACGGCATCACAGCTGCAGCGGCTACGCTGGTGGTAGAGGGTCCCTCCGCGTCCGACATCTTCCTCCCCCCTAGTTAACCGTGGCCTACCTTCTGGCGATCCTCTTCTGTAGGCTGCGGCTCCGCTCGCGATGCTCTGGGCGAGGACCTTGCGTTACTCGGTGATGACGTCGGCATCCGCTGGATCTCCTTCCAGGACCTTGAGCAGCATTTCAGCGTAGGGCGGGGCTTCAGGTCTAGCGCGTTTTTGGACGTCCACGCCCCTCTTCTTCCCATGCGGCGTCCCGAAGATGGCGCCCGATGGCGGGAAATGGCTCCGATTGGCGGGAAATGGCCCCGAATGGCGGGAAACTTCACTCAGATATGTATAGAGTCTTTTCCAGGCACGCAATACCCGTTTGTGGCGGGTTGGTCACAATTCTGCCAACTACGCCAAAGCTGACTCGCCCCCTGGGCCGTGGGGTACCCAGAACCGGGCCTTCTAGTGTACGGTGCTGATGGGGGTAGTAGTGGCAACCCGATCCCATGGCTCAGGGTGGTCAGACCAAATGGTGGCAGTCTATTTATCAGTGTTTTGAATGTCCGACTACGCCACCCGTGGATTGCGGTTGGAGATAACCGCCGCTGCAAGGCAGACCGCTGAGGCTGGTGTTGGTGTGCAGCACAGGGGTAGGATAACTCCCCACGGGAAGAGTGTAGCCTCAGGGCAGTGTAGGTGGATGTTGGGGGTGATAGTGCAGGCCGCAATAGTAAGAGTTCAGAGTCCGCTTCAAACAGTTCAGGGTCTTTATTGTAGATATTATTAATGACCCAACAGTACCGGTTAGGAATGGGCCTGGGTGTCTGAGAACATTCGGGCGAGCCCCACTGGTCAGGGTGAGTGTGTAGGTCTACCGTTCTCTCTATGCTCTTTCTGACTATCCCCCTTTTCGTGGTGTAATAGCCCACGTCCCTGAGCTGGCCGTGTACTTCTCTCCTGTATGGCTTGCGACTCAGGCCTTGGATACCTGTTGCTTGCTCCTCGATGTACTGGTCCCTCTGTGTGGCGGAGCCTCCAGGCTTCTTAGGCCAAGGGACCTGAAATCCCTCGCAGGTTGGTTCTCTGCTGCTGGGCTTGTAACCCTGACAGCCTCAGACCCCAATGTCCGGTAGATTGGTTCTCTGCCAGGACCGGCTCTCGTCGCCTCTGTCCCTGGCTTACAGTTTCTCCTCTGCCTCATGGGCTCCTCAGCTACAGCTGAACTGTCCCTCCTTCTCTGGGACTAGTCTCACTCCTGAGCTAGATCATCCAGTTTTCTCTAACCCTGCCCCCAGTTCCAGCTTTTATAGGGGCAGCCAGCTCCCCCTGCTGGCCTGGGACAGAAGGTGCTGTACGCTAATTGTCCCTAACCAGGGGACCTCCCTCCTGCTTTCAGAAACAGATTATTGTTTGTGGCATCCAGGCCTGGGGTGACACACACACACTGCTCTATATTTAGTATGATGCCCCCACTCCTCCATATATATAGCATGATGGTCCCACTGCTCCATATACAGGTGCATCTCACCAAATTAGAATATCATCAGAAAGTTAATATATTTCAGTTCTTCAATACAAAACGCTGTCTTTCAGCTCATCTGCATTGTTGGGTCTGGTGTCTCTCATCTTCCTCTTGACAATACCCCATAGATTCTCTATAATAGATTCTCTATGGGGTTAAGGTCAGGCGAGTTTGCTGCCAATCAAGCACAGTGATACTGTTGTGTGTAAACCAGGTATTGGTACTTTTGGCCGTGTGGACAGGGGCCAAGTCCTGCTGGAGAATGACATTTCCATCTCCAAAAAGCTTGTCGGCAGAGGGAAGCATGAAGTGCTGTAAAATGTCCTGGTAGCCGGCTGTGCTGGCTTTGGTCTTGATAAAACACAGTGGACCTACACCAGCAGATGACATGGCCCCCCAAACCATCACTGATTGTGGAGCCTTCACACTAGACCTGAAGCAGCTTGGATTGTGGACTCTCCACTCTTCCTCCAGACTCTGGGACCTTGATTTCCAAATGAAAATTGGAACTCTAGGACCTTGTGGAGTGTGTCAATGACTGCCTTCTGGACATCTGTCAAGTCAGCAGTCTTCCTCATGATTGTGGAGCATACTGAAACAGTATTGAAGAACTGGAATAAATTAACTTTTTGAAGATATTCTAATTTAGTGAGATGCACCTGTATATACTATGATGGTCCCACTGCCCCACATACATATAGTATAATGGCCCCACTACTCCATATGTAGTATGATGGACCCACTACTCCAGATATATAGTAGGATGGCTCCACTGCCCGATCATTTAAAAAAATAAAGTTTATTCTCACTTAATCCTGATTCCCTACATCACAGCCTCTGTCTCCTCTTCCATGGCGGGACTGCAGAGCAGAGCGATGCAATGATGTCATCGAGCCACCTGCGTGAGTATGCTGACATCTCGTTAACCGCAGGCCTATGGCGATCTGTGGCATATGAAAGAGATAGTGATAGGGCAGGGAGCTTGTGTCCCACTGCTTTATCATGCGACGCCTCTGCATAAGAGACATTAGGGCTACATTAGCTACGTCACAGAAGACACTGGAGCTGGAGTATATAGAATAGGAGACACTGGGGCTGGCGTATATTCATCACAGGATACATTGGGGCTAGAGCATATACATCACAGAAGAAGCTGGAGTATATAGAATAGGAGACACTGGGGCTGGAGTATATAGAATAGGAGACACTGGGGCTGGCGCATATACAGTTCTGCTCAAAAGTTTACATACCCCGGCAGAATTTTTCCTTTCTTGGCCTTGTTTCAGAGAAAATGAATGATAACAAAAACACTTTTTCTCCACTCATGGTTATTGGTTGGGTGAAGCCATTTACTGTCACATTTCTGTGTTTTCTCTTTTTAAATCTTAATGACAACTAGTGATGAGCGAGCATGCTCACTACTGCTCGGTGCTCGCCCGAGTATCTCACTGCTCGAGATGCTCTGCGCTCACAGAGTATTTCCGGGTTGGTCGGGCGGGAAGTCGGGTCCACTCCCTGCATGCTTGGCGCTCTTTACAGAGCCAATGAACATGCAGGAATTGCCTGCCATGCACTGTAATGCCATAGCCATGTTGGTTGTGGGCATTACAGTGATTGGCTGGCCGCACAGCGTCATCAGGTCTATATCTGACCTGGCGCCGCCATGCTCATCACAGTCACTCCGGATCAGACAGTGTAGGGAGAGCTGCTGCTGCGTTAGGGAGAGATTTGATCGTGCATTAGGTAGTGTAGTGAGAGAAACCGCACATTACACATATCCATCTCAACAAACAGTCCTTCTGAGGACTAATCCATCTGCAGAGATATCAGGCAGGCAGTGTATATAGGCAGGCAGGCAGTGTATATAGCAGACTGCAGTGCATATAGCACAAGAGGCTCCATTCCAATTCTGCCTTCTGCTGCTGTTAGATATTTCTATACAAAGGCCCAGGTCTCAGGGGCCAGGAATACTTTTCTTTGGATCTTAATCCTCATTATTTGCTTATAAAGCAATCCAGAGAACACCGTTTTTCTGCGCCATTTGCTTGTTGGTACTGCAGAATACAGCCAGGTCCTTTCCATATTAGAGCGCTAGAAATCCAGCTATTTAAAACTGTGTTTTCTCCGTCACACGGATCACATATACGTTGTCAGAAAATACTGCCATTTCTGGCCTCCATTTTTTCAGTGTGTCAGTGAAGCAATTCACAGCAGTTTGCTGTTCACACTACTTACCTACAGGCCAGGTATTTAAAACTCTGTTTTCTCCATCACACCGATCACATATAACTTCGCTTCAAACTCAGTCATTTGTAGTGAGCGTGGAAGATACTATCCTTCATTTAAAATGGGCAAGGCACGTGGCAAGGGACGGGGAACTGGACGTGATGGTAATGGTGCATGCAGAGGCCGAGGACAAGACCGTGAGCAAGCCGAAATTGTGCCACAACAAACACCCACATCTTCTCGCCTGACCTTCCTGTCCCAATTTCTAGGGGACCGCAGCACACCACTATTGAACCCAGATCAGTGTCAAAAGGTTGTTGGTTGGATAGCGGATAATGCTTCCAGTCACTTAGCCACCACCACCACCACCCTGTCTTCCACACGGTCAAGTCTCAGTAGCCATGAGTCTGGACCGCATATTCCTCACCCTGATCCTCCTTCCTCCCACCATGCCGAGTACCCAGAGACAACTGATCCCACACTTGGACAATCTGAAGAGCTGTTCACTTTTCCATTTATAGATTCGGGCCTCTCGCCCAGTCCACTTGAAGCGGGGCAAGAGGAGATCACGTGTAGCGATGCCCAAATATTTGAGCAGCCACGGTCACACGAAGGCGACGGTGGGAAACTGTCACAAGAGGTGGACGATGATGAGACACAATTGGCAGAAAGTCAGGAATAGTACCAGGGTGCAGAAGTGGGAGACAAAGTGGTGGATGATATAGTAACTGACCCAACCTGGCAGGAGGACATGCAGAGCAAGGACAGCAGCACACAGGGGGAGGGAGGCAGAGCACCCCAACAGGCAGGAAGAAGCAGTGTGGTGGCCGCAGACAGAAGGCAGGCTACCGTTTCCCGTAACACCAACACGAAGGAAGTTGCCACTACAACTGTTAGGTCTTCCCGAGTCTGGTTGTTTTTTAAAGACTCTGCCGATAACTCCAAAAAGGCCATTTGCATCACGAGCCAGACCAGCATCAGCAGGGGTGGCAAAACGACCAGCCTGACCACCACCAGCATGATCAGGCACATGGCAGCAAAGCACTCGACTTTGTGGGCCGAACACCAGGGTCCAGGAACAGTGTCTACAGGTGGCACCATTGCTTCTTCTGCTGTTGTGCATGCAAGTCAATCCTTGTCCATAGTGCATGCAAAGATGCCTCCTGCCCTGCACCTGTCATTGTACACTCTTAGGTAGCAGCATCAGGAAGCACGTCCATGTCCTTGTCCCAGCGCAGCGTTCAGTTGTTCATACTCCAGTCCTTGGAATGCAAGCGCAAATATGCAGCCAACGTCCCACAGGCCACACTACTAAATTCTCACAATTCACGACTGCTTGGCTCGAAATGTTGCCTTTTAGGCTTGTGGAGACAGAAGCATTCCGCAACCTGATGGCGGCGGCCGTCCCTCGGTACTCTGTCCCCAGCCGCCACTATTTCTCCCAGTGTGCCGTCCCCACATTACACAAGCACGTGTCCCAAAACATTAGCCGTGCCCTCAACAACGCAGTTACCGGTAAAGTCCACCTAACCACGGACACGTGGACAAGTGCTTGTGGGCAGGGATGGTACAGCTCGCTGATGGCGCACTGGGTTAACATAGTGGAAGCCGGGACCCAGTCGGACCTTGGGACGGAACACGTCCTCCCGACGCCAAGGATTGCAGGCCCTAGGTCAAACAGGGTTGCCGCCACGGTCTACAGCTCCTGAACCTCATGCTCCTCAGCCTCCTCCTCAGCCTCCATCTCCGAAATGACCACATCAGTCACAAGCTGGAAGCACTGCAGCACTGCCTCGGCCAAGCGGCAACAGGCTGTGCTGAAGCTAATATGCTTAGGTGAAAAAACACACAATGCTGAAGAGTTATGGACAGCTCTGAAAGAGCAGGCAGATCTGTTGCTCAAACCGCTGAACCTACAGCCAGGCATGGTCGTGTGTGACAATGGCCGGAACCTGGTGGCGGCTCTGAGGCAGGCGAGCTCACACACGTACCATGCCTGGCCCATGTGCTTAACCTCGTGGTTCAGCGGTTACTCAAATCCTACCCGGAGCTGCCGGATCTGCTTGTTAAAGTATGCCGCCTGTGTGCCCATTTTAGAAAGTCAGCTACAGCTTCCGCCGCCCTTGCAGTGTTTCAGCAGCGTTTGCAGCTTCTGGCTCACATACTGGTGTGTGATGTCCCCACACGTTGGAACTCTACATTGCAGATGTTGGGAAGGACTTGTGAGGAGAAGAGGGCAGTTGTTGAGTACCAGCATCAAAAAGGCTATCGGTATTCAGTTCAGACTCCACACATAAGACCTCAGTAGTGGACGTGGATGTCAGACATATGTACCATCCTCCAAAACTTTGAGGACTCCACCAAGATGGTGAGCGGCGATGACGCCATAATTAGCGTCACCATCCCGCTTCTCTGTCTTCTGAAACGCTATCTGCTCACAATCAAAGATGATGCGTTGCAGGCGGAGCACGATAAGATGGAGCAATTAACCATACAGGGTGATTACACACAGCCAAGCCTCATCTCATCCCAACGTGGATTGGGTGACAATGAGGAAGAGGAGGAGGAGGAAGGACAGGAACTAGTTTCATGCACTATAGACGGTGCTATCTGCACATCTGTCATACCGTCTGTTCAGCGTGTATGGCCAGAGGACAGAGAGGAGGAGGAGGAGAGCATGGTCAGTCATCCTCTTGGTGAGGACACGGAAGTCTTGCCTATTAGTAGTCTGGCACGCATGGCTGAGTTTATGTTATGCTGCCTTTCCCATGACCCTCGCATTCTCAAAATTTTAGGTGATTTCTGGTTGGTGATACTTCTAGACCCACTCTACAAGGAGAACTTTATATCTCTTATTCCTGAGGCGGACAGGTGTACAAAAATGAGGCAGTACCAGAAGGCCCTTGTTGCGGAACTATTAAAAAAATTCCCATCTGAAAACGCTGGAGGCAGAGGGCACACTTCGTTCGACAACCAAGGCCCCCACTCTGTCACTTCTTCTCTCTGACTGAACACTGTTCTAAGATGGTGCCCACCTTTTATACCTCCCTCTAGAACATGAGCCCAGGTGACCAGCAAACAATGGGCTCCTATCTACGCTCAGGAACCAACCCCTATCTGCTCCTACATCACTGGGTATTCCTACCCCCTCCCCACTCCAGCCAGGGACATGGTCTGTCGTGCCTGCATTTCTGTCTAATGGGAGCACCGTTGAGCTGTCCCTCGGAAATGGGGTGAGTGTGCTGTATGCAGCTAACTGAACCCTGGTCCATACTCCATCCTTACCCGGGAGTGGAATATCACACCTCTGGCAGAGGTGCAATACCCCTGTAGAGGCCGAGCCCTCGGGGCGCTACATTTTTATGATGCCTGTAAAAAAAATTTTTTATACAGTATGTTCATGTATACCCCCCAGGAGTAAATGTTTGTCAGCCCATACACTTAGTGCATGGCATTACAAGTATAGGAGGCCCGCTCCTTTCTAATGGTAACATTTTTTTATGATGCGCTCCTCCACGTCTCTTCCAAGGGCCATTGAAGTGCCTCCAAATTTTTGGCAGCCCTTGCAGTCACTGCATAGTCCAACACTATGGGAGACTCTCTCCTTTCTAATGGGAATTTGTCATTACTGTGGCCTGGTCTATGTGTCTTTAAATTCTTAGTGGGTTTTTTCCTAAACTTGGTCAGCCGTTGGACTCACTGCATACCCTATAACTGTATAGCAGACCCTCTCCTTTCTAATGGGAACATGTCATATCTTGTTACTGTGGCCCTGCTCTGTGTGTCTTTAAATTCTTAGTGGGGATTTTCATAAAATCTGTCAGCCGTTGGACTCACTGCATACCCTATAACAGTATAGCCGACCCTATCATTTCTAATGGGAATTTGTCGTTACTGTGGCCCTGCTCTATGTGTCTTTAAATTCTTAGTGGGTTTTTTCCTAAAATTGGTCAGCCGTTGGACTCACTGCATACCCTATAACTGTATAGCAGACCCTGTCCTTTCTAATGGGAGCATGTCGTACCTTGTTACTGTGGCCCTGCTCTGTGTGTCTTTAAATTCTTATTGGGGTTTTTCATTAAAATTTGTCAGCTGTTGGATTCACTGCATACCCTATAACTCTATAGCAGACCCTCTACTTTCTAATGGGAACATGTCGTACCTTGTTACTGTGGCCCTGCTCTGTGTGTCCTTAAATTCTTAGTGGGGTTTTTCCTAAAATTTGTCAGCCGTTGGATTCACTGCATACCCTATAACTGTATAGCAGACCCTCTCCTTTCTAACGGGAACATGTCGTACCTTGTTACTGTGGCCATGCTCTTTGTGTCTTTAAATTGTTAGTGTTTTTTTTCAAAAATTTTGGCCACCCTTGCAGTCATAGCATGGTCATTACCACTATAGAAGACCCGCTCCTTTATAATGGGAACATTTTTTTTACTGAGACCCTCCTCTATGTCTCTTCAAAGGGGTATTAGGTTGCGTCCAAATTTTTGACAACCCTTGCAGTCACTGGATGCGCAATAACAGTATAGGAGACCCACTTGTTAATAATGGGAACAACAAAGCATAGCCCTCTGATGGCTCTCTAACAATAGCTAGGGCCGACTGCTGGCCTTTTAAGAATAGTAAGGGCCGTCTGATGTCCCTATAAAAATAGGCTTTATGACTTTCAAAGTCCCTCCATCATAAATAAAACAGGATGTGTCTGATGACACCACATTGCCAGATGAGGTTGTAAAATGTTAAAATGACATTTCCCGGTGAATGCATTTGTCATAAAAAATAACATAAAAAAACATAACAATAGGATCTTTCTTTAGTATAAAAAACAGCATCACCAATTTAACCTCAATGTAATCACATTGTTCAGCTCATGCACCTCCTCCTCCATCTCCGAAATGACCACATCAGTCACAAGCTGACAGCACTGCAGCACTGCCTTGGCCCAACAGCAACAGGCTGTGCTGAAGATAACATGCTTAATGCTTAATTGACAAACCGCCCAGCGCTGCATAGTTGTTGAAAGCTGTAACACAGCAGCTTGATCTGTGGCTCTCACCGCTGAACATACAGCAAGGCATGGTCGTGTGTAGAGATGAGCGTTGTTCGACTCGAACTGTTCGCCAATCTCAAATTCGAGCTGTTTTGGGCGGTGTTCGAGCCGTTCGGCGAACACGAACGATTTGAGAAAAATTCGGCTGTTCGAGGTTATGTTCGATAACTGTTCGTGCACCAAAATCATAACTGGATTTTTTCTCAGTAATGATGAAAATTAATGTTAATACGCAGTTTGAGTGTACAGCGGGGTGGGGGGAGGGGCAGGGGATGGATCTCTGCAGGAACAATGAGGATCTCCATTTTTTTTTCTCTTTCCCGCATTTACAGTGGGGAGGTGCATTCTGTCAGCCTATCAGCAGCGCACACACGGAGCGAAGTGCTTTTTTTCACACAAGCAAGGGCATGTGTCATTGGCAGTGTATGTCACATGTCCTTGCCCTATAAGACCAAGCCATTTTCCCTGTCGCCACCATTTTCTCACTGCTGCAGCTGTGTGTTAGACGGCACCGCTGTTGCTGTGTGCGCTATACCTTGTTAATTTCAAGCCAATTTTCGCACAAATCTACAGATAGCTTGGGAGTAGGGAATAGTTGTGATTGCAGTCCTTTTAAGGACTAGGTTACAGCATTTCCTATGACTTTTATCAGGCAGGTCTGTGCTCTTAAATAGATAGATTGTGGGAGTAAAGACTAATTGTAATTGCAGTCCTTTTCAGGACTAGGTTACATCAGTTCCTATCAGTTTTTGCCAGGCAGGTCTGTGCCAGTGCTGTGCAAGTTTTTTTCACAGCATTTGGCTGAATCTAGCAAAGCTAATCCTTTTTGGCCTATTGCAGAGTGTGTTAGTCAGTGGAGTAGCCTATCTGTGTTGCAAGATATACCACCTGTGAATAGAATACCAATTTTTTTACTGCACCTAGTGAAGTAAAATCTTTTGGGCATAGCATCATTCTATTAGTCCATCTATACTGACCTCCATCAGGTTGCAAATTGAATATAATTTTTTTCTGCATCTAGCTCTGAAAAAATATTTGGGCTTCTAGCAGTGTGTGGGACTTGTTCTATTAGTCCATCTATACTGACCTCCATCAGGTTGCAAACTGAATATAATTTTTTTCTGCATCTAGCTCTGAAAAAATATTTGGCCTTCTAGCAGTGTGTGGGACTTGTTCTATTAGTCCATCTATACTGACCTCCATCACGCTGCAAATTCAAAATAATTTTTTGTCTGCATCTAGCTCTGAAAAAATATTTGGCCTTCTAGCAGTGTGTGGGACTTTCTCTATTAGTCCATCTATACTGACCTCCATCAGGCTGCAAATTAAAAATAATTTTTATCTGCATCTACCTCTGAAAAAATATTTGGCCTTCTAGCTGTGTGTGGGACTTGTTCTATTAGTCCATCTATACTGACCTCCATCAGGTTGCAAACTGAATATAATTTTTTTCTGCATCTAGCTCTGAAAAAATATTTGGCCTTCTAGCAGTGTGTGGGACTTTCTCTATTAGTCCATCTATACTGACCTCCATCAGGTTGCAAATTCAAAATAATTTTTTGTCTGCATCTAGCTCTGAAAAAATATTTGGCCTTCTAGCAGTGTGTGGGACTTTCTCTATTAGTCCATCTATACTGACCTCCATCAGGCTGCAAATTAAAAATAATTTTTATCTGCATCTACCTCTGAAAAAATATTTGGCCTTCTAGCTGTGTGTGGGACTTGTTCTATTAGTCCATCTATACTGACCTCCATCAGGTTGCAAACTGAATATAACTTTTTTCTGCATCTAGCTCTGAAAAAATATTTGGCCTTCTAGCAGTGTGTGGGACTTTCTCTATTAATCCATCTATACTGACCTCCATCAGGTTGCAAACTGAATATAATTTTTTTCTGCATCTAGCTCTGAAAAAATATTTGGCCTTCTAGCAGTGTGTGGGACTTTCTCTATTAGTCCATCTATACTGACCTCCATCAGGTTGCAAATTAAAAATAATTTTTTGTCTGCATCTAGCTCTGAAAAAATATTTGGCCTTCTAGCAGTGTGTGGGACTTTCTCTATTAGTCCATATATAATGACCTCCATCAGGTTGCAAACTGAATATATTTTTTTCTGCATCTACCTCTGAAAAAATATTGGGCTTCTAGCTGTGTGTGGGACTTGTTCTATTAATCCATCTATACAGACCTCCATCAGGTTGCAAACTGAATATAATTTTTTTCTGCATCTACCTCTGAAAAAATATTTGGGCTTCTAGCTGTGTGTGGGACTTGTTCTATTAGTCCATCTATACTGACCTCCATCAGGTTGCAAACTGAATATAATTTTTTTCTGCATCTAGCTCTGAAAAAATATTTGGCCTTCTAGCAGTGTGTGGGACTTTCTCTATTAGTCCATCTATACTGACCTCCATCAGGTTGCAAATTAAAAATAATTTATATCTGCATCTAGCTCTGAAAAAATATTTGGCCTTCTAGCAGTGTGTGGGACTTTCTCTATTAGTCCATCTATACAGACCTCCATCAGGTTGCAAATTAAAAATAAGTTTTATCTGCATCTAGCTCTGAAAAAATATTTAGCCTTCTAGCTGTGTGTGGGACTTGTTCTATTAGTCCATCTATACTGACCTCCATCAGGTTGCAAACTGAATATATTTTTTTTCTGCATCTAGCTCTGAAAAAATATTTGGCCTTCTAGCAGTGTGTGGGACTTTCTCTATTAGTCCATCTATACTGACCTCCATCAGGTTGCAAACTGAATATATATTTTTTCTGCATCTACCTCTGAAAAAATATTTGGCCTTCTAGCTGTGTGTAGGACTTGTTCTATTAGTCCATCTATACTGACCTCCATCAGGTTGCAAACTGAATACAATTTTTTTCTGCATCTACCTCTGAAAAAATATTTGGGCTTCTAGCTGTGTGTGGGACTTGTTCTATTAGTCCATCTATACTGACCTCCATCAGGTTGCAAATTGAATATAATTTTTTTCTGCATCTAACCCAGCCAATAGTTTTGGCCTAATACCACAGTTTGGCCACTCAGCTCTGCTCGGTTCCCATCCATTGTTTTTTTGTGCAAACAACTCCAGTGTTGTGAATTAGTTAACCACCAAAATGAGTGGAAAAAGGCCTGCTGCTGGTGGAAAGGGGAATAGGCGTCTTGGGAAGGGGAAAAAAGGTTGTGTCCGTGGGGTAGGTGTTAAAGCAACAGTAACATCTGCAGAAGAAAGACCATCTTCCAGCCAAACTAAAATGTCTACTTCTTTTAGCGGACAATGTGATAAGATCCCTTTCTTACGGCCACGCCAATCGCTACAAATTCCAGATGAGGCACAAAAACAGCAGGTGCTTCAACGGATATCAAGTGCTCCTTTAAGTGGGCTCTCCTCCACATCAACTTCAACATCACAAATACTCCAGTCCTCAAAGGTGTCACCCCAATCGCACTTGCTTCCTCACAGCTCCCAAATCTCCAGCTGCCCATCTGAGTATGAGGTAGAACAGATGGTTGAGTCTGCAGAGCTGTTTACTCATACTATAGCCTGGGAATCAGAGGTCGACTCCAGCGCATCTGTGAATCCAGACGAGGAAATGATCTGCACTGATGCCCAGAATCTTTATGAGTCGGATCCAGGACCAGACGCAGAAGGTTCTGACCATAATGTAGACCCTCATTCCCAAACTGTAACTCCTGTTGGTGGAGACAATGAGGAAGACGATGATGAGACTCAAATACCTGATTGGAGCGACAACTTTAGTTTTTTGTCAGGGCAGGAACAGGTTGGCTCTGAGGACGACGGGTGTGATAACGCACAGGGTGATGATGATGAGGTTGGAGATCCCACTTACTGTCAACCCACAGTCAGCCAAGAGATGAGGTCAGCAGAGGAGGTGGAGGAAGATGCTAGTGACGACGAGGTCAGGTTGCGCCTTCCTGGACAGAGACGTAGTACTGGAAGCACGTCAACAACTGCATCCTCAAACACAACTCTGCCTCTCACCACAAGTCGTGGTGGCTCTTCAGGTCGCATGGGTGCTAAGCCTTGCATAGCCTGGCCATTTTTTCAGATCGATAAAGATGACCCAACTCGTGTTATCTGTAACATTTGTCAGCAAAAGCTAAGTAGATGCCAAAAAATACATAGTTTGAGTACTTCATGCATGAACCGGCACATGGACATGAAGCATAAGTTGCAGTGGGAAGCTCAGTGTGCTACAATGCGGGCTAGCCGGCCGGGCCAACCACCGTCTGCCATATCTTGTGCATCCGCGGCCTCTTTATCCTCTGTGACTGGGGGGACAGCAGTCACACCTGTTTTGGGGCGCAGACCTGCCACCTCTTTACCCGCAACAGCCAGCGTGATTGGCAGGTCATCATTTTCTTTGGAGGTGGTAACACCAGCTGGTGTTGAGCGCTGTCCGACATCGATAGCACCACCTTTGGATCAAGGCAACCTAACATGTCCGCCTGCATCTTCCTCACAGACCGGCAGTTTGCCGGGGACACCCTTATCAACCCCGTCTAAGCACAATAGCCAGCCCTCGGTCCCTCAGATGTGGACAAGTAAAAGACCATTTCCTCCTAGCCATGAGAAAGCTAAGAGGTTGAATTTCACCATCTGCAAGCTCTTGGCTACAGAAATGCTGCCTTTCCGCCTGGTGGACACAGAGGATTTTCGAGACCTTATGTCCGTCGCAGTGCCCCAGTACCAGATGCCCAGTCGGCACTACTTCTCAAAGAAAGGTGTGCCTGCGCTCCACCAGCATGTCGCACACAACATCACCGCTTCTTTGAGAAACTCTGTGTGTGACAGGGTGCATTTCACCACAGACACTTGGACGAGTAGGCATGGACAGGGGCGTTACATGTCGCTGACTGGGCACTGGGTAACTATGGTGACAGCAGGACAAGGGGCTGCTGTCCAAGTCTTGCCGTCCCCACGAGTTGTGCGTCAATCCTCTTTATGTCAAAGTTCCTCCACTGCTTCTGCCTCCTCAACCTCCTCTCGGTCTTCCACCTGCACCCAAAGCCTGTCTGGTCATGCCACAAGCTTTCTAACTGCGCAGAAGGGATCCTGCACACCTCCTTACTATGCTGGCAGTAGGGCTCAACGTCATCAGGCGGTTTTTACTTTGAAATGTCTGGGAAATGTGAGTCACACAGCTGAGGAGTTGTGGTCAGCTCTGGAGAACCAATTTCATGAATGGTTGTCTCCACTGGACCTGAAGCCAGGGAAGGCCGTGTGCGACAATGCTGCAAACCTGGGTGCGGCCCACGTGTTGAACCTGGTTGTCCAGCAATTTTTAGCCCACTATCCCAGACTAGATGGCCTTCTGCAGAGGGCACGGTCGTTGTGTGCTCACTTCCGCCGTTCGCATCCCGCAGCTCAGCGACTTACATCTCTACAGAAGTCGTTGGGCCTGCCACTTCACCGGCTAAAATGCGATGTGCCTACCCGGTGGAATTCAACTCTGCACATGTTGCAGCTACTGTGGCAGCACCGACAAGCCCTGGTGCAATACGTTCTGACGTATAGCCTGGGCCAACGAGATCCAGAGGTGGGGCAAATCACGCTGGAGGAGTGGTCTCAGATCAGGGACCTATGCACCCTTCTGCACAGTTTTGAAATGGCGACGAAGATGTTTAGTGCTGACGATGCCATTATCAGCATGACTATTCCGGTGATTTACATGCTGGAGCACATGTTAAACAGAATTCGGAGTCAGGTGGTGGCACAAGAGGAGGTGGAGGAAGTAGAGGAGGAGGAGTTGTATGCGGAAGGGCTAACATCTGCAAGGTCCAGACGGTCGGCAGCACCAAGGCGGCAGGCATGTGAGGGTGGGGGAGATGGTTTTACCAGGGCGCATGGTAGCAGCCAAACTAGTGAGGAAGGTGCAGGAGCCCAGGAAGAAGTGGAGGACGAACTGATGGAAGACTCATCAGATGAGGGAGACCTTGATCACATTTCTGTTGTGCGAGGTTGGGGGGAGAGGACAGAGGAAGGAAGCATGATTGTTACCTCGCCACCAACACAACAGGGACTTGGTGCTCCTGGATGCGCAACACACATGAGTGCCTTCTTGCTGCACTACCTGCAACATGACCCTCGAATTGTGAGAATTAGAAATAATCCTGACTACTGGGTTGCCACACTGTTAGATCCCCGGTACAAAAGTAAATTTTCAGAAATTATTCCTGCCATAGAAAGGGATGCACGCATGCAGGAGTATCAGCAGAGACTGTTGCAGAATCTTACATGTGCTTTTCCACAAAACACCAGTGGTGCACGTAGTGAATCTCACAGTTCCAACTTGCCAACCGTGGGACCGTCAAGTGTTCAGCACTCAAACCGTAACAGAACCACAGTATCTGCTGGTAACATCAATTTTGCGGAATCATTTCACCACTTTTTTAGCCCATCCTTTGCAAGGCCACAGGAGACAAGAAGTCTGACACATAGTCAACGCCTAGAGACGATGGTACAGGAGTATCTCCAAGTAAACATTGAAGCCATGACTGTGTCACTGGACCCTTGCTCTTTTTGGGCTTCCAATCTGGATAAATGGCCGGAGCTAGCCACTTACGCCTTGGAGATCTTGTCATGCCCCGCAGCCAGCGTTCTGTCTGAACGTGTGTTCAGCGCTGCTGGTGGTGTGCTGACAGATAAGCGCACGCGGCTCTCCACTGATAATGTAGACAGACTCACGTTCATAAAGATGAACAAATCATGGATCCGAAACGACTTTTCTACCCCTGTGTCATCCTGGGGAGAGTAAAAGCTTGATGATTGGTTAAAATCACCCTACCAACCATTTTTTGCTTTCAAATTACTAATCATGTTTATCTGTATCTTGGGTGGAAAATAATTTGGGCTTTGTAGCAGTGTGCAGCACTGATTCTATTAGGCCATCTATAATAAGCTCCACCAGATTTAAAATTACTAATCATGTTTATCTGTATCTTGACTGGAAAATAATTTGGGCTTTGTAGCAGTGTGCAGCACTGATCCTATTAGGCCATCTATACTAAGCTCCACCAGATTTAAAATTAATAATAATTTTTAGCTGCATCTAGCCCGGAAAATAATTTTGGGGCTCCGAGATGCGCAAGACACATAAGTGCCTTCTTGCTGCACTACCTGCAACATGACCCTCATATTGTCAGAATTCGAAGTAATCATGACTACTGGGTTGCCACACTCTTAGATCCCCCAAACTTTTCGATCAACCTTTTCATTTTAATAAACACCAAAAAAATGGTCATTTTTGAAATTATAAGCATTAGCAGGTTATTAGAAACTGAAATCAAACAGTTTTCAACTCAAAACTTTATTCTAGGTGATGTTACATTTTCACATAGGACCCCTTGTTCGAAACGAGCTTCTGAACTCTCTCGTCCATTGAATTTGTCAGGTTTTGGATGGTTTCTGCTTCAATTGTTTTGCATGAGGACAGAATACCCTCCCAGAGCTGTTGCTTAGATGTGAACTGCCTCCCGCCATCATAGACACTCCTTTTGATGATGCTCCAGAGGTTCTGAATGGGGTAGAGGTCAGGGGAGCATGGGGGTCACACCATAAGTTTGTCCCCTTTTATGCCCATATCAGCCAGAGATGCAGATGTTTTATGTGCAGTATGAGATGGTGCATTATCATGCAAAAAAATGATCTTGCTGTGAAATACACGGTTCTTCTTCTTGAACCATGGCAGGAAGTGCTGTTTGAGAAAATCCACATACATTATGGAGTTCATCTTTAGCGCCTTCAGGGATCCTAAAGGGGCCGACAATCTCTCTCCCCATGATTCCAGCCCAAAACATTACTCCACCTCCTCCTTGTTGGCGCTGTAGCCGTGTTTGCGTGGGATGTCCATCAACCAGCCATCCTCCACTCCATCCATCTGGACCATCGAGCGCTACACGGCACTCATCCATGAACAAAACAGTTTTGAAATCAGTCTTCATGTAATGTTTGGCCCACTGGAGCCGTTTCTGCTTGTGTGAAGTGGATAGAGGAGGTCGACAGGATGGCGTATGCACAGCTGCAAACCTCTGAAGGACCCTGCATCTTGTTGTTCGGGGGACGTTGGAGGCACCAGCAGCTTCAAAAACTTGTCTGCTGCTATGACAAGGCTTTTTTGCCGCTGCTCTTTTAACCTGACGTAATTGCCTGTAGGAAAGAGTCCTCAATTTGCCCTTATCAGCACGCACACGTGTGTACTGTGAATCAGCTACATACTTCTTGATTGCCAAGACACTTCTTCCTGATCATCGCACAATGTTGATTGTAGTCATGCCTTGACCTAAACAATCCACAATTTGTTGCTTCTCAGCAGCCGACACATCCTTTTTCTTTCCCATTTTGGCAGAAAATGTAGGCTGCTTAATAATGTGAGACAGCCTTCTTAAGTAGTCTTGCCTTTCATTGGACACACCTGCCAAACTAATTAGCACAGGTGTCTGCAATTGCTTACAGTGATATAAAGAGCCCTGACACACATCACCATCAATGAGTTTAACTGATAACCAAACAAATTCTTCCCTTATCACTCCTAAACACTTTTTGCATAATAATTTGGAACGCAGTGTACATGTGCTTTTCCACAAAACACCAGTGGTTCACGTAGTGAATCTTACAGTTCTAACTTGCCAACCGTGGTCTGTATGGAGTTGTTCAATAAAGGGCCCAAAATTAAGATAACATAGATGGGAGAGGTCTCTATGAATAGGAATTCCTAAGTATTTGATACCCTGTGAGGGCCAGGCAAAGGGAAAGTTGGACTGGATGGAATCCTATATGGATTTGGGGAGGGAGACATCGAGGGCCTCAGACTTCGCTGCATTGATTTTAAAATTTGACCATGTAACAAAGTGATCTATTTCAGCCATAACAGCATGGATGGATATATGTGATTGAGTGATATATACTAGGACATCATCAGCAAATAGAGAGCACTTGTACTCGGTGCCTCCCACCTCAATCTACCTAATATTGGGGTTATGGCGAATTGATGAGAGCAGGTGCTCCGTCACTAGGATGTATAAGAGAGGGGACAGAGGACATCCCTGCCTTGTCCCATTGGTGATTGTGAAAGGTGATGAAAATGTTCTGATGCACCCCCTGGGCCTTGGGACACCCGGAGCCGGACCCTTTTTGGTGGATGCTGGTGGTTGTAGTCTTCGTGGCGGAGACCCGGTTCCGTGGCTCAGGGTTGTCAAACCAGTGGCGGAACTATTTATGTGGTTTTGATGTTTAAATGTCCGACTACGCCACCCGTGGATTGCGGTCAGAGTGAACCGCCGCTGCAGGGCAGACCGCTGAGGCTGGTGTTGTGGGTGCAGCAGAGCGTAGCATAACTCCCCACGGGAGGAGTATAGCCTCAGGGCAGTGTATGCGGAGGATGGGGGTGATGGTGCAGGGCAGCAGCAGTAACGACACGGAGTCAGTGATGCAGTCCAGGGCCTTTACTCACAGTTCTTATTATCCAGACCACGTCTGCAGGTAACGGCTGCCCACGTCGTACTGTGCTCACCAGGTGAGGGGCTCAGACAACTCCCAGATAAATTTGGAGCGCTTTGTGTGTCCTTTGTCTGGCCTTTCTTACCAACCCTTCTGTCCGGCTGCCTCGGGCCTCCTCTTGGTAAACTTGGCGCCAGTTTCCCTGACCCTATGTGGTGCCCTCCTAGCGGGTGTAGCGAGGGGCTGCGCCACATAAAATGTCACAGCCTCCGGTTTCTAGCTGAGGGTCGTTTCCTGCCTCCACTAGTTTTGGGGACCGGTCTCCCCCTTTGGCCTGACCCCTCCACGCAGGTGGATTCGGGCGTGCGGTGGCGACTCGCCCGTCCGCACCCCTGGGATCCCTTCATTCCTCGTTCCTGGAGCCTTCTCCGCTCCTCTTCCTTCCTTCTCCCTCTTCCAGGCCTGGGCCTCTGTTACTAGGCCCGCCTCCGGAGCAGAGCTCATGCAGAGCCCCTGCTCCCTGCCACTTCTGCTCAGACTTCTCTGCACTGAACTAAGATGGTGCCCACCTTTTATACTCCCTTCTCAATGCACCCAGGAACTGCTTCCTCCCTGCTCCTGCACTACAGGGTTCCCCTTCCTCAGTGTTCCCTCCCCACACTTCAGCCAGGGACAGGGACTGTCGTGCCCATCTCAGAGGCATATTGGTCGCCCTGCCCCACGGCAATGTGGTGTAATGCATGCAGGTGTCGGGTCCTGATCCACACTCCATCCTTACCTGAGAGTGAGATATCACACCTCTGGGTGAGGTGCAATACCTCTGTAGCAACCGAGCCCTCAGGGTGCTACAGTTCCATTCATCTTCAGCCTAGGTGACGTATTGTGATACAGGGACGTGATTTTGGCTATAAAAGGGTCCCCTAGACACCTACCCCAAGCTTTTTAAGAGAATCATATATGGCGTGCCAGGAGACTCTATGGAATGCTTTCTCAGCATCCAACGAGAGTATCTAATTACAAATTTTTAACTGCATCTAGCCCAGGAAATACTTTATGCCTAGTAGCAGTGTCTGCTAGTCAGCGGATTATCCCAGCTGTTAAGCAAGCTACACCACCTGTAGTTTGGACACTTAATTTTTTCAAAGGAAATGCTTCGGGACCACGGGATACTCAGTGAAGAGCATCAGGAGGCACCCCAAGGCATAGGGGCTGGGACTGGCAGTAGGATGCCTTGCGGTGGACAGCCGAGCTCGATCCTTATAAAAGCTTTTTAACTGCAGCAGCTTTAGTGGACGCTACTGGAGCTGGAATTACGCGGCTGCTGGCATGAGACTTGCCCTCCAATAGATCCTTGTAAATGGATTTAAAGTGTATTCATTCAAATTAGAGAGACAATTTAAATTAAAAAGCTTAGAGCTGCCTCCACCACAGGGGGGCTCGCCCGACCCACCAGCGGACAGGCACCAGTATTGGGAGAGGGGGGCTGGCCGTCAGGGTTCACCGCGGCTCTGGCACAAACCCGGCGACACGGAGGTGGCACGGGCAGGAGCGGACTGAACGTGTCGGCTTCTCACTTTTTGGATTTTAGAAGGGCATGACATGCCTATATCTGTGTCTCCCCCTCCTTTTACTCCTCCACCTCTTTTCTTTTCGCATGACTATATGTACTTGTCACTTTTCCATGTGTTAGTTGTGTCTTCTGAGCAGTTTGTCAGCTTTTGGACACCTTTGAAGGTGTTTTCTATGTGTTTCTATGTGTTTTTGTTTGCCTGCCATTGGTTTTAACGGTGTTCGAAGGTGTTCGACGAACAGTTCGGCGAACACACGGGTGTTCGACGAACCGAACCGAACTCGAACACTACGGGGGTGGCTCAACACTAGTCGTGTGTTACAATGGGCGGAACCTGGTGACGGAGAAATGACAACCGGGGTAGATACGGTTTCCCTCTATGCCAGTCCTTTCACAGAGCTAAAGAATATGGCTGTGGTGAAATACAACTCCCACTGAGAAGCTGTTTCAGATTGAAAAACATTGTGCCCACCAGAGGATTTGTTTCTGAGGGCTAACCTTTCTCACCCGCTCAAGAGCCCCATAGCAGCTGCAAAGTTAGCGCTATCATGAACTCTCCTGAGGTAGAAGCCAAGGCACACCAGAGAATTCTCTGGTAGGACTGTCCAACCCAGCCTAGAAGCAGTCCCGGCTAAGAAAAGTGTGTGGGAAGATTCCAGGACACTCTATTTTTACTGAGGAGGAAACACATGCAAACATGGGGAGAACATACAAATTTCTTGCAGATGTTGTCCTTGCTGTGATTTGAACCCAGGATCCCAGTGCTGCAAGACTTCAGTGCTAACCACTGATCCAATGTGCTGCCGTTTACCCTCTAATATCTAACAGGCTGGAGAAACTTGAACCTACTGCCACTCTATCATCAGCTCCTTTGTGAGAAAGTGTATTTGGGCAGCCACTCAGTCTACCAAATAAAATTCCAGAGAAGGAAATTGAGGATGGCTTCGCTTCTGGTACTGGGGGCAGTGCTAATACCATGGTGTTGTACCATAGTTTGCTGGAAATATTCCAGGCTGGTAGGAGTCAAGAAAATTCCCACAGAAAAGTACCAGCAGTAATGTTCAGGCCACATTTCAAGTGCAAGCAGCTTTAGAGGACTTCCTGGGAGAAATGACACGCAGGGTAGATACGGTTTCCCTCTATGCCAGTCCTTTCACCGAGCTAAATACAACTCTTAGCAAAAAAAGTTGTGGACTGGCTCCGTACCGTCCCTGGCCACATTCACCTGTCCACGTGTTTGTGGTTAGGCGGTCCTTTCCAGTAAGTGCACTGGGGAGGGCACGGGTAATGTTATGGGACCCGTGCTTGTGGAAGGCGGAGGCGATACCGGGAAATATAGTGGCGGCTGGGGACCGAGTATGGACACCCGGCCGTCGCCGGCATGAGGTTATGAAAAGCTTCCGCCTCCACGAGCCTAAAAGGCCACATTTCAAGTGCAAGCAGCTGTCAAAAATTTGGCAGTATAGTATTGCAGCCTGTGGTTGTGTGGCTGCCGGCATTCTTGTGCTTGCATTCCAAGGAATGGGGTAGGGACAACTGAACACTGCAGTGGGACAAGGACATGGACGGTGATTGTTGCAAGTCTGCAACGACAGGTGCATGGCGGGAGGCATCTTCGCATGTGCCAAGGATCACTTATGATGGGCACACATTTAGGCAGTGACCTGGGAGTCAGAGATGTTTCCAGAGGTCTTCCCCTTGCTGTTCCCATGTCTTTTCAGCACTGTATGCATGTGTCTGATGATGTGTCACACACCACATGGCCAGATAAGGTTGTAAAATGTTAAAATGACATTTCCTGGTGAATGCATTTGTCTTGGTTGAAAGCAATGCAAAAGTGCAAAAACGTGTCAAAAATGCTACGTGTGTAGGAGTATTTTTGTTTTTGTTTATTTATTTTGCCTTATATACAAGCCATCACCCTGGAAAGGATGTTCCTTACGCCGTAAAAGTGGCGTAATACTCTGACGACGTTGTTGACAGCAGTGATCTGGGAGTCAGAGATGCTTCCAGGGGTCTTCCCCATGCTGTTCCCATGTCATTTGAGCACAGTTCCCATCGATTTGGGCAATTTTTAGGCCCTCTGCAGACCGCCGTGGGGAGCCACCTGAAAAACGCTCAAGTTTCCCCTAGACTTATATTGGGCTCATTGCTCGGGTTGAGCACCCGAGTATTTCAATTTGCTCGACCCAAGCAACGAGTACTCGAGCATTTTAGTGCTCGCTCATCACTAATGACAACCAAAAACATCCAAATAATCCTGATCAAAAAGTTCACATACCCTGGTGATTTTGGCCTGATAACATGCACAGAATTTGACACAAATGGGTTTGAATGGCTACTAAAGGTAACATCCTCACCTATGACCTGTTTGCTTGTAATCAGTGTGTGTGCATAAAGCTGAGTGAGTTTCTGGGATCCAGCCACTGACGTTTCTGGATTTTGAGATGGGGAAAGCAAAAGAATTATCAACGGATCTACGGGAAAAGGTAGTTGAACTGTATA
This sequence comes from Phyllobates terribilis, assembly GCF_046119375.1. Lineage (NCBI taxonomy): Eukaryota > Metazoa > Chordata > Amphibia > Anura > Dendrobatidae > Phyllobates > Phyllobates terribilis. Next base: position 2,407,502 of record NW_027362848.1, on the reverse strand, counting down.
ACACAGGAAAGGGAGGCAAAAAGAGTATAACACAGGCAAGGGATACAAAAAGATATCCCAGGAATTGATAATGCCAGTCTGCAGTATTCAAACTGTGATTAACAAATGGAAAATCAGATGCTCTGTAAAAACCAAACCACAGTCAGGTAGACCAACAAAAATTTCAGCCACAACTGCCAAGAAAATTGTTCGGGATGCAAAGAAAAACAAATAACATCAGCTGAGAACACACTTAGGGGTGTACTCACTTTTGTTGCCAGCGGTTTAGACATTAATGTCTGTGTGTTGAGTTATTTTGCAGGCACACCAAATTTACAGTTAAGCAAGCTGTACACTGACTACTGTACATTGTATCAAAGTGTCGCATCTTCAGTGTTGTCCCATCAAAAATATATATATGTATTCCGGCCCATTTTTGGAGTTTTGTGTGAAATTATGTCCAATTTCCCTTTTTTTTCTCAGTTTTTTTGTGTTGTTCCAATAAACACAAAGGAAATAAACATGCGTGTAATAAAACATGTGTAATTTTCTGAAACAATTTCAAGGGTGCCAGCACTTTCCGCCATGACTGTATATGCAGGTAGAGTCCTTAACCCCTTTACAACCCAAAGTGGTTTGCACGTTAATGAGAAGGCCAATTTTTACAATTCTGACCACTGTCACTTTATGAGGTAATTTTTCTGGAACGCTTCAACGGATCTCCCTGGTTCTGAGAATATTTTTTCATGACATATTGTACTTTATGATTGTGGGAAAATTTCTTCGATATCACTTGTGTTTATTTGTGAAAAAAACAGATATTTGGCGAAAATTTTGAAAATTTTGCAATTTTCAAAATTTGAATTTTTATGCCCTTAAATCGGAGAGATATGTCACACAAAAAATGTTAATAAATAACATTTCCCATATGTCTACTTTACATCAGCACAATTTTGGAACCTAAATTTATTTTTATTAGGGAGCTATAAGGGTTAAAATTGACCAGCGATTTCTCATTTTTCCAACAAAATTTACAAAACCATTTTATTAGGGACCGCATCACATTTGAAGTCACTTTGAAGGGTCTTTATGACTGAAAATACCCAAAAGTGACACCATTCTTAAAACTGCACCCCTCAGTGAATCGGGTCATACATTGCTGGACGCCGGCAGGAGAGGTGACTATCCCGATCACCTCCCCTTGCCCCCGCAATGCTGCGAACGACTTCGATCGCAGCATTGCGGGGGTTAATGTGCGGGACCTCTCCCAGCACATAGCACCGGGTGTCAGCTGTGACAATCAGTTGACACCCGGCGGCGATCACGCCTGCACAGCCTGTGTGCGCGATCACAAAGATGTACTAATACGTATCAGGCTCTTAAGTCCCAGGGCGCAGATACGTATCAGTACGTCTTGGGCTTTAAAGAAGTTAAAATTATGTGAAAATGGGAAAAGTCACAAAACTTTGCAACTTTTCAGGAGCTTTATGCCAGTTTTCTGGCAAAAACACTGGTGAATCGGGTTCATAATCTCTAATCCTTTCAGCTCCCTTTAATTAGACTACTTTCAACAAACTAATTATAAGTATTGGGTCTGTTTTTTTTTAATGCTTTTAAAATAATTGGAAATATTTTCAATCCCCTTTTGTTATAAGGATTTCCCAAAAATTAGCTAATCATAGGTTGTCCTGCATTCGTGACAGTGATTGACTGCGCGGTCACTTGGAAGTTTACATTGGCATCACTACAGGGCCGGTAAAGAAGGACTGTCAGGGACCCCCAGAGTGTGGTAAAATGCGCCAACTAATTCATAATTCATTTAATTCTCACACAATATACTAAGTTAGTGTAAGTCTACAAAAAAGCAACAAAACTTGGTGCTAAAAAAATTGAGCATAACTTTTTGAAAAATGAACCAGGTTATGCCAAATCTTACATATTTTGTGACTTTGTGATCAGTTATCAACACAAATATTTTACTCAAATTACCAGATCGATGGATAAGAATTGGGACTTTTCCCTAAATCTCTCCAAAACATCACTGCTTATAGAAGACCACCCCCATATCCAGATCAGATTTTCTGTGAGAGATGCCCAGATTCATAATATAGTATGCATACTGGCCATCTATGAGAAGTCCACCCCAATGGAAGTCCAGTTATTAAAGAGGATTTTACTGTTTATATAAGGGGCAGACAATGACAGTGAAGGGCCCTTAATCAGGACTTCTGATCTGGGCCCCCCACCCTCCATCAGGCACCACCTACATATACATTTCCATGTATATTTATATTAGGCACACATATAAAATTTGCACATGCTAATACTCTATACACATTTTAACGTATGCATATACATAGTGCACACAAACATAAAATACGGACATACACATAAGATGCACATACACGGTATAGAGTCCCGGTAGTCCTCATAGTTTTAAGCATGGACCCTGGCAAATTGTAGACGGACTTTTATTGTTCATGGGCTTTAAGGGAGAGAGGCTTCCTTTGTGGAGGACACTCATGAATGCCATTCATTTGCAGTGTACACCGTGTCGTGTCATGGAAAACACTCACCCTAGTTTGGCTTTCTACTTCTTCAGCTAATAGCAATGAATTTGCCTGTCGATTTTCTTCTCATCAGAAGATGCTTTTGTTTAGATGTTAACTTCCATCTGACTGATAAGAAAAGCTTTGCTGATCTTCTTGTAGACTTCACATTTTTTGTAAAGAAATTATTTTCTTTCTCAGAAATGTCTTGTGACATTTCTCTTCTATGTGGTGCCACTTACCCTTCTCATCAGAGGACGCTTTTGTTTAGGTGTTAACTTCCATAGTCGGCGTGGACGTCTCTGTAAGATGGTTGCAGTTCCATCTTTGTTATAGTTTTGCATCACTTTTGCTACAGTATTCTGACTGATAAGTAAAGTTTTGCTGATCTTCTTGTAGACTTCACATTTATTGCAAAGAAATTATTTTCTTTCTCAGGTTTTGTGACATTTCCCTTCTATGTGGTGCCATTGCTGATAGCATGAAATGGGAAGGAGTTTTCTTTATTAAGTAACTTCCTTTTACAGACACCTGTCTGCTGGACATCTGTTTAATGAATAATTACACTTACCTGTGGTTCAGTTCTTGTTAATTAGAATTTTGTTGTCTAAACTTAGCTTTTCTCTTAAGACTGTTACTGGGATGTTCTCATTTTTGAAACATGATCTTGAATGAGTTTGTTAAGAAAATTACTTTTTTGGGGTCTGCAAAATACCAAATCTTGTTTGCATTCAATGGCTCAAATTTGCGAGAGTATTTTGTAGTATGGTATCCCATATAAAATGATGATTCTGAAAGGAAACTACAGGTTTGCTGACAAATCTATTTGGGTGTACTGATTTACGCTAAACACTGTATATATATATATATATATATATATATATATATATATATATATATATAAACCTTATAAGTTTGGTATCACAGTAATCATACTACTGACTCTGAATCATTTTGTCAGTTTGTTTTTACAACACAATACACACTGTAAAATGAAGGAACCCAAACCTGGCATTTTTTCTCATTTTTCAACACATTATATGATAAAATGAATGGTGTTGTTCAAAACTACAACACTAAGCGTCAGCACACTGTGATTTGCTGATCTGTAAGATGCGTTCTTTGTGCTGTGAAAATACACAGCTGTGATATCTCACCAAATATTCATAGTGGGAACTTAAAATTATGTTTTTCTGCCATGATTAAGGATGGTTTGGATGTATGAAACATGTTGACCTTTTATTTCTATCTTAGTGGAATTAAGGCTGCATGAACCAGTCACCAACCATTATCTGTATATGTACAAATATTAAGTGCTACTGAGTGCTGTAGGAAAAACTTAGAATAGTGAAGTGATTTGATAGTCCTGCCACAAATAATCTGTTTCTACTGCACACTTAAAATCTCTGATAGTGGGAATGAACCTGATTGCCTGCAGTAGTGCACTCCTGAGAGCTGCTGCAACAGAGAAAATGTCTTGGACATGAGAGTGGGAGGTCCTGATTATGGAGGATGTTAATCTTAGCTCATTGGAGTGTAGATATGGTAGAGATGCAGGACTGTGCAGCAGTGTGGAGAGGTTTGTGGATGAGTGTAATGACTGGTACAGGGTGGAGGCACCAGTGTAACTGCTGGACAGAAATATGAGACTGACTGCTGCATTAAGGATAATGAGAAATACATTTAGTGAGAAGAAGAGCAATTAGTGAGTTACAAGTATTTGTGAATTCAAGACAAAAAGTTATCAGAGCAACAGTAACAGATTTTACTTTTTTTTAATTAATAATGGGATGAATAAAATCGTGAACATTATCAAAAGACTAAATCAAAGTCAGGAAGATAGCCGAGGTCAGATACCAGGTGATCAGTAAATGACAAGTCAGACGAGCAGTATGAATACCGCGGAGCCTGATGACAGAGGCGTTACTGAAACTTGTCCAGGTTGACCAGTCAGAAGGCCACAGGTAGATGGTGAAGATCCTTCTATACAGCTCCAGCAGTGATGGTGGATCTGCTGGACTTCAGGGCGCTAGATGCTTAGGTGTCCCGTCTTTTAGATGGTTTTAGGGCAACAGTGACAGCATGCAAATGCGCGAGCAGCCCTGGATAATCCACGCCGGCAGGATGATAAGATCCGGCGGAAGATGGAACCTATGAGAAGAGAAATAAATATAATGTAAGTGATGGGACTCCATATTACATGATAATGCTGTGCAGTCACTGTGGCCGGACAGCAGAGGAATATTATCATACAGAGGTCAGGGGTCATTGTCAGCAATCATACATGTGACAATCCCATCACTGACAGATGACATCTACTCCACATGAATTATTCTCACTGACATCACACAACATGGAGTTGATTCTCACACTTACCTCGCCTCTTTTTCCCACTTTTCCATTTTCTGAGTTTTGTTGCTCCATACTCAGATTTATTGCCGATTTTCTTTCTTCATGAGATGGAAATTCTGATGAAAAATTAAAAAAAAAAATCAGTAACAATATATTCTTATAGGATCTGCTTTGTCATAATATGGATAACATAAGAGACCTATAGTATTGTATAAAACCATGTGGGAATATTTGAGCCTTGAAGTCAACATTCACATTGCTGGTGCTGTAGACATGTACATACCTGGCAATGGGGACGAGGGTGGCAAGATGGTAACAGCATCGTCTGTATTACATACAGGAACAGATACTTTCTGCCTGTTTGAAGAAGAAAAACATGTAAATCTCAAGTAAACTCCGTATAAAAGGGGTTGTCTCACTAGAAGAACACCGACTATAAGGCCTAGTAGGACATATGACTGTCATAGTGGGGAAGGTCTTCTGCTCAAGACTACCTTTTATAGAGAGCTGAGAGGAAAACAACTACCAAGAATGGCCGGCATTTCATACTACATCTCTCCTACAGTGAGGGCAGCACTAAAAGTGCATGACCGGCCACAATTATGGGCTGTTATCTCCAACAATTCCGAAAGCTGAAAGCACAATGACCCATGACCCATGGGGCGGTGGATGCTGCATTTGATATTATGGTATTTATGTCCTATATTTGGTGTTGTGCACATATATCAGCCTGGAGCTCCCAGTAATGACCCCATAATCTACTCACATTTCTGAGATGTTTGTGTTGGATTCTGGTGTACACTCTGGAGGGGTCTTGGGATCCTCGTTGTTCACCATCCCGTTAGTGGTGGTAGAGTGCTAAATGTGGATAACAATAAGTTATTAAATATACATACTTTTTAATTTTATAGATCCTTTTTTTGTACATATTTTGGATTTATCGATCACATACTTACTTTAGAAAGCCTCTCAGAAGATGATGATGCAAATATTCGGAAGATAAGGTTCTCATCGTCCTCACTTGTGCCCTCCTTATCCTCTGAGACCAGATGGTTGTTTTCATCAGAGTGATCTACAAGACATAGGTAAGGAAGGATTGTTAGAGGGTGTCAGTATAACACAGTCGCTATATCTCACTAGGTTACTAGATGATACAACGTAATATACAGAATACATGAAAAAAAACTCCTGTACAAAATTAGGGAAATAGGGATACAGTACGAACCCATGGTCAACATAGCTGAGATCCATGAAACATGGATAACATAGTAGACCAGAAAAACCATGTGGAAATATTTGAGCCTTGAAGTCAACATTCACATTGTTGGTGCTGAAGACATGTACATACCTGGCAATGGGGACGAGGGTGGCAAGATGGTAACAGCATCGTCTGTATTACATACAGGAACAGATTCTTTCTGCCTGTTTGAAGAAGAAAAACATGTAAATCGTAAGTAAACACAGTATAAAATGGGTTGTCTCACTATAAGAACACTGACTATAAGGCCTAATAGGACATATGACTGTCATAGTGGGGAAGGTTTTCTGCTCAAAACTACCTTCCATGGATCAGAACACAACTACCAAGAATGGCTGGCAAGTAATACTACAGCTCTCCTACAGAGTAGGCAGTGCTAAAAATGCATGACCTGCCACAATTATGGGCTGTTATCTTCTGCATTTTCTGAAGCCAAAAGTACAATGACCGTTAACCATGAAGCGGTGAATGCTGCATTTCATATTCTGATATTTATGTCCTATATTTGGTGTTGTGTACATAGATCAGACTGGAACTCCCAGTAATGAAGTAATGACCCTTTATAATCTACTCACATTTCTGAGATGTTTGTGTTGGTTTCTGGTGTATACTCTGGAGGGGCATTGGGATCCTCATTGTTCACCATCCTGGTAGCGATGATACAGAGCTAAATACGGATAAAAATAAGATATAAAATATTTTTTTTATGTACTTTTAGAGTTTTTTTTTAATCTTTTTTACATATTTTGGATTTATTAATCAGATACTTACTTTACAAAGCTTTTCAGAAGATGACGTAAAATTTTGGAAGTCAAGGCTCTCATTGTTCTCACTTGTGCCTTCCTCATCCTTTGAGACCAGATGTTTGTTTATATCAGAATGATCTACAAGAAATAGGTAATAAGTCACAACGGTCACATATAAACTTCCTATATTCACAATGTATCGCACAAAAAGCTCCATCTGAAGCAGCCCAGCTTCAAAGGAAGATACATAAACTAGTAAGTAAAAGAATAAACTTTATTTCCAAATTTTTTTTAAAACCAAAAATTAATTAAGAATAGTTAAAAAACAGAGACCTTCGGGTTCCATCCAACAACATGGTACATATAAAACAGGATACACTGGTTAAGAAACCCCAGACGGTGTTCCCAAAATAGATGCAAAATTAATTGTATAGCATAGCCCTATTAAATCATCTTATGACAGCCAAGAAATAACAAGGTAGATAAACCAAAATTGCAGGCTAAATTGCTACGCTAGATTACTGCGCTATACTTAGTTACTTATCTCAAACATGAAAAGTGCAAAGTGCTTATATAAGGGAAGTCCCTTTGTTATGAGTTGAGACAGCTAGATGTAAGGCAATAGATGATAAGTGGTAAGAAGGACTCAATGATTTACATATGTACTCACATGAGGAGGGATGGAACCTACCCCGACGACGCCGTTTCGCAAAAGTGCTTCTTCCAAGGGGGCGTGTGTGCATGTGCAAAGTGTCTTGTTTAAATCTGGTGGTAATCAGCTGTTTAGAAGGAGTGATTATGGAGTACCGCGGCGCGTGCGCTTACTACTAGGACTTCCGTTTCAAACCAAATTGACTTCTGGGGTATAGCGCTTGACACGCATGCGATGGAACGCATCAGTGTCTATCGCGCATAGCCGGAAGTCAGACGGGTCCATTCGTGCGCACGCGCACTCTCCATATTAAAATCCCCATATAGAGGTAACGTAGTTGGAGGGGTGCATGTCTATCAGGGCATTGCGGCTGTAACTGTTTTGTCTGAACGGGGGACACTAGAGAAGAAAGAAAGGCATGAACAATTAAAAAAAGATAAATAGCTAAAGCGAAGTAATGAAGTGAAACAGTGTCGAGTAAAGACAATATGTATAAAGATCATATATGGATGTTAATATACATGTGAAAACAGTGTTGAGTAAAGACAATATGTGTGAAAATCATAAATGAATGATAATATACAGACAATAATTCAATAATACTACAAAAATAGGAAAATAATAATAATGATAATAAGAAAAGGTGAAGGTGAAAAAAAATTAAATAATAAGTAAAACAACAATTAATACAGTGCAAAATATATTACAGAAGGGAAATATTCATAATAAAAATGAGTTGCAAAGTCCAAGATAAATACTATTTCTTAAATTCATGTGTTTTCTTATTCTTTATCTTCCTATTATGAAAAAAACAAAAACCCAGGGCTGGGGAGAGACAACTTCAGACACCGCAGCAAATCTCCAGACATCAAATAGGGGATCCACTCCAAGACTGTACCCACAGAAAGAATCAGCAATGAGTACTGGAAAGTAAGTACTAAAGTTAAAACCATATAAAAACACAGAAGACATATGACGTGCCCCTGGGCCTGAGTTGCGCAGCGTTGCGCACGCGGGAGCCTACCCGGAGCCGGATCAGATGGGGGTAGTAGTCTCGTGGCGGTGACCCGGTCCGTGTCCAGGGAGTCAGACTAAGTGGCAGTCTATTAGCAGTAGATGGTGGATGACTACGCCACCCATTGAATGCAGCTATGGAGCTGCCGCTGCAGGGCAGACCGCTGAGGCCGGTGGAAGGATGGTGCAGCGTGGATGGTATAACCCCCAACGGGAGGGGTATGGCCTCAGGGCAGCCGACGTGGATGATGGGGGTAGCAGGAACCACTCAGAGACGATGCGGTGTAGTTCAGGGTCTTTACTGGTGACAAAGATAGACCCTCCCGGAGTACTTGCTAGCAATCGGGGCCTGGTCAGTCCTTGAGCAGATGGGATCTCCCCTGGCCAGGCGGAGTTGTAGGCCTTCCCAACTAACTGTACTCTTCTGGCTACTTTGCTAGAGGCGGGTAAAAGTAGCCCACGTCCCTGAGTGTACCGTGTGGTGCTCACCCGTATGGCCGGTGACTTGGGGCCTTCTAATGGCTTCCGCTCCACGATGGCGGTGCTGGTCCCACTCGTGTGACCGTGCCTTCGGGTTTCTGGGCCAGAGGACCTGCAATCTCCTGCCGGTCGGTTTCTGCTGCTGGGTAGAGATTAGTCCCCACAGCCTCTGACTCCGGGTCCGGTGATACTTCTCAGTCAGGGCGAGCTCTGCAGCTGCCAGCCCCTGACTCCTTGTAGCACTGTTCCCACAGAGCTCCTGATGTTCTTTTCCTATATCTGCTTCTCTGTCTCTACTTCTTCTCTACTCACTCACCCTGCCTCAGCCCTAGGTTTATATAGGGGAAGTTCTTCCCCTCCCAGGACTGGGCAGGAGGTGTGGCATGCATAGGATCCCTGACCAAGAGACCTCCCACCTGCTCTCAGACGTAATATCTCTATCACTGTGGCAACCAGACCCCTGGGGTGTCACATTCCCCCCTAGTGAAATTTAGTACTCCGGGACTAAACATATTTTTGAAAAAAACATAACAAGGTATAAACAATAATAGTACAATAAGAAAAACATATAAAGATGGTCACGGCGTGTCCACAACCGGGTGCAGTTTTTGAAGAAAAGCAAGGTGTCCATTTCACCAAAACAGGGAGACGTAACCAGGTAGGGGTCTGTCCTACCCCGAGTCCTTAACAGTCTTTAGTCCGTCCTGGGTTACGCTCCAACTATGTACACAGGATTCCCGGTAAATCCACCAAAGACTCCTATAAACAACTAGAAACACATAATTATACACAAGCAACAAGAAAAACAGGTAACCACAAATAAAACAATTTATACACTTCAAATCCTCCAACGTGCGGGTAACTGGCCTCTAGTGGCCCTAGTGGACCTACGGAGCTGACTGTCTAGCCCTGAACTACAGGGTGTAGGAGCTGTCAAGGGTAAACTGGGCAGCTGTCTACCGGCTCCTTGGCTCACTAGGGGTACGGCAGGCTCACTATAAGCGGAGGGTTGATCCTCCTGTTCTGCTTGTGTGGAGTCTTCTGCCTCCTGGACCGGCTGCTCTTCCAGCTCTACCTGTCACTCCGTAGGTGCTTGGGATGCTGGTTGGAGGAAGGTGAGTACGGGTACCACAACTGCGCCATTGACTTGAGTCCAAGACCGAGGGAAGTCTCCGAGCACAGTACTAACCATGTCTTCCCTTTCCTCTACGGGTCGAGGGTCTTCTTGTTCCTCTTCAGGGTTCCGTAGCTGTTCGGGACACTTCTTCAGGTGATCCCGGGATACAATGGTCGTGGTTTCCCCTCCGTCTTTACTGATGGTACAGACCTTTGGGTTGTCGTGGCTTGAGGGCAGTACGGTGTACGGGTCCTTCTCCCACTGGTCGTCCAACTTGTGGAGCCGTCTTTTTCTCTTCAAGACCTGCTCTCCGGGTACCAGGGGAACAGCGGGAGCATACTGGTTGTAAGTTTTCTCTTGTCTTTCCCTAGCCTGACAGAGACTTCGCTCCACACTCTCCTGTACTCTCCGGTACTGCTGCTGCCTCTCTGTGTCCCAGTCTGCTTCTGGTGAAGTGTCCTCGGGTGTCAGGACTCCCATTTCCAGGTCAACAGGTAACTTACCAGGTCTCGCCCTCATTAGGTAAGCCGGGGTACAGTTGGTGGAACCTACCGGGATATGGTTGTATAGGTCCACCAGATCGGGCAGCTTCTCAGGCCACAGACTGCGTTCTTCCAGGGGCAACGTTTTCAGAAGATCCATTACCACCTGGTTCATTTTCTCACAAAGTCCATTAGTTTGCGGATGATAGGGTGTTGTCCTTATCTTCCGGCAGCCATACAGAGTGCAGAATTCTTGGAAGACCTCCGCTTCAAAGGCAGGTCCCTGGTCTGTCAACACTTGGTCCGGGTACCCGTGTGGACGGCAGAAATGCTGCTGGAAGGCTCTAGCTGCTGTTCGAGCTGTTAAGTCCTTGATGGGGACGACAACCAAGAACCGGGAGTAGTGATCCACGATGGTTAGTGCGTAGACGTAGCCACTTCTGCTTGGGGTCAGTTTTACATGATCCAAGGCTACCAGTTCCAACGGCTGCCGGGTGACGATGGACTGCAGGGGAGTCTTCTGGCTGGCACGGTCCTTCCTTCTTAGGTTGCACGGGCCACAGTCTCTGCACCACCTCTCGATGGTTCCCCTCATGCCTACCCAGTGGAACTGCTCGCGCAGCAGGAACTCCAGCTTCTTCCATCCGAAGTGTCCAGCCCCGTCGTGGTATGCCTCCATCACCATGGCTGCGTCTCTTCGTGGCACCACTACTTGCCAGATTAGTTCATGCGTCCGGGAGTTAACCATTCTGCGGCACAACTTCCCCTTGTAAAGGAACAGTCGACTCTTCTCAGCCCATAGTTGCTTGGCTTCCTCCGGAGCGTCTGGGTCAAGGCGAGCCTCTGGCCGAGTCAGCATCTCCTTCACCAGTCGGACGGCAGGGTCACTGTCTTGCGTTTCCTCCCAGTTGTAGTGAGGCAAGGGGTTAAACGTAGCGGCTTGCTTACTCTTTACCCGATGGGAATACTGGATAGTCCCATGACGGTGGAACGCGGGGAGTTCAACTTCTTCCAGTCCCTCTGGATCTTCTCCTACGTCCGGTAGGTTTGGCATCCTGGACAGGGCGTCCGCGTTGGTATTGGAGCGTCCTGCCCGGTATTTGATTGTGAACTCGTAGTTGGACAGACGGGCCATCCATCTCTGCTCTAGGGCACCGAGTCTTGCCGTGTCCAGGTGTGTCAACGGGTTGTTATCCGTGTACACGATGAACCGGGAAGAAGCGAGGTAGTGCTTAAAGCGTTCGGTGACTGCCCACACCACTGCCAGGAACTCTAGCTTAAATGAGCTGTAATTCTCAGGGTTTCTCTCGGTGGGTCGCAGTTTTCGGCTGGCGTAAGCGATTACTCGTTCTTTCCCCTACTGGATCTGGGACAGCACGGCTCCTAGCCCGATGTTACTTGCGTCGGTGTAGAGGATAAAGGGCTGGCTGTAATCAGGGTACGCCAGGATTTCATCCCCCGTGAGGGCCATCTTCAGCTGGCGGAAGGACTCTTCTTCTAACTTCTCCCATCTGAAGGGTGGCTTCTGGTTCTTGGCCTTCCGGGACTGGCCTATCAGGAGGTCCTGCATAGGAGCTGCCTTTTTGGTGAAACCGGGGATGAATCTGCGGTAATAGCCTACCAACCCGAGGAACTGCCGCACTTCTTTTACACTGGAGGGACTTGGCCATTCCTTAATTGCGGTGATCTTATCAGGGTCGGGAGCCACTCCGTCAGCGCTCACCACGTGTCCCAGGTACTGCACCTTTGGTTTCAGGAGGTGACACTTGGAGGGTTTCACCTTTAGGCCGTAGCTTGCCAGAGCTTCGAACACTTCCGCCAGGTGTTTCAGGTGGTCCTCATACGTCTTGGAATATACGATGACATCGTCCAGGTACAACAAGACCGTCTCGAAGTTTCTGTGGCCCAGACAGCACTCCATTAATCGTTGGAAGGTTCCTGGTGCGTTGCAGAGTCCGAACGGCATGCAGGTAAACTCGCTAAGTCCCATGGGGGTGGTGAATGCGGTCTTCTCCCGGTCCGCCTCTGCTACAGGAACCTGCCAGTACCCACTAGTGAGATCCAAGGTAGAGAAGAAGTTAGCAGATCTTAAAGCAGCCAAAGACTCCTCTATCCTTGGTAAGGGGTACGCATCCTTGTGTGTGATACGGTTGATTTTCCGGTAATCTACACACATCCTCATGGTGTTGTCTTTCTTTTTGACTAAGACTAGTGGAGCTGCCCAGGGGCTACAGCTATCCCTGATCACCCCAGCCTCCTTCATGTCTCTAAGCATCCCCTTGGCGTGTTGGTAGTGTGCAGGGGGTACGGGTCGATACCTCTCTTTTATGGGAGGATGGTCTCCCGTGGGGATGTGGTGTTCTACCCCCTTGACTCGCCCGAAGTCTAACGGGTGTTTACTAAACACTCTAATCATAGAATCATAGAATCATAGAATGGTAGAGTTGGAAGGGACCTCCTGGGTCATCTGGTCCAACCCCCTGCTCAAAGCAGGATTCACTAGATCATCTCAGACAGATGTCTGTCCAGCCTCTGTTTGAAGACGTCCATTGAAGGGGAACTCACCACCTCTCGTGGCAGCCTGTTCCACTCATTAATCACCCTAACTGTCAAAAAGTTTTTTCTAATATCTAATCTGTGTCTCCTCCCATTTAGTTTCATCCCATTGCTTCTAGTCTTTCCTTGTGCAAATGAGAATAAAGATGATCCTTCTACAATGTGACAGCCCTTGACATATTTGTAGACAGCTATTAAGTCTCCTCTCAGTCTTCTTTTTTGCAAGCTAAACATTCCCAAATCCTGCAACCGTTCCTCATAGGACATGGTTTGCAGACCAGTCACCATTCTGGTCGCTCTTCTCTGAACTTGCTCCAGTTTGTCTATGTCTTTTTTAAAATGTGGTGCCCAAAACTGTACACAGTATTCCAGATGAGGTCTGACCAAAGAGGAGTAAAGACCGATAATGACTTCACGTGATCTAGACTGTATGCTTCTGTTAATACATCCCAGAATTGTATTTGCCTTTTTTGCTGCTGCATCACACTGTTGACTCATGTTCAGTCTATGATCTATTAGTATACCTAAGTCTTTTTCACATGTACTGTTGCTTAGCTCTTTTCCTCCCATTCTGTATATGCTTTTTTCATTTTTATTGCCCAGATGTAGTACTTTGCATTTTTCCCTGTTAAAAACCATTCTGTTGGTTGCTGCCCACTGCTCCAGTTTATTTAGGTCTTTTTGAATCCTCTCTCTCTCTTCTCTAGTATTAGCTATCCCTCCTAGCTTTGTGTCATCAGCAAATTTAATCAGTTTACCCTCAATTCCTTCATCTAAATCATTGATAAAGATGTTGAACAATACAGGTCCCAGGACGGAGCCCTGTGGTACCCCACTTGAGACATTCATCCAGCTGGATGTGAAGCCATTTACAACCACCCTTTGAGTTCGATCACTAAGCCAGTTATGAATCCACCTAACAGTTGCCTGGTCCATTGCATACTTGGTCATTTTTTCAATGAGGATGGTGTGAGATACTTTGTCAAATGCTTTGCTGAAGTCAAGATATACTATATCTACAGCATTTCCCTGATCCACCCAGTCAGTGATTCTGTCATAGAAGGAAATTAAGTTAGTCTGACATGACTTGTTAGTTACAAACCCATGCTGACTCTGGTTAATCACTTCATTCTTATCCATGTACTTACATACATGTTGTTTAATAATTTGTTCAAAGATCTTTCCTGGTATAGAAGTCAGACTCACCGGCCTATAGTTCCCTGGGTCCACCTTCTTCCCCTTTTTGAAGATAGGAACAACATTTGCTCTTCTCCAGTCTTCTGGGACTTCTCCTGTTCTCCAAGAATTTTCAAAGATTATGGAGAGTGGTTCTAAAATTTCTTCTACGATCTCCTTCAGTACTCTGGGGTGTAATTCATCTGGACCTGGAGACTTGAACTCATTTATGTTAGCTAAATATTCCCTCACAATCTTTCTGTTTACAGATAACTTGGATTCCTCTATTCCTTTAAAAGGTCAGTGAAGATCAGTTGATGTTACATTTTCTTTCTGAGAGAAAACAGATGCAAAATAGGAATTAAAAAGTTCGGCCTTCTCAACATCCTCTCTTACCATTTCTCCATTTTCATCCTGTAAAAATCCTATAGCATCTTTGACTTTTCTTTTACTTTTGACATACCCCCAAAATCCTTTTTTATTGCTTTTGACATCTCTTGCAAGCCTTAATTCATTGTCAGCTTTAGCTACCCTGATACGTGCCCTACAGGAACTGCAGACTGTATTATAATCTTCTTTAGATATGCCTCCCTCTTTCCATTTAATAAACATTTCTTTCTTTCTTTTTAGCATGTGTTTAAGTTCTGTGTTCATCCATCCTGGTTTCCTTAAATGCTTCCCATTCTTCCTACTTTTCGGGATTGTTAACGATTGTGCTTTGAGAATCTCATTTTTAAAAATTTCCCATCCTTCCTGGACATTTTTGTCCTTAAGGACATCCAGCCATTGGATCCCTCCTATTCTCTTTCTGAGTCTCTTAAAATCTGCCTTTCTAAAATCTAACCTTGAAGTTTGAGTCTTCACATGTCTTCCTCCTCTAGTTATCCAAAATTCTATAATAGCATGATCGCTGCCTCCTAGGGTCCCAGCCACCTTTACCTCCTCAACCATTTCCTCCCTGTTTATAAGGATTAGATCCAAAGTAGCAGATCCCCTTGTTTTCTCCCCTACCTTTTGGAAGATAAAGTTGTCAGCAAGAGAGGATAAGAATTTGCTTGACCTGTTAGTTTTACTTGAGAGAGATTCCCAACAAATGTCTGGATAGTTGAAATCTCCCATGACCACTACGTCATATTTTTTGGAGAACTTGGTCATTTGATACATAAAGAGTTCATCCATATCTTCAGCTTGCCCAGGTGGCCTGTAGTAAATGCCTACAATGGTGTCCTTTCCGTTGTTCTCTCCTTGTATTCCTACCCAAACAGTTTCCACAGAACTCCCAGTCTCTGAAGCTTCAATCTCTGTGCAGATATACGCTTTTCTAACATACAATGCAACACCTCCTCCTCGTTTATCAAGTCTGTTTCTTGCAAATAAGTTGTATCCTTTTAGCCTTTTATTCCAGTCATGTGTATCGTCCCACCAAGTTTCAGTGATTCCAATGACATCATATTCCTTTTCCTGCATTAGTAGTTCCAATTCTCCTTGTTTGTTGCCCATGCTTTGTGCATTTGTATAAAAACATTTTAGTTTGTGATTGGTTTCTCTTCCTCCCATATTTTTATTATTTAAATTGTTTTGTCTTTGTTCTTCCTTTCCACTTCCAGTAGCAGAGATCTCAATAGTATTTGTCAGCTGTATGGCTTTTTCTGGCCTTTTGCTTCCCTTCCCACATTGTTCTAGTTTAAAGCTCTTCTGATGAGTGTAGCAAGGCGACTTCCAAATACATGTTTTCCAGTCTTCGTAAGGTGCACCCCATCTCTAGCAAGTAGTCCATCGTATAGGTAATTCATTCCGTGATCCAGAAATCCAAATCCTTGTTGACGGCACCATCGACGTAGCCAGTTGTTCACCTGTAGAATCTTATTCCACCTCATTGTTCCATGGCCATCCACTGGGAGGATGGATGAGAAGACCACCTGCGCTCCCAATTCTTTCACTTTCTTGCCTAAGTCTTCAAAGTCACTGCAGATGGTTTCCAGGTCCTTTCTTGCGGTGTCATTTGTCCCCACATGTATTAGCAGGAATGGGTAGTGATCTGTAGGTCTGAAGAGTCTTGATATCCTGTCCGACACATCTTTAATTTTTGCTCCTGGAAGACAGCACATTTCTCTTGAGGTTATGTCTGGTCTGCAGATAGCGGCCTCTGTTCCTCTTAACAGGGAATCCCCCATGACCACCACTCTCCGTTTTTTCTTCACAACATTCTTCTTTCTCCATCCAGGAGGATTCTGAGGGCTTACAAGGTTATTCATTGCTGGCAAAGTCTTATTTTGCTGTATTTCTTCATGGTTCTCCTGCGTGAGAGCCTGGTACTGGTTCCTGAGCAGTATGGGTGCTGACTGCCTCTCGATCCTCCTGCTTCTGTGGGTCACATGCTTCCATTCCTCTGTTTCGTCAGGTGCAGTTCGAATTTCTTCTCTTTCTGAATCATGAAGAGATAATTCTGCTCTGTCTAAGAACTCTTCACCTTCCTTAATGATTTTCAACGTAGTTAACCTCTCTTCTAGATTTCGCAACTTTTCCTCCAACAGGGACACAAGCTTGCATTTCTGGCATGTGAAGTTTGGCTTTTCCACTGGCAAGTCTGTGAACATGTAGCAGGATATGCAGCTCACCAAATGGTTCCTGGACTCTTCCATGTTCTTATTGTTAATGTTCTGAAAACAGTGAAAAAGGCTTAAAAAAAAAGCTTAAAAATGCGCGCTCCTCCCCTGGTTTACCGATGTCCTCTTTTCAGCTCCAACAGCCAAAATCCAGTGTTCTTTGAGCTCGCGGAGACTCTTCACTTACCCCAAAATGCAGTGGGAATATGCAAATTATCTCCTCAGGACTCCTCCCCTGGTTTACCGATGTCCTCTTTTCAGCTCCAACAGCCAAAATCCAGTGTTCTTTGAGCTCGCGGAGACTCTTCACTTACCCCAAAATGCAGTGGGAATATGCAAATTATCTCCTCAGGACTCCTCCCCTGGTTTACCGATGTCCTCTTTTCAGCTCCAACAGCCAAAATCCAGTGTTCTTTGAGCTCGCGGAGACTCTTCACTTACCCCAAAATGCAGTGGGAATATGCAAATTATCTCCTCAGGACTCCTCCCCTGGTTTACCGATGTCCTCTTTTCAGCTCCAACAGCCAAAATCCAGTGTTCTTTGAGCTCGCGGAGACTCTTCACTTACCCCAAAATGCAGTGGGAATATGCAAATGATCTCCTCAGGACTCCTCCCCTGGTTTACCGATGTCCTCTTTTCAGCTCCAACAGCCAAAATCCAGTGTTCTTTGAGCTCGCGGAGACTCTTCACTTACCCCAAAATGCAGTGGGAATATGCAAATGATCTCCTCAGGACTCCTCCCCTGGTTTACCGATGTCCTCTTTTCAGCTCCAACAGCCAAAATCCAGTGTTCTTTGAGCTCGCGGAGACTCTTCACTTACCCCAAAATGCAGTGGGAATATGCAAATGATCTCCTCAGGACTCCTCCCCTGGTTTACCGATGTCCTCTTTTCAGCTCCAACAGCCAAAATCCAGTGTTCTTTGAGCTCGCGGAGACTCTTCACTTACCCCAAAATGCAGTGGGAATATGCAAATTATCTCCTCAGGACTCCTCCCCTGGTTTACCGATGTCCTCTTTTCAGCTCCAACAGCCAAAATCCAGTGTTCTTTGAGCTCGCGGAGACTCTTCACTTACCCCAAAATGCAGTGGGAATATGCAAATTATCTCCTCAGGACTCCTCCCCTGGTTTACCGATGTCCTCTTTTCAGCTCCAACAGCCAAAATCCAGTGTTCTTTGAGCTCGCGGAGACTCTTCACTTACCCCAAAATGCAGTGGGAATATGCAAATTATCTCCTCAGGACTCCTCCCCTGGTTTACCGATGTCCTCTTTTCAGCTCCAACAGCCAAAATCCAGTGTTCTTTGAGCTCGCGGAGACTCTTCACTTACCCCAAAATGCAGTGGGAATATGCAAATTATCTCCTCAGGACTCCTCCCCTGGTTTACCGATGTCCTCTTTTCAGCTCCAACAGCCAAAATCCAGTGTTCTTTGAGCTCGCGGAGACTCTTCACTTACCCCAAAATGCAGTGGGAATATGCAAATGATCTCCTCAGGACTCCTCCCCTGGTTTACCGATGTCCTCTTTTCAGCTCCAACAGCCAAAATCCAGTGTTCTTTGAGCTCGCGGAGACTCTTCACTTACCCCAAAATGCAGTGGGAATATGCAAATGATCTCCTCAGGACTCCTCCCCTGGTTTACCGATGTCCTCTTTTCAGCTCCAACAGCCAAAATCCAGTGTTCTTTGAGCTCGCGGAGACTCTTCACTTACCCCAAAATGCAGTGGGAATATGCAAATGATCTCCTCAGGACTCCTCCCCTGGTTTACCGATGTCCTCTTTTCAGCTCCAACAGCCAAAATCCAGTGTTCTTTGAGCTCGCGGAGACTCTTCACTTACCCCAAAATGCAGTGGGAATATGCAAATGATCTCCTCAGGACTCCTCCCCTGGTTTACCGATGTCCTCTTTTCAGCTCCAACAGCCAAAATCCAGTGTTCTTTGAGCTCGCGGAGACTCTTCACTTACCCCAAAATGCAGTGGGAATATGCAAATGATCTCCTCAGGACTCCTCCCCTGGTTTACCGATGTCCTCTTTTCAGCTCCAACAGCCAAAATCCAGTGTTCTTTGAGCTCGCGGAGACTCTTCACTTACCCCAAAATGCAGTGGGAATATGCAAATTATCTCCTCAGGACTCCTCCCCTGGTTTACCGATGTCCTCTTTTCAGCTCCAACAGCCAAAATCCAGTGTTCTTTGAGCTCGCGGAGACTCTTCACTTACCCCAAAATGCAGTGGGAATATGCAAATTATCTCCTCAGGACTCCTCCCCTGGTTTACCGATGTCCTCTTTTCAGCTCCAACAGCCAAAATCCAGTGTTCTTTGAGCTCGCGGAGACTCTTCACTTACCCCAAAATGCAGTGGGAATATGCAAATTATCTCCTCAGGACTCCTCCCCTGGTTTACCGATGTCCTCTTTTCAGCTCCAACAGCCAAAATCCAGTGTTCTTTGAGCTCGCGGAGACTCTTCACTTACCCCAAAATGCAGTGGGAATATGCAAATTATCTCCTCAGGACTCCTCCCCTGGTTTACCGATGTCCTCTTTTCAGCTCCAACAGCCAAAATCCAGTGTTCTTTGAGCTCGCGGAGACTCTTCACTTACCCCAAAATGCAGTGGGAATATGCAAATTATCTCCTCAGGACTCCTCCCCTGGTTTACCGATGTCCTCTTTTCAGCTCCAACAGCCAAAATCCAGTGTTCTTTGAGCTCGCGGAGACTCTTCACTTACCCCAAAATGCAGTGGGAATATGCAAATTATCTCCTCAGGACTCCTCCCCTGGTTTACCGATGTCCTCTTTTCAGCTCCAACAGCCAAAATCCAGTGTTCTTTGAGCTCGCGGAGACTCTTCACTTACCCCAAAATGCAGTGGGAATATGCAAATTATCTCCTCAGGACTCCTCCCCTGGTTTACCGATGTCCTCTTTTCAGCTCCAACAGCCAAAATCCAGTGTTCTTTGAGCTCGCGGAGACTCTTCACTTACCCCAAAATGCAGTGGGAATATGCAAATTATCTCCTCAGGACTCCTCCCCTGGTTTACCGATGTCCTCTTTTCAGCTCCAACAGCCAAAATCCAGTGTTCTTTGAGCTCGCGGAGACTCTTCACTTACCCCAAAATGCAGTGGGAATATGCAAATTATCTCCTCAGGACTCCTCCCCTCTCGTACTCTTGAACCACCCGATAGACTCCCTGTTTCTGGTGTGAGGGAGTGGAGTCAGTACCCAAATGTAGTTGCTGACACCAGTCCTCCATCGTTTTCTTAGAGCCGTTACCTTCCTCCGGGGAAGATGGAGGCAAGGGTTCTACGGACTGTATGGAATCTTGATTGATGGTATACAATTTGGCTAGCGTGGCATACCGGGGCAGGTACACTTCCCTCTTCCCGATATTTATTATGCGAACGGGCACCCTCCCATGGCGTACATTGACCACCCCCCGTGCTGTCAAAATGGTGGGCCTACTGTCTGAGTAAACTGGTTCTACCATTGCCTGGTAATCTCTACCTCTCAGACCAATAGCTGCCCGGCACCAAATCATCATTTCACTTTTTGGGGGCATGGCAATAGGGAAAGGGTCACACATTCGCACGCTACCAATCTCACCACCGGAGAGTTCTAGCTGTTGCCGTCGCATCAGTGCCCGGATCTCTTTCTGGAGCACTCGCTGCTGGCCGGAGCTGGCGTTCTTGGCAACCTGCTGTAAAAGGAAAATCACCTCTGCAAGACAATTTTCAATTACATTAGTTCCTAGAGTTATCTTTGGGTGACTCTCGTGTTTGTCAATGTCTATAATGATCAGTCCCTGTGCTGCCAATTCGACTCTACCGATTTTAATGGTCACCTCTTTAAATCCAATCTGTGGCACGGGCTGACCATTGCTGGCGATGATACTCAAGTCGTTGTCAGGGTAGCGGGTGATATCCGAGTCATTCCAGTACTGCTTGAAGAGCACGTACGGGATGGTGGTGACCTGTGACCCGGTGTCCAGCAGGGCACTCATAGGAATGCCATCCAGTACCACGGGTAAGACTGGACGTCCTCCCACATATTTGTCGCGCCAGTTCGATGGGCCTGGTGATCTTTTTCCTGGGGGTTGGCCCTCTACCCCAGGTTGTGCCAGTTTAAAGGACAGTACCTTGCCATATGTCCGGGTTGATTGCAGCGGCGGCAGATGGGTCGTCCGTCCTCGTTGTATCGGTCGCTGGGTCTTCCTCTGGCCGGTGGGGTCCTCCTTGGTCGACGCCACGGGATGTCCTCCGGTCCGGATGCCAGCTGGATCTTCCCTGGAGTGGAAACCTGTAAAGACTGCACAGTTCGGGTTAGCGCAGCAACGCTTTTAGCTAGCTCTTGGACCTGATGGTGCAGGTCTGGAGCCGGGTCATTGTTCAAAGCCTGCGCATCAGCTCCCACAGGCCCTGCCGACAAGGGCGCCGCCTCCTGGTGGTAAGTGGTAGTGGGGCGTCTGTGGGTCACAACGCCACCTGGTGCCGGTTCTCGAAGCACCCGGATGGCTCTGTCCTTGAACTGTGCAAATCCCAGATGAGGGTCCTGTAAGGCCATTGCCCGCAACTGGGTTCGGTGGGCATTGCAATATAAACCCTCTATAAATTGTTCAGTCAACAGCCTGTCCTCGTCTCCCACGCCGTCAGGGTCGGTCTGCTTAATGGCTCTCAGGGCCTCTTGTAGGTTTAGGGCATAGTCCCTTATACTCTCATGTGCCCGCTGTTTGCACCCGTAGAATCTAAGCTTGATCTCGGCTGAGGTGCGGGTATCAAAGGTGTCCCTCAGCCGGGTTAGTATCCCTGCGACAGTCCTCCCCCCAGGTGGCCAGGACTTTACCTCCCTTTGGGCTGCCCCGGTTAATTGGGCCACCAGGATGCTCACTTTTTGCTCCTCTGTGAGGGGGTACACCTGGAAGAGGCTATCCAGCTTTTCTCTAAAGTCATGCAGGGTATGTGACTCCCCCGAGTACTGGGGTAGCCAGGCTGCCCCCGGGATATAGGGCATGGTGAAAGGCATGACCGCCACAGCGGTGGCGCTGGCGGGGGTTGAAGCGGTGAAGCTCTCCTCCGTATCCGACATCCTTCTCCCCCCTAGTGGACCGTGGCCTACCTTGCGATGATCCTCTTCCGTAGGCCGCGGCTCCGCAGTGGATCGTCAGGGTTGAGGACCTTCCGTCGCGCTCCTGTGACGTCGGCGTCTGCTGGGCTCCTTCCAGGACCTTATGCAACGTCCGGACGTGAGGCGGGGCTTCAGTTCTCGCGCGCTTTCGGAGTCCACGCCCCTCTTCTTCCCGTGCGGCGTCTTCAAGATGGCGGCCAACGGCGGGAAAACTCCACGGATGGCGGGAAGAAGGCTGAAGATGGCGCCGGATGGCGGGAAAACCTCACGGATGGCGGGAAGAAGGCTGAAGATGGCGCCGGATGGCGGGAATCTTCACGGATGGCGGGAAGAAGGCTGACGATGGCGCCGGATGGCGGGAAAACTTCACGGATGGTAAGTTTTAAAAGTCTCTTTTTCAGGCATGCAGTACCCGGTGGTTGCGGGCACGAAATCCTGCCGACTACGCCAAAAGTTGACGCGCCCCTGGGCCTGAGTCGCGCAGCGTTGCGCACGCGGGAGCCTACCCGGAGCCGGATCAGATGGGGGTAGTAGTCTCGTGGCGGTGACCCAGTCCGTGCCCAGGGAGTCAGACTAAGTGGCAGTCTATTAGCAGTAGATGGTGGATGACTACGCCACCCGTTGAATGCAGCTATGGAGCTGCCGCTGCAGGGCAGACCGCTGAGGCCGGTGGAAGGATGGTGCAGCGTGGATGGTATAACCCCCAACGGGAGGGGTATGGCCTCAGGGCAGCCGACGTGGATGATGGGGGTAGCAGGAACCACTCAGAGACGATGCGGTGTAGTTCAGGGTCTTTACTGGTGACAAAGATAGACCCTCCCGGAGTACTTGCTAGCAATCGGGGCCTGGTCAGTCCTTGAGCAGATGGGATCTCCCCTGGCCAGGCGGAGTTGTAGGCCTTCCCAACTAACTGTACTCTTCTGGCTACTTTGCTAGAGGCGGGTAAAAGTAGCCCACGTCCCTGAGTGTACCGTGTGGTGCTCACCCGTATGGCCGGTGACTTGGGGCCTTCTAATGGCTTCCGCTCCACGAAGGCGGTGATGGTCCCACGCGTGTGACCGTGCCTTCGGGTTTCTGGGCCAGAGGACCTGCAATCCCCTGCCGGTCGGTTTCTGCTGCTGGGTAGAGATTAGTCCCCACAGCCTCGGACTCCGGGTCCGGTGATACTTCTCAGTCAGGGCGAGCTCTGCAGCTGCCAGCCCCTGACTCCTTGTAGCACTGTTCCCACAGAGCTCCTGATGTTCTTTTCCTATATCTGCTTCTCTGTCTCTACTTCTTCTCTACTCACTCACCCTGCCTCAGCCCTAGGTTTATATAGGGGAAGTTCTTCCCCTCCCAGGACTGGGCAGGAGGTGTGGCATGCATAGGATCCCTGACCAAGAGACCTCCCACCTGCTCTCAGACGTAATATCTCTATCACTGTGGCAACCAGACCCCTGGGGTGTCACACATACACAATAAAATGGTACCTCACTAGAGGAAAAAGAGATGGTACGGGCAGTATAGCTTATTATAATGAAGTAATAAGTAATTGATAAATAAATAAAGTGATATAAAAGGGTGGTAGGAAAAAAAGCAAGTATAAAAGTAAGAAATATAACTATAAGAAGGCAGAGAAACCAAATTGTTCATTTAGGCCTTGAGGTGAAACAGTACCCAATCTGAAAATCCATTTGCTTTCGAGTCTAGCAAGGGCCTGACCCAAATCACCACCCCTACTTCCCATGTCAATCTGGTCGATCCCCTTTATTCTCAACCCTTTGGGATCACTATTGTGGAATATTTTAAAATGTCTGGGGAGAGTTCGTAGACCAGATATGTCATCCATATGAATCGACTTCTCGATGTCCAATATGTGTTCCCGAGTCCTTACCTTAAGCTCACGAGTGGTGAGACCGATGTAGACTTTTTACACGGACACTCGGCATAATAAATGACACCCTTAGAATCACAAGAGAGGGTTTTCCTAATTTCATAAATCCTACTATTGTCATAATTTGAAAATTCAGTACTGTTGGTCATGTTTCTACAGGCCTTACATCTACCACACTTGGTAAAGCCAAATTTTTTTCTCATGGATCCAGTAGCGCATTGATCCCTCTCATAGTAGCTATGTACCAAGGAGTCCTTAAGATTCCTCGATCGCCTAGCCACTGCTATAGGTTTGGGAGGTAAAATTTTCTGCAGAATTGGATCGGTCAGGAGTATGTTCCAGTGTCTCTTCAGGATGGACATAATCTCTGGCCATAGGACATTGTAGTCAGATATAAATCTGACTACTTGCTGGTCATTCTCCCTTCGGCTTTTAGTCCCAAATAGCAGTTGTTCTCTGTTAGAGCTAACTGCTTTTTGATATCCAGTTTTGATATTCCTATGGCTGTATCCGCGATCCTTAAAACGCCTAATGAGATCCTGAGAGTGTTGAAAAAAGAACGCATTATCGGAACATATCCTTCTTATTCTAAGAAATTGTCCTGTGGGTATCCCCCTAATTGTAGAGGGAAGATGGGAGGAAGAACTATGCAGCAAGGAATTGGTAGCGGTCTCTTTTCTGTAAACATCGGTTAGGATGTGACCATCACTAGAAGTCCATATGTGTAAGTCCAGAAAATTGACCTCTCTACCTAGTTGAAATGTAAGTTTAATATTCAGTTCATTCTGATTTAGCCTTCGCATAAATTTATCCAGCTGTGCAGAAGTGCCCTCCCAGATGAACCAGACGTCATCGATGAATCTCATCCACCCCTGTACGAGGTGGATGTCCTCGATGACGTCTCCCTGAAAGAGGCACCTTTCCCATGCTCCTAAAAACAAATTTGCATAAGATGGAGCACACGAAACCCCCATAGCAGTCCCCTGTTTTTGTAAAAAAATTTGCTTGTTAAAAATAAAAACATTATGCTCAAGGACAAATCTCAAGAGTGTTAAGATCAGGTTAGTAGTAGGTTCATCAATACTGCTTTCTTTCAGAAAAAGTGCTATAGCCCCAAGACCATCCTCATGCCTGATGGAGGAGTATAGAGCCTCCACATCAGCTGTAACCATCACTGATTCAGGTTCAATCTGTATTGAATTTAGTCTTCTCAAAGCCTCGGTAGTGTCTTTAATAAAAGAGGGAAGATTACGAACCAGAGGCTGTAGATAAAAATCAATGATGGTACAGATATTTTCACAGAGATTCCCATTCCCAGAGATTATTGGTCCCCAGGGGGGTCAAATTGATCTTTATGCACTTTAGGTAATAGATATAGAGCTGCCAATTTAGGTCGAGTTTTTTTCACTAAGTCAACTAATTTTTTAGGAGTGATGTTGGCTTCAAAAGCTCTTTCAAGAATTGTAATCAACTCTGACTGAAATTGGGTCAATGGATTATAGCTCAATCTTTGGTAACATCCCGGGTAGTTGAGAATTTTATTAGCCTGTTTCTCATAAAGGTGGGTGGGCCAAATGACCACATTCCCACCTTTATCAGCTGGCTTAATGACAACATTGGGTAAGTTTTTCAGCTGATCAAGGGCCAATTTTTCATCTCTATCGAGATTCAACCTGTTCCTAGGACTATGTGGAAGTTTTTCAACCTCAGAAGTGACAATCTTAGTAAAGATGTCAACTGCTGAGCAAGTGGATAAGGGGGGAAAAATTTTTGGTTTCTTTAGTAGATGCACAGGAAACCTACCTCTACTACTAAATGTTTTCTCAGCCTCCAGCTCCTCCAGATCCTTAAGAGCCCTCTTTTCCATATCAGTGGGAAAGAGGGAATCCAATTCAGGTTTGAAGTGAAGTTTCTGTAGTAGAATTTTTCTTGAAAACAGGTGTAGGTCCTTCACCACCGTGAATTGGTCTAGATGTGAAGAAGGTGAGAACGTTAAGCCCTTTTCCAGGACCCTAACCTGTGCATCTGAAAGTACAAAATTTGGCTTTACCAAGTGTGGTAGATGTAAGGCCTGTAGAAACATGACCAACAGTACTGAATTTTCAAATTATGACAATAGTAGGATTTATGAAATTAGGAAAACCCTCTCTTGTGATTCTAAGGGTGTCATTTATTATGCCGAGTGTCCGTGTAAAAAAGTCTACATCGGTCTCACCACTCATGAGCTTAAGGTAAGGACTCGGGAACACATATTGGACATCGAGAAGTCGATTCATATGGATGACATATCTGGTCTACGAACTCTCCCCAGACATTTTAAAATATTCCACAATAGTGATCCCAGAGGGTTGAGAATAAAGGGGATCGACCAGATTGACATGGGAAGTAGGGGTGGTGATTTGGGTCAGGCCCTTGCTAGACTCGAAAGCAAATGGATTTTCAGATTGGGTACTGTTTCACCTCAAGGCCTAAATGAACAATTTGGTTTCTCTGCCTTCTTATAGTTATATTTCTTACTTTTATACTTGCATTTTTTCCTACCACCCTTTTATATCACTTTATTTATTTATCAATTACTTATTACCTCATTATAATAAGCTATACTGCCCGTACCATCTCTTTTTCCTCTAGTGAGGTACCATTTTATTGTGTATGTCTTCTGAGTTTTTATATGGTTTTAACTTTAGTACTTACTTTCCAGTACTCATTGCTGATTCTTTCTGTGGGTACAGTCTTGGAGTGGATCCCCTATTTGATGTCTGGAGATTTGCTGCGGTGTCTGAAGTTGTCTCTCCCCAGCCCTGGGTTTTTGTTTTTTTCATAATAGGAAGATAAAGAATAAGAAAACACATGAATTTAAGAAATAGTATTTATCTTGGACTTTGCAACTCATTTTTATTATGAATATTTTCCTTCTGTAATATATTTTGCACTGTATTAATTGTTGTTTTACTTATTAAATTTTTTTTCACCTTCACTTTTTCTTATTATCATTATTATCATTTTCCTATTTTTGTAGTATTATTGAATTATTGTCTGTATATTATCATTCATTTATGATTTTCACACATATTGTCTTTACTCAACACTGTTTTCACATGTATATTAACATCCATATATGATCTTTATACATATTGTCTTTACTCGACACTGTTTCACTTCATTACTTCGCTTTAGCTATTTATCTTTTTTTAATTGTTCATGCCTTTCTTTCTTCTCTAGTGTCCCCCGTTCAGACAAAACAGTTACAGCCGCAATGCCCTGATAGACATGCCCCCCTCCAACTACGTTACCTCTATATGGGGATTTTAATATGGAGAGTGCGCGTGCGCACGAATGGACCCGTCTGACTTCCGGCTATGCGCGATAGACACTGATAAGTTCCATCGCATGCGTGTCAAGCGCTATACCCCGGAAGTCAATTTGGTTTGAAACGGAAGTCCTAGTAGTAAGCGCACGCGCCGCGGTACTCCATAATCACTCCTTCTAAACAGCTGATTACCACCAGATTTAAACAAGACACTTTGCACATGCACACACGCCCCCTTGGAAGAAGCACTTTTGGGAAACGGCGTCGTCGGGGTAGGTTCCATCCCTCCTCATGTGAGTACATATGTAAATCATTGAGTCCTTCTTGCCACTTATCATCTATTGCCTTACATCTAGCTGTCTCAACTCATAACAAAGGGACTTCCCTTATATAAGCACTTTGCACTTTTCATGTTTGAGATAAGTAACTAAGTATAGCGCAGTAATCTAGCGTAGCAATTTAGCCTGCAATTTTGGGTTTATCTACCTTGTTATTTCTTGGCTGTCATAAGATGATTTAATAGGGCTATGCTATACAAATAATTTTGCATCCATTTTGGGAACACCGTCTGGGGTTTCTTAACCAGTGTATCCTGTCTTATATGTACCATGTTGTTGGATGGAACCCGAAGGTCTCTGTTTTTTAACTATTCTTAAATAATTTTTGGTTTTAAAAAAAATTTGGAAATAAAGTTTATTCTTTTACTTACTAGTTTATGTATCTTCCTTTGAAGCTGGGCTGCTTCAGCTGGAGCTTTTTGTGCGATACATTGTGAATATAGGAAGTTTATATGTGACCGTTGTGACTTATTACCTATTTCTTGTAGATCATTCTGATATAAACAAACATCTGGTCTCAAAGGATGAGGAAGGCACAAGTGAGAACAATGAGAGCCTTGACTTCCAAAATTTTACGTCATCTTCTGAAAAGCTTTGTAAATTAAGTATCTGATTAATAAATCCAAAATATGTAAAAAAAAAATTAAAAAAACTCTAAAAGTACATAAAAAAAATATTTTATATCTTATTTTTATCCGTATTTAGCTCTGTATCATCGCTACCAGGATGGTGAACAATGAGGATCCCAATGCCCCTCCAGAGTATACACCAGAAACCAACTCAAACATCTCAGAAATGTGAGTAGATTATAAAGGGTCATTACTTCATTACTGGGAGTTCCAGGCTGATCTATGTACACAACACCAAATATAGGACATAAATATCAGAATATCAAATGCAGCATTCACCGCTTCATGGTTAACGGTCATTGTACTTTTGGCTTCAGAAAATGCAGAAGATAACAGCCCATAATTGTGGCAGGTCATGCATTTTTAGCACTGCCTACTCTGTAGGAGAGCTGTAGTATTACTTGCCAGCCATTCTTGGTAGTTGTGTTCTGATCCATGGAAGGTAGTTTGGAGCAGAAAACCTTCCCCACTATGACAGTCATATGTCCTATTAGGCCTTATAGTCAGTGTTCTTATAGTGAGACAACCCATTTTATACTGTGTTTACTTACGATTTACATGTTTTTCTTCTTCAAACAGGCAGAAAGAATCTGTTCCTGTATGTAATACAGACGATGCTGTTACCATCTTGCCACCCTCGTCCCCATTGCCAGGTATGTACATGTCTACAGCACCAACAATGTGAATGTTGACTTCAAGGCTCAAATATTTCAACATGGTTTTTCTGGTCTACTATGTTATCCATGTTTCATGGATCTCAGCTATGTTGACCATGGGTTCGTACTGTATCCCTATTTCCCTAATTTTGTACAGGAGTTTTTTTTCATGTATTCTGTATATTACGTTGTATCATCTAGTAACCTAGTGAGATATAGCGACTGTGTTATACTGACACCCTCTAACAATCCTTCCTTACCTATGTCTTGTAGATCACTCTGATGAAAACAACCATCTGGTCTCAGAGGATAAGGAGGGCACAAGTGAGGACGATGAGAACTTTATCTTCCGAATATTTGCATCATCATCTTCTGAGAGGCTTTCTAAAGTAAGTATGTGATCGATAAATCCAAAATATGTACAAAAAAAGGATCTATAAAATTAAAAAGCATATATATTTAATAACTTATTGTTATCCACATTTAGCACTCTACCACCACTAACGGGATGGTGAACAACGAGGATCCCAAGGCCCCTCCAGAGTGTACACCAGAATCCAACAGAAACATCTCAGAAATGTGAGTAGATTATGGGGTCATTACTGGGAGCTCCAGGCTGATATATGTGCACAACACCAAATATAGGACATAAATACCATAATATCAAATGCAGCATCCACCGCCCCATGGTTATGGGTCATTGTGCTTTCAGCTTTCGGAATTGTTGGAGATAACAGCCCATAATTGTGGCCGGTCATGCACTTTTAGTGCTGCCCTCACTGTAGGAGAGATGTAGTATGAAATGCCGGCCATTCTTGGTAGTTGTTTTCCTCTCAGCTCTCTATAAAAGGTAGTCTTGAGCAGAAGACCTTCCCCACTATGACAGTCATATGTCCTACTAGGCCTTATAGTCGGTGTTCTTCTAGTGAGACAACCCCTTTTATACGGAGTTTACTTGAGATTTACATGTTTTTCTTCTTCAAACAGGCAGAAAGTATCTGTTCCTGTATGTAATACAGACGATGCTGTTACCATCTTGCCACCCTCGTCCCCATTGCCAGGTATGTACATGTCTACAGCACCAGCAATGTGAATGTTGACTTCAAGGCTCAAATATTCCCACATGGTTTTATACAATACTATAGGTCTCTTATGTTATCCATATTATGACAAAGCAGATCCTATAAGAAGATATTGTTACTGATTTTTTTTTAATTTTTCATCAGAATTTCCATCTCATGAAGAAAGAAAATCAGCAATAAATCTGAGTATGGAGCAACAAAACTCAGAAAATGGAAAAAATGGGAAAAAGAGACGAGGTAAGTGTGAGAATCAACTCCATGTTGTGTGATGTCAGTGAGAATAATTCATGTGGAGTAGATGTCATCTGTCAGTGATGGGATTGTCACATGTATGATTGCTGACAATGACCCCTGACCTCTGTATGATAATATTCCTCTGCCGTCCGGCCACAGTGACTGCACAGCATTATCATGTAATATGGAGTCCCATCACTTACATTATATTTATTTCTCTTGTCATAGGTTCCATCTTCCGCCGGATCTTATCATCCTGCCGGCGTGGATTATCCAGGGCTGCTCGCGCATTTGCATGCTGTCACTGTTGCCCTAAAACCATCTAAAAGACGGCACACCTAAGCATCTAGCGCCCTGAAGTCCAGCAGATCCACCATCACTGCTGGAGCTGTATAGAAGGACCTTCACCATCTACCTGTGGCCTTCTGACTGGTCAACCTGGACAAGTTTCAGTAACGCCTCTGTCATCGGGCTCCGCGGTATTCATACTGCTCGTCTGACTTGTCATTTACTGATCACCTGGTATCTGACCTCGGCTATCTTCCTGACTTTGATTTAGTCTATTGATAATGTTCACGATTTTATTCATCCCATTATTAATTAAAAAAAAGTAAAATCTGTTACTGTTGCTCTGATTCCTTTTTGTCTTGAATTCACAAATACTTGTAACTCACTAATTGATCTTCTTCTCACTAAATGTATTTCTCATTATCCTTAATGCAGCAGTCAGTCTCATATTTCTGTCCAGCAGTTACACTGGTGCCTCCACCCTGTACCAGTCATTACACTCATCCACAAACCTCTCCACACTGCTGCACAGCCCTGCATCTCTACCATATCTACACTCCAATGAGCTAAGATTAACATCCTCCATAATCAGGACCTCCCACTCTCATGTCCAAGACATTTTCTCTGCTGCACCAGTTCTCAGGAGTGCACTACTGCAGGCAATCATGTTCATTCCCACTATCAGAGATTTTAAGTGTGCAGTAGAAACAGATTATTTGTGGCAGGACTATCAAATCACCTCACTATTCTAAGTTTTTCCTACAGCACTCAGTAGCACTTAATATTTGTACATATACAGATAATGGTTGGTGACTGGTTCATGCAGCCTTAATTCCACAAAGATAGAAATAAAAGGTCAACATGTTTCATACATCCAAACCATCCTTAATCATGGCAGAAAAACATAATTTTAAGTTCCCACTATGAATATTTGGTGAGATATCACAGCTGTGTATTTTCACAGCACAAAGAACGCATCTTACAGATCAGCAAATCACAGTGTGCTGACGCTTAGTGTTGTAGTTTTGAACAACACCATTCATTTTATCATATAATGTGTTGAAAAATGAGAAAAAATGGCAGGTTTGGGTTCCTTCATTTTACAGTGTGTATTGTGTTGTAAAAACAAACTGACAAAATGATTCAGAGTCAGTAGTACGATTACTGTGATACCAAACTTATAAGGTTTATATATATATATATATATATATATATATATATATATATATATATATATACAGTGTTTAGCATAAATCAGTACACCCAAGTAGATTTGTCAGCAAACCTGTAGTTTCCTTTCAGAATCATCATTTTATATGGGATGCCATACTACAAAATACTCTCGCAAATTTGAGCCATTGAATGCAAACAAGATTTGGTATTTTGCAGACCCCAAGAAAGTAATTTTCTTAACAAACTCATTCAAGATCATGTTTCAAAAATGAGAACATCCCAGTAACAGTCTTAAGAGAAAAGCTAAGTTTAGACAACAAAATTCTAATTAACAAGCACTGAACCACAGGTAAGTGTAATTATTCATTAAACAGATGTCCAGCAGACAGGTGTCTGTAAAAGGAAGTTACTTAATAAAGAAAACTCCTTCCCATTTCATGCTATCAGCAATGGCACCACATAGAAGGGAAATGTCACAAAACCTGAGAAAGAAAATAATTTCTTTGCAATAAATGTGAAGTCTACAAGAAGATCAGCAAAACTTTACTTAACAGTCAGAATACTGTAGCAAAAGTGATGCAAAACTATAACAAAGATGGAAGTGCAACCATCTTACAGAGACGTCCAGGCCGACTATGGAAGTTAACACCTAAACAAAAGCGTCCTCTGATGAGAAGGGTAAGTGGCACCACATAGAAGAGAAATGCCACAAGACATTTCTGAGAAAGAAAATAATTTCTTTACAAAAAATGTGAAGTCTACAAGAAGATCAGCAAAGCTTTTCTTATCAGTCAGATGGAAGATAACATCTAAACAAAAGCATCTTCTGATGAGAAGAAAATCGACAGGCAAATTCATTGCTATTAGCTGAAGAAGTAGAAAGCCAAACTAGGGTGAGTGTTTTCCATGACACGACACGGTGTACACTGCAAATGAATGGCATTCATGAGTGTCCTCCACAAAGGAAGCCTCTCTCCCTTAAAGCCCATGAACAATAAAAGTCCGTCTACAATTTGCCAGGGTCCATGCTTAAAACTATGAGGACTACCGGGACTCTGTACTGTGTATGTGCATCTTATGTGTATGTCCGTATTTTATGTTTGTGTGCACTATGTATATGCATACGTTAAAATGTGTATAGAGTATTAGCATGTGCAAATTTTATATGTGTGCCTAATATAAATATACATGGAAATGTATATGTAGGTGGTGCCTGATGGAGGGTGGGGGGCCCAGATCAGAAGTCCTGATTAAGGGCCCTTCACTGTCATTGTCTGCCCCTTATATAAACAGTAAAATCTCCTTTAATAACTGGACTTCCATTGGGGTGGACTTCTCATAGATGGCCAGTAGGCATACTATATTGTGAATCTGGGCATCTCTCACAGAAAATCTGATCTGGATATGAGGGTGGTCTTCTATAAGCGGTGATGTTTTGGAGAGATTTAGGGAAAAGTCCCAATTCTTATCCATCGATCTGGTAATTTGAGTAAAATATTTGTGTTGATAACTGATCACAAAGTCACAAAATATGTAAGATTTGGCATAACCTGGTTCATTTTTCAAAAAGTTATGCTCAATTTTTTTAGCACCAAGTTTTGTTGCTTTTTTGTAGACTTACACTAACTTAGTATATTGTGTGAGAATTAAATGAATTATGAATAGTGTTGAGCCACCCCCGTAGTGTTCGAGTTCGGTTCGGTTCGTCGAACACCCGTGTGTTCGCCGAACTGTTCGTCGAACTGTTCGTCGAACACCTTCGAACACCGTTAAAAC
This sequence comes from Phyllobates terribilis, assembly GCF_046119375.1. NCBI lineage: Eukaryota > Metazoa > Chordata > Amphibia > Anura > Dendrobatidae > Phyllobates > Phyllobates terribilis. Next base: position 2,374,057 of record NW_027362848.1, on the reverse strand, counting down.
CAATGGCAGGCAAACAAAAACACATAGAAACACATAGAAAACACCTTCAAAGGTGTCCAAAAGCTGACAAACTGCTCAGAAGACATAACTAACACATGGAAAAGTGACAAGTACATATAGTCATGCGAAAATAAAAGAGGTGGAGGAGTAAAAGGAGGGGGAGACACAGATATAGGCATGTCATGCCCTTCTAAAATCCAAAAAGTGAGAAGCCGACACGGCCAGTCCGCTCCTGCCCGTGCCACCTCCGTGTCGCCGGGTTTGTGCCAGAGCCGCGGTGAACCCTGACGGCCAGCCCCCCTCTCCCAATACTGGTGCCTGTCCGCTGGTGGGTCGAGCGAGCCCCCCTGTGGTGGAGGCAGCTCTAAGCTTTTTAATTTAAATTGTCTCTCTAATTTGAATGAATACACTTTAAATCCATTTACAAGGATCTATTGGAGGGCAAGTCTCATGCCAGCAGCCGCGGTAATTCCAGCTCCAGTAGCGTCCACTAAAGCTGCTGCAGTTAAAAAGCTTTTATAAGGATCACCGCAAGGCATCCTACTGCCAGTCCCAGCCCCTATGCCTTGGGGTGCCTCCTGATGCTCTTCACTAAGTATCCCATGGTCCCGAAGCATTTCCTTTGAAAAAATTAAGTGTCTAAACTACAGGTGGTGTAGCTTGCTTAACAGCCGGGATAATCCGCTGACTAGCAGACACTGCTACTAGGCACAAAGTATTTCCTGGGCTAGATGCAGTTAAAAATTTGTAATTAGATACTCTCGTTGGATGCTGAGAAAGCATTCCATAGAGTCTCCTGGCACGCCATATATGATTCTCTTAAAAAGCTTGGGGTAGGGGTCTAGGGGACCCTTTTATAGCCAAAATCACGGCCCTGTATCGCAATACGTCACCTAGGCTGAAGATAAATGGAACTGTAGCACCCTGAGGGCTCGGTTGCTACAGACGTATTGCACCTCACCCAGAGGTGTGATATCTCACTCTCAGGTAAGGATGGAGTGTGGATCAGGACCCGACACCTGCATGCATTACACCACATTGCCGTGGGGCAGGGCGACCAATATGCCCCTGAGATGGGCACGACAGTCCCTGTCCCTGGCTGGAGTGGGGGGAGGGAACACTGAGGAAGGGGAACCCTGTAGTGCAGGAGCAGGGAGGAAGCAGTTCCTGGGTGCATTGAGAAGGGAGTATAAAAGGTGGGCACCATCTTAGTTCAGTGCAGAGAAGTCTGAGCAGAAGTGGCAGGGAGCAGGGGCTCTGCATGAGCTCTGCTCCGGAGGCGGGCCTAGTAACAGAGGCCCAGGCCTGGAAGAGGGAGAAGGAAGGAAGAGGAGCGGAGAAGGCTCCAGGAACGAGGAATGAAGGGATCCCAGGGGTGCGGACGGGCGAGTCGCCACCGCACGCCCGAATCCACCTGCGTGGAGGGGTCAGGCCAAAGGGGGAGACCGGTCCCCGAACTAGTGGAGGCAGGAAACGACCCTCAGCTAGAAACAGGAGGCTCTGACATTTTATTTGGCGCAGCCCCTCGCTACACCCGCTAGGAAGGCACCACATAGGGTCAGGGAAACTGGCGCCAAGTTTACCAAGAGGAGGCCCGAGGCAGCCGGACAGAAGTGTTGGTAAGAAAGGCCAGACAAAGGACACACAAAGGGGGTCCTGTGAAGTGCTCCAAAGTTATCTGGGAGTTGTCTGAGCCCCTCACCTGGTGAGCACAGTACGACGTGGGCAGCCGTTACCTGCAGACGTGGTCTGGATAATAAGAACTGTGAGTAAAGGCCCTGGACTGCATCACTGACTCCGTGTCGTTACTGCTGCTGCCCTGCACCATCACCCCCATCCTCCGCATACACTGCCCTGAGGCTATACTCCTCCCGTGGGGAGTTATGCTACGCTCTGCTGCCCCCACAACACCAGCCTCAGCAGTCTGCCCTGTAGCGGCGGTTCACTCTGACCGCAATCCACGGGTGGCGTAGTCGGACATTTAAACATCAAAACCACATAAATAGTTCCGCCACTGGTTTGACCGCCCTGAGCCACGGAACCGGGTCGCCGCCACGAAGACTACAACCACCAGCATCCACCAAAAAGGGTCCGGCTCCGGGTGTCCCAAGGCCCAGGGGGTGCGTCAGAACATTTTCATCACCTTTCACAATCACCAATGGGACAAGGCAGGGATGTCCTCTGTCCCCTCTCTTATACATCCTAGTGACGGAGCACCTGCTCTCATCAATTCGCCATAACCCCAATATTAGGTGGATTGAGGTGGGAGGCACCGAGTACAAGTGCTCTCTATTTGCTGATGATGTCCTAGTATATATCACTCAATCACATATATCCATCCCTGCTGTTATGGCTGAAATAGATCACTTTGTTACATGGTAAAATTTTAAAATCAATGCAGCGAAGTCTGAGGCCCTCGATGTCTCCCTCCCCAAATCCATATAGGATTCCATCCAGTCCAACTTTCCCTTTGCCTGGCCCTCACAGGGTATCAAATACTTAGGAATTCCTATTCATAGAGACCTCTCCCATCTATGTTATCTTAATTTTGGGCCCTTTATTGAACAATTCCATACAGACCACGGTTGGCAAGTTAGAACTGTAAGATTCACTACGTGAACCACTGGTGTTTTGTGGAAAAGCACATGTACACTGCGTTCCAAATTATTATGCAAAAAGTGTTTAGGAGTGATAAGGGAAGAATTTGTTTGTTTGTCAGTTAAACTCATTGATGGTGATGTGTGTCAGGGCTCTTTATATCACTGTAAGCAATTGCAGACACCTGTGCTAATTAGTTTGGCAGGTGTGTCCAATGAAAGGCAAGACTACTTAAGAAGGCTCTCTCACATTATTAAGCAGCCTACATTTTCTGCCAAAATGGGAAAGAAAAAGGATGTGTCGGCTGCTGAGAAGCAACAAATTGTGGAGTGTTTAGGTCAAGGCATGACTACAATCAACATTGTGCGATGATCAGGATGAAGTGTCTTGGCAATCAAGAAGTATGTAGCTGATTCACAGTACACACGTGTGCGTGCTGATAAGGGCAAATTGAGGACTCTTTCCTACAGGCAATTACGTCAGGTTGAAAGAGCAGCGGCAAAAAAGCCTTGTCATAGCAGCAGACAAGTTTTTGAAGCTGCTTGTGCCTCCAACGTCCCCCGAACAACAAGATGCAGGGTCCTTCAGAGGTTTGCAGCTGTGCATACGCCATCCTGTCGACCTCCTCTATCCACTTCACACAAGCAGAAACGGCTCCAGTGGGCCAAACATTACATGAAGACTGATTTCAAAACTGTTTTGTTCACGGATGAGTGCCGTGCAGCGCTCGATGGTCCAGATGGATGGAGTGGAGGATGGCTGGTTGATGGACACCCCACGCAAACACGGCTACAGCGCCAACAAGGAGGAGGTGGAGTAATGTTTTGGGCTGGAATCATGGGGAGAGAGATTGTCGGCCCCTTTAGGATCCCTGAAGGCGCTAAAGATGAACTCCATAATGTATGTGGATTTTCTCAAACAGCACTTCCTGCCATGGTTCAAGAAGAAGAACCGTGTATTTCACAGCAAGATCATTTTTCTGCATGATAATGCACCATCTCATGCTGCACATAAAACATCTGCATCTCTGGCTGATATGGGCATAAAAGGGGACAAACTTATGGTGTGACCCCCATGCTCCCCTGACCTCTACCCCATTCAGAACCTTTGGAGCATCATTAAAAGGAGTGTCTATGATGGCGGGAGGCAGTTCACATCTAAGCAACAGCTCTGGGAGGGTATTCTGTCCTCATACAAAACAATTGAAGCAGAAACCATCAAAAACCTGACAAATTCAATGGACGAGAGAGTTCAGAAGCTCCTTTCGAACAAGGGGTCCTATGTGAAAATGTAACATCACCTAGAATAAAGTTTTGAGTTGAAAACTGTTTGATTTCAGTTTCTAACAACCTGCTAATGCTTATAATTTCAAAAATGACCATTTTTTTGGTCTTTATTAAAATGAAAAGGTTGATCGAAAAGTTTGGGGGATCTAAGAGTGTGGCAACCCAGTAGTCATGATTACTTCGAATTCTGACAATATGAGGGTCATGCTGCAGGTAGTGCAGCAAGAAGGCACTTATGTGTCTTGCGCATCTCGGAGCCCCAAAATAATTTTCCGGGCTAGATGCAGCTAAAAATTATTTTTAGTTTTAAATCTGGTGGAGCTTATTATAGATGGCCTAATAGGATCAGTGCTGCACACTGCTACAAAGCCCAAATTATTTTCCAGTCAAGATACAGATAAACATGATTAGTAATTTGAAAGCTTAAAACGGTTGGTAGGGTGATTTTAACCAATCATCAAGCTTTTACTCTCCCCAGGATGACACAGGGGTAGAAAAGTCGTTTCGGATCCATGATTTGTTCATCTTTATGAACGTGAGTCTGTCTACATTATCAGTGGAGAGCCGCGTGCGCTTATCTGTCAGCACACCACCAGCAGCGCTGAACACACGTTCAGACAGAACGCTGGCTGCGGGGCATGACAAGATCTCCAAGGCGTAAGTGGCTAGCTCCGGACATTTATCCAGATTGGAAGCCCAAAAAGAGCAAGCGTCCAGTGACACAGTCGTGGCTTCAATGTTTACTTGGAGATACTCCTGTACCATCGTCTCTAGGCGTTGACTATGTGTCAGACTTCTTGTCTCCTGTGGCCTTGCAAAGGATGGGCTAAAAAAGTGGTGAAATGATTCCGCAAAATTGATGTTACCAGCAGATACTGTGGTTCTGTTACGGTTTGAGTGCTGAACACTTGACGGTCCCACGGTTGGCAAGTTGGAACTGTGAGATTCACTACGTGCACCACTGGTATTTTATGGAAAAGCACATGTAAGATTCTGCAACAGTCTCTGCTGATACTCCTGCATGCGTGCATCCCTTTCTATGGCAGGAATAATTTCTGCAAATTTACTTTTGTACCGGGGATCTAACAGTGTGGCAACCCAGTAGTCAGGATTATTTCTAATTCTCACAATTCGAGGGTCATGTTGCAGGTAGTGCAGCAAGAAGGCACTCATGTGTGTTGCGCATCCAGGAGCACCAAGTCCCTGTTGTGTTGGTGGCGAGGTAACAATCATGCTTCCTTCCTCTGTCCTCTCCCCCCAACCTCGCACAACAGAAATGTGATCAAGGTCTCCCTCATCTGATGAGTCTTCCATCAGTTCGTCCTCCACTTCTTCCTGGGCTCCTGCACCTTCCTCACTAGTTTGGCTGCTACCATGCGCCCTGGTAAAACCATCTCCCCCACCCTCACATGCCTGCCGCCTTGGTGCTGCCGACCTTCTGGACCTTGCAGATGTTAGCCCTTCCGCATACAACTCCTCCTCCTCTACTTCCTCCACCTCCTCTTGTGCCACCACCTGACTCCGAATTCTGTTTAACATGTGCTCCAGCATGTAAATCACCGGAATAGTCATGCTGATAATGGCATCGTCAGCACTAAACATCTTCGTCGCCATTTCAAAACTGTGCAGAAGGGTGCATAGGTCCCTGATCTGAGACCACTCCTCCAGCGTGATTTGCCCCACCTCTGAATCTCGTTGGCCCAGGCTATACGTCAGAACGTATTGCACCAGGGCTTGTCGGTGCTGCCGCAGTCGCTGTAACATGTGCAGAGTTGAATTCCACCGGGTAGGCACATCGCATTTTAGCCGGTGAAGTGGCAGGCCCAACGACTTCTGTAGAGATGTAAGTCGCTGAGCTGCGGGATGCGAACGGCGGAAGTGAGCACACAGCGACCGTGCCCTCTGCAGAAGGCCATCTAGTCTGGGATAGTGGGCTAAAAATTGCTGGACAACCAGGTTCAACACGTGAGCCATACAAGGCACGTGTGTGACATTGCCCCGGCGAAGGGCCGCACCCAGGTTTGCAGCATTGTCGCACACGGCCTTCCCTGGTTTCAGGTCCAGTGGAGACAACCATTCATGAAATTGGTTCTCCAGAGCTGACCACAACTCCTCAGCTGTGTGACTCACATTTCCCAGACATTTCAATGTAAAAACCGCCTGATGACGTTGAGCCCTACTGCCAGCATAGTAAGGAGGTGTGCAGGATCCCTTCTGCGCAGTTAGAAAGCTTGTGGCATGACCAGACAGGCTTTGGGTGCAGGTGGAAGACCGAGAGGAGGTTGAGGAGGCAGAAGCAGTGGAGGAACTTTGACATAAAGAGGATTGACGCACAACTCGTGGGGACGGCAAGACTTGGACAGCAGCCCCTTGTCCTGCTGTCACCATAGTTACCCAGTGCCCAGTCAGCGACATGTAACGCCCCTGTCCATGCCTACTCGTCCAAGTGTCTGTGGTGAAATGCACCCTGTCACACACAGAGTTTCTCAAAGAAGCGGTGATGTTGTGTGCGACATGCTGGTGGAGCGCAGGCACACCTTTCTTTGAGAAGTAGTGCCGACTGGGCATCTGGTACTGGGGCACTGCGACGGACATAAGGTCTCGAAAATCCTCTGTGTCCACCAGGCGGAAAGGCAGCATTTCTGTAGCCAAGAGCTTGCAGATGGTGAAATTCAACCTCTTAGCTTTCTCATGGCTAGGAGGAAATGGTCTTTTACTTGTCCACATCTGAGGGACCGAGGGCTGGCTATTGTGCTTAGACGGGGTTGATACGGGTGTCCCCGGCAAACTGCCGGTCTGTGAGGAAGATGCAGGCGGACATGTTAGGTTGCCTTGATCCAAAGGTGGTGCTATCGATGTCGGACAGCGCTCAACACCATCTGGTGTTACCACCTCCAAAGAAAATGATGACCTGCCAATCACGCTGGCTGTTGCGGGTAAAGAGGTGGCAGGTCTGCGCCCCAAAACAGGTGTGACTGCTGTCCCCCCAGTCACAGAGGATGAAGAGGCCGCGGATGCACAAGATATGGCAGACGGTGGTTGGCCCGGCCGGCTAGGCCGCATTGTAGCACACTGAGCTTCCCACTGCAACTTATGCTTCATGTCCATGTGCCGGTTCATGCATGAAGTACTCAAACTATGTATTTTTTGGCCTCTACTTAGCTTTTGCTAACAAATGTTACAGATAACACGAGTTGGGTCATCTTTATCGATCTGAAAAAATGCCCAGGCTATGCAAGGCTTAGCACCCATGCGACCTGAAGAGCCACCACGACTTGTGGTGAGAGGCAGAGTTGTGTTTGAGGATGCAGTTGTTGACGTGCTTCCAGTACTACGTCTCTGTCCAGGAAGGCGCAACCTGACCTCGTCGTCACTAGCATCTTCCTCCACCTCCTCTGCTTACCTCATCTCTTGGCTGACTGTGGGTTGACAGTAAGTGGGATCTCCAACCTCATCATCATCACCCTGTGTGTTATCACACCCGTCGTCCTCAGAGCCAACCTGTTCCTGCCCTGACAAAAAACTAAAGTTGTCGCTCCAATCAGGTATTTGAGTCTTATCATCGTCTTCCTCATTGTCTCCACCAACAGGAGTTACAGTTTGGGAATGAGGGTCTACATTATGGTCAGAACCTTCTGCGTCTGGTCCTGGATCCGACTCATAAAGATTCTTGGCATCAGTGCAGATCATTTCCTCGTCTGGATTCACAGAAGCGCTGGAGTCGACCTCTGATTCCCAGGCTATAGTATGAGTAAACAGCTCTGCAGACTCAACCATCTGTTCTACCTCATACTCAGACGGGCAGCTGGAGATTTGGGAGCTGTGAGGAAGCAAGTGCGATTTGGGTGACACCTTTGAGGACTGGAGTATTTGTGATGTTGAAGTTGATGTGGAGGAGAGCCCACTTAAAGGAGCACTTGATATCCGTTGAAGCACCTGCTGTTTTTGTGCCTCATCTGGAATTTGTAGCGATTGGCGTGGCCGTAAGAAAGGGATCTTATCACATTGTCCGCTAAAAGAAGTAGACATTTTAGTTTGGCTGGAAGATGGTCTTTCTTCTGCAGATGTTACTGTTGCTTTAACACCTACCCCACGGACACAACCTTTTTTCCCCTTCCCAACACGCCTATTCCCCTTTCCACCAGCAGCAGGCCTTTTTCCACTCATTTTGGTGGTTAACTAATTCACAACTCTGGAGTTGTTTGCACAAAAAAACAATGGATGGTAACCGAGCAGAGCTGAGTGGCCAAACTGTGGTATTAGGCCAAAACTATTGGCTGGGTTAGATGCAGAAAAAAATTATATTCAATTTGCAACCTGATGGAGGTCAGTATAGATGGACTAATACAACAAGTCCCACACACAGCTAGAAGCCCAATATTTTTTCAGAGGTAGATGCAGAAAAAAATATATTCAGTTTGCAACCTGATGGAGGTCAGTATAGATGGACTAATACAACAAGTCCCACACACAGCTAGAAGCCCAAATATTTTTTCAGAGGTACTGTAGATGCAGATAAAAATTATTTTTAATTTGCAACCTGATGGAGGTCAGTATAGATGGACTAATAGAGAAAGTCCGACACACTACTAGGAGACCAAATATTTTTTCAGAGCTAGATGCAGAAAAAAATTATATTCAGTTTGCAACTTGATGGAGGTCAGTATAGATGGATTAATAGAACAAGACCCACACACAGCTAGAAGCCCAATATTTTTTCAGAGGTAGATGCAGAAAAAAATATATTCAGTTTGAAACCTGATGGAGGTCAGTATAGATGGACTAACAGAGAAAGTCCCACACACTACTAGAAGGCCAAATATTTTTTCAGAGCTAGATGCAGAAAAAAATTATATTCAGTTTGCAACCTGATGGAGGTCTGTATAGATGGATTAATAGAACAAGACCCACACACAGCTAGAAGCCCAATATTTTTTCAGAGGTAGATGCAGAAAAAAATATATTCAGTTTGCAACCTGATGGAGGTCAGTATAGATGGACTAATACAACAAGTCCCACACACAGCTAGAAGCCCAAATATTTTTTCAGAGGTACTGTAGATGCAGATAAAAATTATTTTGAATTTGCAACCTTATGGAGGTCAGTATAGATGGACTAATAGAATGATGCTATGCCCAAAAGATTTTACTTCACTAGGTGCAGTAAAAAAATTGGTATTCTATACACAGGTGGTATATCTTGAAACACAGATAGGCTACTCCACTGACTAACACACTCTGCAATAGGCCAAAAAGGATTAGCTTTGCTAGATTCAGCCAAATGCTGTGAAAAAAACTTGCACAGCACTGGCACAGACCTGCCTGGCAAAAACTGATAGCAACTGATGTAACCTAGTCCTGAAAAGGACTCCAATTACAATTAGTCTTTACTCCCACAACCTATCTATTTAAGAGCACAGACCTGCCTGATAAAAGTCGTAGGAAATGCTGTAACCTAGTCCTTAAAAGGACTGCAATCACAACTATTCCCTACTCCCAAGCTATCTGTATATTTGTGCAAAAATTGGCTTGAAATTAACAAGGTATAGCGCACACAGCAACAGCGGTGCCGTCTAACACGCAGCTGCAGCAGTGAGAAAATGGTGGCGACGGGGATAATGGCTTGGTCTTATAGGGCAAGGACATGTGACATACACTGCCAATGACACATGCCCTTGCTTGTGTGAAAAAAAGCACTTCGCTCCGTGTGTGCGCTGCTGATAGGCTGACAGATTGCACCTCCCCACTGCAAATGCGGGAAAGAGAAAAAAAAATGGAGATCTTCATTGTTCCTGCAGAGATCCATCCCCTGCCCCTCCCCCCACCCCGCTGTACACTCAAACTGCGTATTAACATTAATTTTCATCATTACTGAGAAAAAATCCAGTTATGATTTTGGTGCACGAACAGTTATCGAACATAACCTCGAACAGCCGAATTTTTCTCAAATTGTTCGTGTTCGCCGAACGGCTCGAACATCGCCCAAAACAGCTCGAATTTGAGATTGGCGAACAGTTCGAGTAGAACAACGCTCATCTCTAATTATGAATTAGTTGGCGCATTTTACCACACTCTGGGGGTCCCTGACAGTCCTTCTTTACTGGCCCTGTAGTGATGCCAATGTAAACTTCCAAGTGACCGCGCAGTCAATCACTGTCACGAATGCAGGACAACCTATGATTAGCTAATTTTTGGGAAATCCTTATAACAAAAGGGGATTGAAAATATTTACAATTATTTTAAAAGCATTAAAAAAAAAAACAGACCCAATACTTATAATTAGTTTGTTGAAAGTAGTCTAATTAAAGGGAGCTGAAAGGATTAGAGATTATGAACCCGATTCACCAGTGTTTTTGCCAGAAAACTGGCATAAAGCTCCTGATAAGTTGCAAAGTTTTGTGACTTTTCCCATTTTCACATAATTTTAACTTCTTTAAAGCCCAAGACGTACTGATACGTATCTGCGCCCTGGGACTTAAGAGCCTGATACGTATTAGTACATCTTTGCGATCGCGCCCGCACACAAGCTGTGCGGGCGTGATCGCCGCCGGGTGTCAACTGATTGTCACAGCTGACACCCGGTGCTATGTGCTGGGAGAGGTCCCGCACATTAACCCCCGCAATGCTGCGATCCCACCTCTCCTGCCGGCTTCCAGCAATGTGTGCCGCGGCTTCCCGGATGTTGCCATGATGACCCGATTCACTGAGGGGTTCAGTTTTAAGAATGGTGTCACTTTTGGGTATTTTCAGTCATAAAGACCCCTCAAAGTGACTTCAAATGTGATGCGGTCCCTAATAAAATGGTTTTGTAAATTTTGTTGGAAAAATGAGAAATCGCTGGTCAATTTTAACCCTTATAGCTCCCTAATAAAAATAAATTTGGGTTCCAAAATTGTGCTGATGTAAAGTAGACATATGGGAAATGTTATTTATTAACTTTTTTTGTGTGACATATCTCTCCGAGGGGCATAAAAATTCAAATTTTGAAAATTGCAAACTTTTCAAAATCTTCGCCAAATATCTGTTTTTTTCACAAATAAACACAAGTGATATCGAAGAAATTTTACCACAATCATAAAGTACAATATGTCATGAAAAAATATTCTCAGAACCAGGGGGATCCGTTGAAGCGTTCCAGAGTAATTACCTCATAAAGTGACAGTGGTCAGAATTGTAAAAATTGGCCTTCTCATTAACGTGCAAACCACTTTGGGTTGTAAAGGGGTTAAGGACTCTACCTGCATATACAGTCATGGCGGAAAGTGCTGGTGACGCGCCCCCTGGGCCATGTTGTGTAGCGTTGCGCATGCGGGGAATACCCGGAGCCGGATCTGATAGGGGTAGTAGTCCTCGTGGCGACGATCCGGTCCGTGCCCAGGGTGTCAAACAAAGTGGCAGAACTTAGAATAAGATGTTATAGAGTTCGACTACGCCACCCGTAGATTGCGGTCAGTGGGGACCGCCGCTGCACTGCAGACCGCTGAGGCTGATGGTATTTGTGCAGCTGAGTATGGGATGACTCCCCACGGGAGGAGTATTGCCTCAGGGCAGCTAGTGTGGAAAATGATGGGAGTGATGTTGTGAGGGTCCCAGTGCTAGTGGTGCTGGAGCGGCAAGGAATCACAGAGCCGTGTGGTGCAGTTTCCAAAGCTTTACTCACAGTTGTTGCTCCGGTCACTTCGGCCAGCAGTGACCACCCGAGCCGCGCTGCGTCCACCAGGTACGGGACTCGGCCAACTCCCAGGCAAGTCCAGAGCGTGGTTCAGAGCTCCCTTCTCTTCCTCTCTACTGGCCGTCCCCACCAGGGACCCACCTATGTCCGGCTTCCTCGGGCCTTCTGGCGGCGAAACCTCTCCCGGTTTCCCTGACCCTATATGGCGTGCCTTCCTGGTGGATATGGTGAGGGGTCGCGCCAAGACTTGACCACGACCTCCGGTTCCTGGCTAAGGATAATTGGCCTCCACCAGTTTGGGATCCGGTACCCTGCTCTGACAACCCTTCACCCGTTATCTCGTGGGATCTTAGGGTTCCCTCTTCACTTGCGTCTCTGGGCCTTTCCCTGTGTTCCTGTTCCTTTCTGTTCCTTCTTCTTCTTCCTTCTCTCTCTCTCTGCCTCAGGCCTCCACTTCAGGCCTGGTTCTGGAGCTGGGCCCGGACTGAGCCACAGCTCCCTGTCAGCCCTCTCTGGCTGAGCTCCTCTCTGAACTGAACTAACCGGGACTGCACTGCACACTGTTCTATCATGGTGCCCACCTTATATACTCCCTTCTGACACCCGAGCCCAGGTGACTAGCACCCAATGGGCTCCTACCTATGCCCAGAGTCCCTCCCCTCTCTGCTCCTACACCACTGGGATATTCCTCCCCCCTCCCCACTCCAGCCAGGGACAGACGCTGTCGTACCTGCACATCTATCTGGTGGGAGTACCGTTGATCTGTCCCCCGGAAATGGGGTGTGTGTGGTGCATGCAGCTTACTGAGCCCTGGTCCACACTCCATCCTTACCCGGGAGTGGAATATCACACCTCTGGTTCAAGGTGCAATACCCCTGTAGCAGCCGAGTCCTCGGGGTGCTACACTGGCACCTTTGAAATTGTTTCAGAAAATTACACATGTTTTATTACACGCATGTTTATTTCCTTTGTGTTTATTGGAACAACACAAAAAAACTGAGAAAAAAAAGGCAAATTGGACATAATTTCACACAAAACTCCAAAAATGGGCCGGAATACATATATATATTTTTAATGGGACAACACTGAAGATGCGACACTTTGATACAATGTACAGTAGTCAGTGTACAGCTTGTTTAACTGTAAATTTGGTGTGCCTGCAAAATAACTCAACACACAGCCATTAATATCTAAACCGCTGGCAACAAAAGTGAGTACACCCCTAAGTGTGTTCTCAGCTGATGTTATTTGTTGGTTTTTCTTTGCATCCCGAACAATTTTCTTGGCAGTTGTGGCTGAAATTTTTGTTGGTCTACCTGACTGTGGTTTGGTTTTTACAGAGCATCTGATTTTCCATTTGTTAATCACAGTTTGAACACTGCAGACTGGCATTATCAATTCCTGGGATATCTTTTTGTATCCCTTTCCTGTGTTATACTCTTTTTGCCTCCCTTTCCTGTGTTATACAGTTCAACTACCTTTTCCCGTAGATCCGTTGATAATTCTTTTGCTTTCCCCATCTCAAAATCCAGAAACGTCAGTGGCTGGATCCCAGAAAATCACTCAGCTTTATGCACACACACTGATTACAAGCAAACAGGTCATAGGTGAGGATGTTACCTTTAGTAGCCATTCAAACCCATTTGTGTCAAATTCTGTGCATGTTATCAGGCCAAAATCACCAGGCTATGTGAACTTTTTGATCAGGATTATTTGGATGTTTTTGGTTGTCATTAGTGATGAGCGAGCACTAAAATGCTCGAGTACTCGTTGCTCGGGTCGAGCAAATTGAAATACTCGGGTGCTCAACCCGAGCAATGAGCCCAATATAAGTCTAGGGGAAACTTGAGCATTTTTCAGGTGGCTCCCCATGGCGGTCTGCAGAGGGCCTAAAAATTGCCCAAATCGATGGGAACTGTGCTCAAATGACATGGGAACAGCATGGGGAAGACCCCTGGAAGCATCTCTGACTCCCAGATCACTGCTGTCAACAACGTCGTCAGAGTATTACGCCACTTTTACGGCGTAAGGAACATCCTTTCCAGGGTGATGACTTGTATATAAGGCAAAATAAATAAACAAAAACAAAAATACTCCTACACACCTTGGGCTATGTTCACACGTAGCATTTTTGACACGTTTTTGCACTTTTGCATTGCTTTCAACCAAGACAAATGCATTCACCAGGAAATGTAATTTTAACATTTTACAACCTTATCTGGCCATGTGGTGTGTGACACATCATCAGACACATGCATACAGTGCTGAAAAGACATGGGAACAGCAAGGGGAAGACCTCTGGAAACATCTCTGACTCCCAGGTCACTGCCTAAATGTGTGCCCATCATAAGTGATCCTTGGCACATGCGAAGATGCCTCCCGCCATGCACCTGTCGTTGCAGACTTGCAACAATCACCGTCCACGTCCTTGTCCCACTGCAGTGTTCAGTTGTCCCTACCCCATTCCTTGGAATGCAAGCACAAGAATGCCGGCAGCCACCCACCCACAGGCTGCAATACTATACTGCCAAATTTTTGACAGCTGCTTGCACTTGAAATGTGGCCTTTTAGGCTCGTGGAGGCGGAAGCTTTTCATAACCTCATGCCAGCGGCGTCCGGGTGTTCATACTCGGTCCCCAGCCGCCACTATATTTTCCAGTATCGCCTCCACCTTCCACAAGCACGGGTCCCATAACATTACCCATGCCTTCCCCAGTGCACTTACTGGGAAGGACCGCCTAACCACAAACACGTGGACAGGTGAATGTGGCCAGGGACGGTATGGAGCCAGTCCACAACTTTTTTTGCTAAGAGTTGTATTTAGCTCGGTGAAAGGACTGGCATAGAGGGAAACCGTATCTACCCTGCGTGTCATTTCTCCCAGGAAGTCCTCTAAAGCTGCTTGCACTTGAAATGTGGCCTGAACATTACTGCTGGTACTTTTCTGTGGGAATTTTCTTGCCTCCTACCAGCCTGGAATATTTCCAGCAAACTATGGTATAACACCATGGTATTAGCACTGCCCCCAGTACCAGTAGCGAAGCCATCCTCAATTTCCTTCTCTGGAATTTTATTTGGTAGACTGAGTGGCTGCCCAAATACATTTTCTCACAAAGGAGCTGATGATAGAGTGGCAGTAGGTTCAAGTTTCTCCAGACTGTTAGATATTAGAGTGTGAACGGCAGCACATTGGATCAGTGGTTAGCACTGAAGTCTTGCAGGACTGGGATCCTGGGTTCAAATCCCAGCAAGGACAACATCTGCAAGAAATTTGTATGTTCTCCCCATGTTTGCGTGTGTTTCCTCCTCAGTAAAAATAGAGAGTCCTGGAATCTTCCCACACACTTTTCTTAGCCAGGACTGCTTCTCGGCAGGGTTGAACAGTCCCACCAGAGAATTCTCTGGTGTGCCTTGGCTTCTACCTCAGGAGAGTTCATGATAGCGCTAACTTTGCAGCTGCTATGCGGCTCTTGAGCGGGTGAGAAAGGTTAGCCCTCAGAAACAAATCCTCTGGTGGGCACAATGTTTTTCAATCTGAAACAGCTTCTCAGTGGGAGTTGTATTTCACCACAGCCATATTCTTTAGCTCTGTGAAAGGACTGGCATAGAGGGAAACCGTATCTACCCCGGTTGTCATTTCTCCGTCACCAGGTTCCGCCCATTGTAACACACGACCATGCCTGGCTGTATGTTCAGCGGTGAGAGCCACAGATCAAGCTGCTGTGTTACAGCTTTCAACAACTATGCAGCGCTGGGCGGTTTGTCAATTAAGCATTAAGCATGTTATCTTCAGCACAGCCTGTTGCTGTTTGGCCAAGGCAGTGCTGCAGTGCTGTCAGCTTGTGACTGATGTGGTCATTTCGGAGATGGAGGAGGAGGTGCATGAGCTGAACAATGTGATTACATTGAGGTTAAATTGGTGATGCTGTTTTTTGTACTAAAGAAAGATCCTATTGTTAACCTAATACCCCTTTGAAGAGACATAGTGGAGGGTCTTAGTAAAAAAAATGTTCCCATTATAAAGGAGCGGGTCTTCTATAGTGGTAATGCCCATGCTGTGACTGCAAGGGTGGCCAAAATTTTTGAAAAAAACACTAACAATTTAAAGACACAAAGAGCATGGCCACAGTAACAAGGTACGACATGTTCCCATTAGAAAGGAGAGGGTCTGCTATACAGTTATAGGGTATGCAGTGAATCCAACGGCTGACAAATTTTAGGAAAAACCCCACTAAGAATTTAAGGACACACAGAGCAGGGCCACAGTAACAAGGTACAACATGTTCCCATTAGAAAGTAGAGGGTCTGCTATACAGTTATAGGGTATGCAGTGAATCCAACGGCTGACAAATTTTAATGAAAAACCCCAATAAGAATTTAAAGACACACAGAGCAGGGCCACAGTAACAAGGTACGACATGCTCCCATTAGAAAGGACAGGGTCTGCTATACAGTTATAGGGTATGCAGTGAGTCTAACGGCTGACCAATTTTAGGAAAAAACCCACTAAGAATTTAAAGACACATAGAGCAGGGCCACAGTAACGACAAATTCCCATTAGAAATGATAGGGTCGGCTATACTGTTATAGGGTATGCAGTGAGTCCAACGGCTGACAGATTTTAGGAAAATCCCCACTAAGAATTTAAAGACACACAGAGCAGGGCCACAGTAACAAGATATGACATGTTCCCATTAGAAAGGAGAGGGTCTGCTATACAGTTATAGGGTATGCAGTGAGTCCAATGGCTGACCAAGTTTAGGAAAAAACCCACTAAGAATTTAAAGACACATAGACCAGGCCACAGTAATGACAAATTCCCATTAGAAAGGAGAGAGTCTCCCATAGTGTTGGACTATGCAGTGACTTCAAGGGCTGCCAAAAATTTGGAGGCACTTCAATGGCCCTTGGAAGAGACGTGGAGGAGCGCATCATAAAAATTTTTTACCATTAGAAAGGAGCGGGCCTCCTATACTTGTAATGCCATGCACTAAGTGTATGGGCTGACAAACATTTACTCCTGGGGGGTATACATGAACATACTGTATAAAAAAATTTTTTTACGGGCATCATAAAAATGTAGCGCCCCGAGGGCTCGGCCGCTACAGGGGTATTGCACCTCTGCCAGAGGTGTGATATTCCACTCCCGGGTAAGGATGGAGTATGGACCAGGGTTCAGTTAGCTGCATACAGCACACTCACCCCATTTCCGAGGGACAGCTCAACGGTGCTCCCATTAGACAGAAATGCAGGCACGACAGACCATGTCCCTGGCTGGAGTGGGGAGGGGGTAGGAATACCCAGTGATGTAGGAGCAGATAGGGATTGGTTCCTGAGCGTAGATAGGAGCCCATTGGTTGCCGGTCACCTGGGCTCATGTTCTAGAGGGAGGTATAAAAGGTGGGCACCATCTTAGAACAGTGTTCAGTCAGAGAGAAGAAGTGACGGAGTGGGGGCCTCGGCAAGGGGCTCTGCTCCATAGGCGGGCCTAGCCTCTGAGGCCCAGCCAGCACAGAGAGAAGAGAAGAAGAGAAGTTCAGTGAGTGGAGTAAGAGAAGGAGTTCAGCCAGAGAGGGCTGACAGGGAGCTGTGGCTCAGTCTGGGCCCAGCTCCACGAGGCAGGCCTAGGGTGAAGGCCAGGAACAGAAAGGAACAAGAACAGAAAGGAACAAGAACAGAAAGGAACAGAAGAGAAAGAGAAAGAGAGAAACAGAAGGGCTCAGGAACAAGACGGCAGAAGGGACCCTAAGAACCCACGAGAATACAGGGTGAAGGGTCAGGCAGATTAAGGGTACCGGATCCCAAGTTGGTGGAGGAGAAACAGCCCTCAGCCAAAGACCGGAGGTCGTGATCATTTATTGGTGCGACACCTCATCAAACCTGCTAGGAAGGCACCATATAGGACAGCGGGGAACGGGAACCACGTTTATCCGCACAAGTCCGCGGCAGCTGGACAAAAGTGGGTCACTGGTGAGGCAGGCCAGAGAAAGGATTGAAGGGGGTCCTGTGCCATGCTCCTGAACTGCCTGGGGTTGACCGAGCCCCTCACCTGGTGGACGCAGCATGGCTTGGGCGGTCATTGCTGACAGAAGTGACCCGGAGTACATGAACTGTGAGTAAAAGACATTGGAATGCAGTAAGTTGTCTGTGTACTCTTTCGCTCCTCCAGCACTAACGGCACTGGGACTCTCTGCACCATCACCCCCACCATCCACTACACTGCCCTGGGGCTGCACTCTTCCCGTGGGGAGTCACACTACCTCAGCTGCATACATCATCAGCCCCAGCGGTCTGCCTTGCAGCGGCGGTTCATAATAACCGCAATCCACGGGTGGCGTAGTCGGACATCACTTAGGACTGCTAAAGGACTACCACTGGTCTGACAACCCTGAG
The DNA here is from genome assembly GCF_046119375.1 of Phyllobates terribilis. Taxonomy (NCBI): domain Eukaryota; kingdom Metazoa; phylum Chordata; class Amphibia; order Anura; family Dendrobatidae; genus Phyllobates; species Phyllobates terribilis. The sequence goes on along the minus strand of NW_027362848.1, from coordinate 2,356,109 downwards.
CCACGGAACCGGGTCGCCACTACTACCCCCACCGTCTCCCTATTGCCTGGCTCCGAGTGCCCCACGGCCCAGGGGCGAGTCAAACACCCTTTAAAAAAATTATGTGGGTGTTGCATCATGGACCACGGTCACCCTGGTGATATGGTGGTGGAAGATGAGGAGAAGGAGGAGGACAAGAGCAAATAGCCAAAATCAGGAAGCTATACCCATGTGTGGGTGTGAAAAGGTGCATGGGAATACACCTCCCAAGAAAAGACACTGGATTTGAGTTTATGTTACGCTGCTATCATTCGGTGGTGTTGAGAAGTCTGGCCCAATCCAGCCCTTGTTCATTTTTATAAGAGTCAGCCTGTCAGCATTTTCAGTTGACAGGAGGATGCGCTTATCAGTTATAATTCCACCAGCGGTACTAAAAACCCGATCTGATAAAACGCTGGCGGCAGGGCAGGCCAGGACCTCCAAGGCATAGAGAGCCAGTTCATTCCACATATCTAGCTTGGATACCCAATATTTATAAGGCACAGAGGAATCACGGAGGACGTTGGTACGGTACAGTAAGGTACTCCCTCAGCATCTTCCCAAACTTTGCACTCCTTGTGAGAGTACCCTGCGCCTCAGGGCCTGTGTGATGGGAGGGTCTGAGAAAACTCTCCCAGAACTTTGACAGTGTTCCCCTGCCTCTGCTGGATTGAAGTTGTGTCTCTCTCGCCTGTACTCCTTGCTTGTCGAACGAAGTGTGCCCTCTGCCTCCAGCGTTTTCAGATGGGAATTTTTTTTATAGTTCCGCAACAAGGGCCTTCTGGTACTGCCTCATTTTTGTACACCTGTCCGCCTCAGTAATAAGAGATATAAAGTTCTCCTTGTAGAGTGGGTCTAGAAGTGTCACCAACCAGTAATGACCTAAAATTTTGAGAATGCGAGGGTCATGGGAAAGGCAGCATAACATAAACTCAGCCATGCGTGCCAGACTACTAACAGGCAAGACTTCCGTGTCCTCACCAAGAGGATGACTGACCATGCTCTCCTCCTCCTCCTCTCTGTCCTCTAGCCATCCACGCTGAACAGACGGTATGACAGCTGTGCAGATAGCACCGTCTATAGTGCATGAAACTAGTTACTGTCCTTCCTCCTCCTCCTCTTCCTCATTGTCACCCAATCCACGTTGGGATGAGATGAGGCTGGGCTGTGTGTAATCACCCTGTATGGTTAATTGCTCCATCTTATCGTGCTCCGCCTGCAATGCATCATCTTTGATTGTGAGCAGAGAGCGTTTCAGAAGACAGAGAAGCGGGATGGTGAGGCTAATTATGGAGTCATCGCCGCTCACCATCTTGGTGGAGTCCTCAAAGTTTTGGAGGATGGTACATATGTCTGACATCCACGTCCACTACTGAGGTCTTATGTGTGGAGTCTGAACTGAATACCGATAGCCTTTTTGATGCTGGTACTCAACAACTGCCCTCTTCTGCTCACAAATCCTTCCCAACATCTGCAATGTAGAGTTCCAACGTGTGGGGACATCACACACCAGTCTGTGAGCCAGAAGCTGCAAACGCTGCTGAAACACTGCAAGGGCGGCGGAAGCTGTAGCTGACTTTCTAAAATGGGCACACAGGCGGCATACTTTAACAAGCAGATCCCGCAGCTCCGGGTAGGATTTGAGTAACCGCTGAACCACGAGGTTAAGCACATGGGCCAGGCATGGTACGTGTGTGAGCTCGCCTCGCCTCAGAGCCGCCACCAGGTTCCAGCCATTGTCACACACGACCATGCCTGGCTGTAGGTTCAGCGGTTTGAGCCACAGATCTGCCTGCTCTTTCAGAGCTGTCCATAACTCTTCAACATTGTGTGGTTTTTCACCTAAGCATATTAGCTTCAGCACAGCCTGTTGCCGCTTGGCCGAGGCAGTGCTGCAGTGCTTCCAGCTTGTGACTGATGTGGTCATTTCGGAGATGGAGGCTGAGGAGGAGGAGGAGGCTGAGGAGCATGAGGTGCAGGAGCTGTAGACCGTGGGGGCAACCCTGATTGACCTAGGGCCTGCAATCCTTGGCGTCGGGAGGACGTGTTCCGTCCCAAGGTCCGACTGGGTCCCGGCTTCCACTATGTTAACCCAGTGTGCCATCAGCGAGATGTACCGTCCCTGCCCACAAGCACTTGTCCACGTGTCCGTGGTTAGGTGGACTTTACCGGTAACTGCGTTGTTGAGGGCACGGCTAATGTTTTGGGACACGTGCTTGTGTAATGTGGGGACGTCACACTGGGAGAAATAGTGGCGGCTGGGGACAGAGTACCGAGGGACGGCCGCCACCATCAGGTTGCGGAAGGCTTCTGTCTCCACAAGCCTAAAAGGCAACATTTCGAGCCAAGCAGTCGTGAATTGTGAGAATTTAGTAGTGTGGCCTGTGGGACGTTGGCTGCATATTTGCGCTTGCATTCCAAGGACTGGAGTATTAACAACTGAATGCTGCGCTGGGACAAGGACATGTACGTGCTTCCTGATGCTGTTACTTGACAGTGTGCAATGACAGGTGCAGGGCAGGAGGCATCTTTGCATGCACTATGGACAGGGGATTGGCTTGCATGCACAACAGCAGAAGAAGCAATGGTGCCACCTGTAGACACTGTTCCTGGACCCTGGTGTTCGGCCCACAAAGTCGAGTGCTTTGCTGCCATGTGCCTGATCATGCTGGTGTTGGTCAGGCTGGTCGTTTTGCCACCCCTGCTGATGCTGGTCTGGCTCGTGATGCAAATGGCCTTTTTGGAGCTATCGGCAGAGTCTTTAAAAAACAACCAGACTCGGGAAGACCTAACAGTTGTAGTGGCAACTTCCTTCGGGAAACGGTAGCCTGCCTTATGTCTGCGGCCACCACACTGCTTCTTCCTGCCTGTTGGGGTGCTCTGCCCCCTTTGTGCTGCTGTCCTTGCTCTGCATGTCCTCCTGCCAGGTTGGGTCAGTTACTACATCATCCACCACCTCGTCTCCCACTTCTGCACCCTGGTACTATTCCTGACTTTCTGCCAATTGTGTCTCATCATCGTCCACCTCTTGTGACAGTTTCCCACCGTCGCCTTCGTGTGACCGTGGATGCTCAAATATTTGGGCATCGCTACACGTGATCTCCTCTTGCCCCGCTTCAAGTGGACCGGGCGAGAGGCCCGAATCTATAAATGGAAAAGTGAACAGCTCTTCAGATTGTCCAAGTGTGGGATCAGTTGTCTCTGGGTACTCGGCATGGTGGGAGGAAGGAGGATCAGGGTGAGGAATATGCGGTCCAGACTCACGGCTACTGAGACTTGACCGTGTGGAAGACAGGGTGGTGGTGGTGGTGGCTAAGTGACTGGAAGCATTATCCGCTATCCAACCAACAACCTTTTGACACTGATCTGGGTTCAATAGTGGTGTGCTGCGGTCCCCTAGAAATTGGGACAGGAAGGTCAGGCGAGAAGATGTGGGTGTTTGTTGTGGTACAATTTCGGCTTGCCCACGGCCTTGTCCTCGGCCTCTGCATGTACCATTACCATCACGTCCAGTTCCCCGTCCCTTGCCACGTGCCTTGCCCATTTTAAATGGAGGATAGTATCTTCCACGCTCACTACAAATGACTGAGTTTGAAGCGAAGTTATATGTGATCGGTGTGATGGAGAAAACAGAGTTTTAAATACCTGGCCTGTAGGTAAGTAGTGTGAACAGCAAACTACTGTGAATTGCTTCACTGACACACTGAAAAAATGGAGGCCAGAAATGGCAGTATTTTCTGACAACGTATATGTGATCCGTGTGACGGAGAAAACACAGTTTTAAATAGCTGAATTTCTAGCGCTCTAATATGGAAAGGACCTGGCTGTATTCTGCAGTGCCAACAAGCAAATGGCGCAGAAAAACGGTGTTCTCTGGATTGCTTTATAAGCAAATAATGAGGATTAAGATCCAAAGAAAAGTATTCCTGGCCCCTGAGACCTGGGCCTTTGTATAGAAATATCTAACAGCAGCAGAAGGCAGAATTGGAATGGAGCCTCTTGTGCTATATGCACTGCAGTCTGCTATATACCCTGCCTGCCTGCCTATATACACTGCCTGCCTGATATCTCTGCAGATGGATTAGTCCTCAGAAGAACTGTTTGTTAGGATGGATATGTGTAATGTGCGGTTTTTTTCCCTACACTACCTAATACACAATCAAATCTCTCCCTAACGCAACAGCAGCTCTCCCTACACTGTCTGATCCGGAGTGACTGTGATGAGCATGGCGGCGCCAGGTCTGATATACACCTGATGATGCTGTGCGGCCAGCCAATCACTGTAATGCCCACAACCAACATGGCTATGGCATTACAGTGCATAGCAGGCAATCCCTGCATGTTCATTGGCTCTGTAAAGAGCGCCAAACATGCAGGGAGGGGACCCGACTTCCCGCCCGACCAACCCGGAAATACTCGGACGTGGGCTATTACACCACGAAAAGGGGGATAGTCAGAAAGAGTATAGAGAGAACGGTAGGCCTACACACTCACCCTGACCAGTGGGGCTCGCCCGAATGCTCTCAGACACCCAGGCCCATTCCTAACCGGTACTGTTGGGTCATTAATAATATCTACAATAAAGACCCTGAACTGTTTGAAGCGGACTCTGAACTCTTACTATTGCGGCCTGCACTATCACCCCCAACATCCACCTACACTGCCCTGAGGCTACACTCTTCCCGTGGGGAGTTATCCTACCCCTGTGCTGCACACCAACACCAGCCTCAGCGGTCTGCCTTGCAGCGGCGGTTATCTCCAACCGCAATCCACGGGTGGCGTAGTCGGACATTCAAAACACTGATAAATAGACTGCCACCATTTGGTCTGACCACCCTGAGCCACGGGATCGGGTTGCCACTACTACCCGCATCAGCACTGTACACTAGAAGGCCCGGTTCCGGGTACCCCACGGCCCAGGGGGCGAGTCAGCTTTGGCGTAGTCGGTAGAATTGTGACCAACCCGCCACAAACGGGTATTGCGTGCCTGGAAAAGACTCTATACATATCTGAGTGAAGTTTCCCGCCATTCGGGGCCATTTCCCGCCAATCGGAGCCGTTTCCCGCCATCGGGCGCCATCTTCGGGATGCCGCGCGGGAAGAAGAGGGGCGTGGACGTCCAAAAACGCGCGAGACCTGAAGCCCCGCCCTACGCTGAGACGCTGCGCAAGGTCCTGTAAGGAGATCCAGCGGATGCCGACGTCATCACCGAGCAACGCAAGGTCCTCGCCCAGAGCATCGCGAGCGGAGCCGCGGCCTACAGAAGAGGATCGCCAGAAGGTAGGCCACGGTTTACTAGGGGGGAGGAAGATGTCGGACGCGGAGGGACCCTCTACCACCAGCGTAGCCGCTGCAGCTGTGATGCCGTTTTCCATGCCCTATATTCATAGGCGGATTATAATGAGGGCAATCCGGGCGACCGCCCAGGGCCCCGAGCCTGCAGGGGGCAAGCGGCTCCAGGCGGGGTGTCTAATGCCGGATTGCCCTCATTATATGTGCGGGCCGCCGCGGCATATAGCGGTAGCAGTGGCATGAGGGGGGGGGCCCGGACCGCTCCCCCAGCAGCGGCCGCCGATACTTCTTCATCGGCTGGGCCAGCACTGCAGCAGTTAACTTCCCTGTGCTAGCCCGGCCGCGTCACTGCTAGGAGACACGGCCCTGTGCGCGGCTGTGTCTCCTAGCTGTTACGTCACGCAGTGCGATCCGGCCTGCAGTGCTGCACCGGAAAAGAGAGAGAGCAGGCAGGAGGAATGGAGCCGGGGGATGGTGAGTTTGTGTGTGTGTGGGCATATGTGTGTGTGGGCAGGTGTGTGTGTGTTTGTGAGCAGGTGTCTGTGTGGGCAGGTGTGTGTGTGTGTGGGCAGATGTGTGTGTGTATATGTGTGTGTTTATGTGTGTGTGTGTGTGTGTGTGTGTGGGCAGGTGTCTGTGTGGGCAGGTGTGTGTGTGTGTGTGTGGGCAGGTGTGTGTGTGTGTGTGGGCAGATGTGTGTGTGGGCAGGTGTGTGTATATGGGTGTGTGTGTGTTTGTGGGCAGGTGTCTGTGTGAGCAGGTGTGTGTGTGGGCAGGTGTGTGTGTGTGTGTGTGGGCAGGTGTGTGTGTGTGTGTGTGGGCAGGTGTGTGTGTGTGTGGGCCGGTGTGTGTGTGTGTGGGCAGGTGTGTGTGTGTGGGCAGGTGTGTATGTGTGTGTGTGTGGGCAGGTATGTGTGTGTGTGTGTGTGTGTGTGGGCAGGTGTGTTTGTGTGTGGGCAGGTGTGTGTGTGTGTGTGTGGGCAGGTGTGTATGTGTGGGCAGGTGTGTGTGTGTGGGGGCAGGTGTGTGTGTGTGTGTGTCTGTGTGGGCAGGTGTGTGTGTCTGTGTGGGCAGGTGTGTGTGTGTATATGTGTGTGTGTGTGTGTGTGGGCAGGTTAGAAAGTCTTGCCCTGTTGAACACTACACCTGACTTGAGGCCACCACCTCTTGGTTGTCCAATGTTCTTGCTTCTCTAGGGCTCTTCTCAGATATTCATTATACCAGCTCCCCAGAATACCAAAGTTAGGGTGGGTGACTGCGAGCCCTGATGGTGGTCATAACTGCGGCCACCCAGGGGCAATACTCCATAACAACAATCCCCTGAGGTGGTGTAGGATGTAAGGACCTATTCACACTACATTCAGCGCTGCATTCAGGTCTTTACACAAGGCTTACAACTGAATCCCTGAAATTCAGGATTGTGCTGTCTGAAATGAGACATCTGAAAGCAGAGCAAATGGAGCCTAAAGATTCAGACTTTAGCCTCGGTTTGCCTTTGTTCAAATCAATGGCTATGTCAAGGCACATCTGAATGCCATTTTTCAGGGATTTAGATAGAAGCCTGGAAAGAGGAGATGAATGCATTGCAAAATTCAGTGTGAATAGACCCTTATATCTGGAGTCTTGATATTGATGCCACAAGCATTTTACTTGTTTTTAACTTAAAAAAAAATACACACACACAAATTATACACACACACACACACACACACACTATACATACACACACACTATACATACACACACACACACACACACACACTAAACATACACACACACAGATGTGTATGTGGGCAGGTGTGTGTGTGTGGGCAGGTGTGTGTGTGTGTGGGCAGGTGTGTGTGTGTGTGATGTCTGTCTGTGTGTGTGTGTGTGTGTGTGGGCAGATGTCATTGTGTGATGTCTGTTTGTATGTATTTTTGTGTTTCAAATGTGTTTATGCGTGTCTGTATATGTTTGTGTGTGTGTATGACTGCATGCGGCCTCCTGCTGAGTATAGTTGGCGCCGTGCGGCCTCCTGATGTCTCTGGGGGTGCTCCGTGCAGCCTCCCGCTGTGTATAGATGGCTACATGCGGCCCCCAGCTTTTTATAGACGGCGCCGTGTGGCCCCCCGCTGTGTATAGATGGCTACGTGTGCCCCCTGCTGTGTATAGATGGCTACGTGCGGCCCCCCGCTGAGCATAGATGTCGCCGTGCGGCCTCCTGCTGTGTATAGATGGCTACGTGTGCCCCCCGCTGTGTATAGATGGCTACGTGCGGCCCCCCGCTGAGTATAGATGTCGCCGTGCGGCCTCCTGCTGTGTATAGATGGCTACGTGCGGTCTCCCGCTGAGTATAGATGGCGCTGTGCGGCCTCCTGCTGTCTCTGGGGGGAGCACCGTGCGGCATCTATACTCAGCAGGAGGCCGCACGTAGCCATCTATACACGTATACTCAGCAGGAGGCCGCACGTAGCCATCTATATGTTGCCATCTATACACAGCGGGAGGCCGCACGGCGCCATCTATACACAGAGGGAGGCCACACGGCGCCATCTATACACAGCGGGAGGCCGCATGGCGCCATCTATACACAGCGGGAGTCTCAGTGCTTTGCAAGAGCAGTCAATAAATTCTGCTTGACTAATTCTGAGCACCATAAAGTCTGGGTCGCTTCTAACCTGCTGTCTTCATTTTCAGCTTGCTGAATTCTAACTCATTTACTGTCATTCGAGACGATGCCTTTGCTGGTCTCTTTCACCTTGAATACCTGTAAGTGCTCCACTTAATGTCATATTTTTGATTCTGTTCTTCTTCATCTTTAGGCATGTGCAATTGTATGAGCAAGTATTCATATGAATTTATGACCTACTTAAACCTTTGAGGACCTTAAATTTTATTCAATCAAATTTTTTTCCAGTTTAAAACTATGGGACATATATGTGCCTTGGTCCTCAAAGGGTTTTTAAAGGGGCTGCAAACATAAATACGAAAATAATAATTCAATTAGTGCTTTTTGTGTTCATTTAATTTTTATTTGAAGTCCATTTTTTTTTATATACCTTGAAATTAAGCCCTACCCCATGGAATGAAGCCCTACCTACATGACATCTGAGAGCTACATGGATCCCGCTTGTGAGGTGCCTGTCCGTCACTACTATTCAGTTTTAGGGTCCACTCACTAAGCCATATATTCTCTCATGCAAGAGAATAGGGCCAATTATGCTAATGACACTGGGCTCAAACTCTGTCAGAGCTTCAACTGAGTGTGATCCGATTCTCTCGCAGCACAGATATGGAGAAGATGGAGAACTTAATTTCTCCATCTTCTCCATAGTCTCTGTGAGTGTTCATCGAACTGCACTTGGATGACATCCGAGTGCAGTCCAATGTTTTACGTGCACCCATAGACTTGTATGGGTGCACATGGTCTGAATATCGAATGAGATTATTTTCTCATGCCAATAATCGCACTGTCCCATAGTATAACATAGGGCCGAGTCCTATCCGATAAAACATCACATAGCATTCGGCCGTGTTATACGACAGTGTGAGCGAGCCCTTAGAGTCAAGGAATATTTACATGCAGATGATGATATTACTCTCCAAGTGTATATTTTTTTAGGCGAGTTCATAGTAAATGCTTTGCATTTTTGACATGTGATCAACTAAAGAACAAGAAAGATTTAGGACCTCGCCTATAGAGAAATGGAAAATAGTTTGGAGGACTTGCATGTCCTTTTTTATTTATTATGAGAAAATCATAAAAGATCCCGTTTTTTAACCATGCTGTGACTTTCTGCTGAGGGAGAGGGAGAGAGCTGCCCTATTCAGAGTCTGTAATAAGACCTGCTGACAAAAGTGTTGAAGATACAGTCTAATGTGAATTAACAATGAAAAAAAGTTTATTTAACAAATGGCTTGTATTTTTTTTAATACAAACTTTTTTGTCTTTACAGCTCCTTTGAAGGGAATCTGTCATCAGGTTTTTGCCACCTAATCTGAGAGCAGCATAATGTAGGGTTAGAGGCACTGATTCCAGTAATGTGTCACTTACTGGGCTGCTTAGTGTTGTTTTGATAAAATCATTGATTTGTCAGAAGGTAATTATCACTAGATGACTAGTAAGTTCTGTAGGACCCCACCCCCATCACTGATCAGTAGATTTCTGTGTACACTGAGCATGGGAAGAAAGCTGCCAATCAGTGGTGTGGGTGGGGCTATACAGAGCGCAGCATTCAGAGCGCTGCTAGATCTGCAGCAGATAAAACGGTGATTTTCTCAAAATGACAACAAGCAGCTGAAAAAGTGACACATCGCTGGAATCAGGGTATCTGCCCCAATATTGTGCTGCTCTCAGATGAGGCAGCACAATTAATATTATGCCAAATTAATTTCCCGTGAACTATCACATGATCTATCACAGGGGATCATGTGACATGTCACGTGATAAATCAGGTGTGTGGAGGGGGCCCGCGCCTTCTAAACTGCCCGGGGCCCTTGCTACTCTTAATCCACCCCTGCCTATATCCCCGGAGCGGCCTGGCTGCCCCAGTATGCCGGCGAGTCGCATACCTTGGGCGACTTTAAAGAAAGGCTGTAAAGACTGTTCAAAGTTTATCCCCTGACAGAAGAACAGAAAGTAAGCATACTGATAGGGCAGTTAACTGGTGCGGCCCAGCGGGAGGTAAAGTCTTGGACAGCTGAGGAGAAAAGGACTGTAAGGGGGGTTCTGACCCGTCTACGGGACACCTTTGATACCCGTACCTCAGCAGAAATCAAAATGCGGTTCTATGGATGTAAGCAGCGAGCTCAAGATAGCATCCGAGATTATGCCCTAAATTTACAGGAAGCCTTGGGGGCAATTAAGCAAGCTGACCCTGGCAGCGTGCAGGATACAGATAAACTATTGACTGACCAGTTCATAGAAGGTCTGCTGTCCAGCGCCCACAGAACCCAGCTGCACCTCATGGCCCTACAGAACCCCGATTTGACTTTTGCACAGTTCAAAGATAGGGCCATCCGGGTGCTCCGAGAACCTGCACCGGGTGGCGCTGTAGCTTCCCGGCGCCCTGCCATCCCTTACCACCAGGGGGCGGCGCCCTATCCCGCAGACCTTGTGGGGGCTGATGCGCAGGCCCTAAATCCATCCCCTCCTGCAAACCTGCACCATCAGGTCCAAGAACTAACAAAGAGTGTTGCTGCATTGACCAGGACCGTACAGTCATTACAGATGGACCCGTCAGGACCAATCAAGCTGGCTTCCAGTCCGGAGGATGTCCCGTGGCGTCGACGCAGGAGGATCCCGTGGTTCAGAGGGAGGCCCGCCGATCATTACACTGAGGATGGACAGCCGATTTGCCGCCGTTGCAGCCAGCCGGGACACGTAACCAGGTACTGTACTTTAAATGGGTCCGACCTGGGGCAAAGGGCCAACCCCCAGGCATAAGGTCATCAGGCCCATCTAATTTGCGTGATAAGTACGTAGGGGGACGCCCGATTTTACCCGTAGTGCAGGACGGTATCCCCATGAGTGCACTGCTGGACACCAGGTCCCAAGTGACTACCATCCCCTATGTACTTTTCACGCAGTACTGGAGTGACACTGATATAACTCGTTATCCAGACGATGACTTGAGCATCATCGCCAGCAATGGTCAACCCGTGCCGCAGGTGGGGTTCAGAGAGATGACCATTAAGATTGGTAAACTTGAACTGCCGGCACAGGGAGTGATCATTGTGGACATTGACCGTCGAGAAAGTCACCCTAAAATAACCTTGGGTACTAATGTGATTGAAAATTGTCTTTCAGAAGCAATTGTAATTTTGCAGCAGGTGGCGATGAACGCGAGCTCCAGCCAACAGAGGGTCCTCCAGAAGGAGATAAGAGCCCTGATGAGATGGCAACAGGTAGAACTGTCTGGTGGTGAGATCGGTAGCGTGAGGATGAGCGACCCGTTCCCCATTGCCATGCCCCCCAAAAGTGAAATGATCTGGTGTCGGACTGCAATCGGGTTAAGAGGGAGAGACTACCAAGCCATGGTAGAACCCGTGTACTCAGACAGCAGGCCCACCATTTTGACAGCCCGGGGGGTGGTCGATGTCCGCCATGGAAGGGTGCCCGTCCGGATCTTAAACATTGGGGAAAGGGAAGTACACAAGCTGCCAGACCTGATAGACTTATACAACCATATCCCGGTGAATGCTACAAATTGCACCCCGGCTTACCTGATGAGGGCAAGACCAGGTAAGCTGCCGATAGACCTGGAGATGGGAGTCCTCCCCACCTCCCCAGACGCGGACTGGGATACGGAACGGCGGCTACAGTACAAGAAGGTACAGGAGAGTGTGGAGAGGAGTCTGGCTCAAGCGAGAGAAAAGCAAGAGAGGCTCTTCAACCAACACGCCCCTGCTGGTCCTGGAACCTGGGGAGCAGGTCCTGAAGCGGAAGAGAAGGCTTCACAAGCTAGATGACCAGTGGGAGAGCGACCCGTACACAGTACTGCAGTCCAACCACAACAACCCGAAGGTATGTGTAATTACCAAGGATGGAGGAGAAACCACTAGCACCGTCTCCAGAGACCACCTAAAAAGGTGCCCCAAGCAACTACAGAGTGCAGGAGAAGATCAAGATGACCTTGAACCCGCAGAAGACAAGAAAGAAATGATCAGCACAGTTCTTGGAGAGTTCCCCCGGTCCTGGACTCGGATAAATGATGCAATAGTGGTACCCGTCCTACACTTCCTTCAACCAACCCAGCAGGAACCTACAGGAGAGCAGGAGGAATCAGAAGACGAAGCAGCCCTAGAGGCAGAAGAACCCATGCCAGCAACCCAGGAGAGTCAACCCTCTGCTGACAGTGAGCCTGCCATACCTGCGGTAAGCCAAAGGACCCGCAGATAGCTGCCTGCACTGCCTGTAAACCCAGCTAGTAGCTGTACCCTGAATGCTAGTGGGGAAAGTCAGGTTAGACCACCACCAGACAGTGGGTTACGCAGGTCAACCCGGAGCACTAGGGGGCAAATACCAGCTCGCTGGAAGATCTAAATGCTGTATATTGTAAATGTTTTATGTTTGTTGCCTGGTTGCTAATTATGTTTTTCCAGTCTTTCTAGTTCATGGACTAACAGGTTATGGACGCTGAATAACCGGAACTGTCTTGTAGATAGTTGCACTTGGTGCCCTCTTTCGAAGATGGCCAAGGAAGAAAAATCTATCCGGTGTGGCCTCCTTGTGGCCTCCTTGTGGCCCAAAGTAGAGAGCTCAGCCTTGTCGCCACGCCCAAGGCGAGGAACTTGGGGTTTATGGAAACAGGTCCCCACACCGTGGAAAACTTCACACCTTGTTGGGTGACATGGACACCCGGTCACGGAAGCGCCGTGACCTCAAGGACAAAATATACTTGTATATATGTTATGTTGTCATTTATACCATGTATTTGTGTTTCCTGTTTAGTCCGGAGTACTAAATTTTACTAGGGGAGAATGTGTCACCCCAGGCCTGGATGCCACAAACAATAATCTGTGTCTGAGAGCAGGAGGGAGGTCCCCTGGTTAGGGACAATTAGCATACAGCACCTCCTGTCCCAGGCCAGCAGGGGGAGCTGGCTGCCCCTATAAAAGCTGGAACTGGGGGCAGGGTTAGAGAGAACTGGAAGACCTAGCTCAGGAGTGAGACTAGTCCCAGAGAACGAGGGACAGTTCAGCTGTAGCTGAGGAGTCCGTGAGGCAGAGGAGAAACTGCAAGCCAGGGACAGAGGTGACGAGAGCCAGTCCTGGAAGAGAACCAATCTACCGGGCATTGGGGTCCGGGGCTGTCAGGGTTACAAGCCCAGCAGCAGAGAACCAACCTGCGAGGGATTTCAGGTCCCTTGGCCTAAGAAGCCTGGAGGCTCCGCCACACAGAGGGACCAGTACAGCGAGGAGCAAGCAACAGGTACCCAAGTCCCTAGTCGCATGCCATACAGGCGAGAAGTACACGGCCAGCTCAGGGACGTGGGCTATTACACCACGAAAAGGGGGATAGTCAGAAAGAGCATAGAGAGAACGGTAGGCCTACACACTCACCCTGACCAGTGGGGCTCGCCCGAATGCTCTCAGACACCCAGGCCCATTCCTAACCGGTACTGTTGGGTCATTAATAATATCTACAATAAAGACCCTGAACTGTTTGAAGCGGACTCTGAACTCTTACTATTGCGGCCTGCACTATCACCCCCAACATCCACCTACACTGCCCTGAGGCTACACTCTTCCCGTGGGGAGTTATCCTACACCTGTGCTGCACACCAACACCAGCCTCAGCAGTCTGCCTCGCAGCGGCGGTTATCCCTGACCGCAATCCACGGGTGGCGTAGTCGGACATTCAAAACACTGATAAATAGACTGCCACCATTTGGTCTGACCACCCTGAGCCACGGGATCGGGTTGCCACTACTACCCCCATCAGCACCGTACACTAGAAGGCCCGGTTCCGTGTACCCCATGGCCCAGGGGGCGAGTCATGTGCATCAAATTATACATACACATATGGGGCAGTGGGGCTTCATACTATATACAGCTGCTTCTCACAAAATTAGAATATCATCAAAAGTTAGTTTATTTCAGTTCTTCAATGCAAAAAGTGAAACTCCTATATTATATAGAGTCATTACACACAGAGGGATCTATTATATAGAGTCATTACACCGAGGGATCTATTATATAGAGTCATTACACACAGAGGGATCTATTATATAGAGTCATTACACACAGAGGGATCTATTATATAGAGTCATTACACACAGAGGGATCTATTATATAGAGTCATTACACACAGAGGGATCTATTATATAGAGTCATTACACACAGAGGGATCTATTATATAGAGTCATTACACACAGAGGGATCTATTATATAGAGTCATTACACACAGAGGGATCTATTATATAGAGTCATTACACACAGAGGGATCTATTATATAGAGTCTTTACACACAGAGGGATCTATTATATAGAGTCATTACACACAGAGGGATCTATTTTAAGTGTTTATTTCTGTTAATGTTGATGATTATGGCTTACAGCCAATGAAAACACAAACGTCATTATCTCAGTAAATTAGAATACTTCATAACAACAGCTTGAAAAATGTTTTTAAAATCCGAAAAGTTGGCCTACTGAAATGTATGTTTAGTAAATGCCCTCAATACTTGTTCGGGCTCCTCGTGCATCAATTACTGCATCAATGCGGCAATGTGGCATGGAGGGATCAGCCTGTGGCACTGCTGAGGTGTTATGGAAGCCCAGGTGGCTTTGATAGCAGCCTTCAGCTCATCTGTATTGTGGGGTCTGGGGTCTCATCTTCCTCTTGACAATACCCCATAGATTCTCTATAATAGATTCTCTATGGGGTAAAGGTCAGGCGAGTTTGCTGCCAATCAAGCACAGTGATACTGTTGTGTGTAAACCGGGTATTGGTACTTTTGGCCGTGTGGACAGGGGCCAAGTCCTACTGGAGAATGACATTTCCATCTCCATAAAGCTTGTGGGCAGAGTGAAGCATGAAGTGCTGTAAAATGTCCTGGTAGACGGCTGCGCTGACTTTGGTCTTGATAAAACACAGTGGACCTCCACCAGCAGATGACATGGCCCCCCCAAACCATCACTGATTGTGGATACTTCACACTAGACCTCCAGCAGCTTGGATTGTGGCCTCTCCACTCTTCCTCCAGACTCTGGGACCTTGATTTCCAAATGAAATGCAAAATTTACTTTTCATCTGAAAACAACACCTTGGGCCACTGAGCATCAGTCCAGGTCTTTTTCTCTTTGGCCCAGGTAAGACGCTTCTGGCGTTGTCTATTGGTCATGAGGGGCTTGACACAAGCAATGCGACACTTGTAGCCCATGTCCTGGATACGTCTGTGTGTGGTGGCTCTTGAAACAATGACTCCAGCAGCAGTCCACTCCTTGTGAATCTCCCCCAAATTTTTGAATGGCCTTTTCTTAGCAATCCTTTCAAGGCTGCGGTTATCCCAGTTGCTTGTGCACCTTTTTCTACCACACTTTTTCCTTCCACGTCCATTAATATGCTCAGATACAGCACTCTGTGAACAGCTGCTTCTTTAGCAATGACCTTTTGTGGCTTACCCTCCTTGAGGAGTGTGTCAATGACTGCCTTCTGGACATCTGTCAAGTCAGCAGTCTTGCCCATGATTGTGGAGCCTACTGAAACTGACTAAGGGACCTTTTTAAATGCTTAGGAAGCCTTTGCAGGTGTTTCTTGTTAATTCTAATTTACTGAGATAATGACTTTTGTGTTTTCATTGGCTGTAAGCCATAATCATCAACATTAGCAGAAATAAACACTTAAAACAGATCACTCTGTTTGTAATGACTCTGTATAATATATGAGTTTCACTTTTTGGATTTAAGAACTGAAATAAATTCACTTTTTGATGATATTCTAATTTTCTGAGAAGCACCTGTATGTAGCAGTGCGGCAATTATACTATATACAGTCAGGAGTATAAGTACTTGATACACTGACAATTTCGAAAGTTTTTCCACCTACAAAGAATGAAAAGGTCTGTTTTGTTCTACTTAACTGCTGCAACTTGGACCTTTAACAGGATTTATATTTCACCTATGAGAAAGCATACTATGTGTATTTGGCAGATTAACTCAGGCATGTTTATGATAAACTGAATACCTGGATTGGAGTCCTATTTGTATACAGAATATTGACTATTAATGCTGGCAGAGTAAGTCTTGGGCTATATTCACACTAGGTGTTTTTTTCTGCAGCAAAACATAATCTCTTGGCAGGAAAGAAGTAGCGTCAAAAACGCAGGTTTTTGTGTGTTTTTTTGCAGTGGTTCTTGGTGCATTTTTGGTGCGTTTTTCAGGATCCCAAAGTTCAGCTTTGCTTCTGACGCGCCCCCTGGGACATATTCCTTTTTGAGGGGAATACCCGGCACCGGATCAGATGGGGGGTTGTAGTCTCCGAGCGGCTGTGACCCGGTCCCGTGCCCAGGGCGTCAAGCTCAGTGTGATGTGGCAGTTCTACAGATGTTACTAAAGTTCTTTTGTGTCGACTACGCCACCCGTTGTGATGCGGTCACTGTGGCCGCCGCTGCAGCAGGGTCCGCTGAGGCTGATGGTGGGTGCGCAGCTTGGTGGGATAACCCCCAACGGGAGGGGTATAGCCTCAGAGGGGACAGGCGCAGAGGATGGGGGTTGTGGTGGTGTAGTGCAGACGGCAGTGAAGACAGAGTCGGGTTGTGCAGTTAAGGGTGTTTACTTACTGCAGATGTTGTACTGGTCACTCCAGCTGCTAGTGACCACCCGAGCCGTGCTGCGTCCACCAGGTCCTGGATCCAGCCAACCCCCAAACAAGTCCGGAGCGTGGCCCTGAGCTCTCTTTCTGTCCCGTTCTCTGGCCGTCCCCACCAGTAATCCACCTAGGTCCAGCTCCCTCGGGCCTTCTGTTGGGACACCCTTGGCCTTGGGTTCCCTGACCCTTCATGTGGTGTGCCTTCGGGGTGGATGTGATGGGTGACCGTGACAAACGCTGCCCACGGTCTCCGGTCTCTGGCTGGGGTGTGTTTTCTGCCCCCACCAGCTTGGGTTCCGGTACCCTGTGCCGACTCCTCACCCAGTGCTTTAATTTGGGTTCTTGGGTCCTCTCTGTTTTCCCCTCTGGGTACTCCTTCTCTGCTCCTCTCTCACTCAGGGTCTCTCTCTTGCTGCAGGCTGACTTCCTCTCTGCTTGCTGTCTGCTCCTCTGCAGCTGTCTTGTTCTCTGCATCTGACTCTCTGCGTCTGACCCTGATTCTAGTTGGTGCCCACCTTATATATCCCTCTATGTGTGAGCTCAGGTGACCAGCACCCAATGAGCTCCTAACTTTACCCAGGCTGCTCCCCCTATCTGCCCCTACACTACATGGGATGTACCACCCCCCTCCCACTCCAGCCAGGAACAGACTCGGTCGTACCTGCACATTTCTAAGTGGGAGTACCGTCGGCCTGTTCCTCGGAAATGGGATGTGTGTAGTGCATGCAGCCTACCGAGCTCAGTTCCACACTCCATCCTTACCCGGGAGTGGAATATCACACCTCTGGGTTGAGGTGCAATACCCCTGTAGCAGCCGAATCCTCAGGGTGCTACACTTCCACCATAGACACATGAAAACAGGTCACCATTGCAAGACATATGTTCATGAAAAAGTACACATTACAAATGTAACAGGGGGGTGAATTGGTCTGGAATGATTTATCTAAGACCCTGGCAGTTCATTGAATTTGTAGGACACTATTTACTTTCACATTATGGTTTGCCATTGAGTTGCTCAGGCATTGTTCATTTTCACACCTCCCTGGGCCACACGTGTTGTTCAATCTCACACCTAGCTCAACCAATGTTTACTTTGTAGGCATCACTAATTTAATTAAACTGTAATAATCCAAGCTGCTATCTCAGGTGACCAAGACAAGATGGTTTAAACTTGGGAAAATCACAAGAATAAATGTGTGTCGCATACTTGCTTTTTTCATTAAAAACGCAGCAAAATGTTCACATTAGGCTTTTTTTCAGCATTTTTTTCCACCACCCTTTTTTTTAATGGGTGAAAAACGCTGAAACAAGTGACATACTCTATTGCAAAAAGCCATAGAAAGCACAAAATACTGAGGACAAATAAGCAAGCTTTGTGCATGAGATTTCGGAAATCTCATAGACTTTGTTGGTACTGTAAAACGCAGCTGAAAATTTGCATAAAAAGCCCGCTAAAAAAAGTCTAGTGTGAATATAGCCTTGTATAACAGTTCGCCAATGAGTTAGGATATATGACCACGATGCAGAAATGCTGCGGATTTTTCCTAAGCGTTTCTGCATCTCCCTGGGTTGTCAAGCGCTTTGCCAAGTGATTTTAGCATCACTTGGAAAAGTGCTTGACAACTTGGTCACACTATATAATTCCATGCAACCGACTAAATGGCGTCATGGAAGGTCCTTTTACCAACGCGAGCAGCAGAAGAGCCAGCAGCACCGCCGGGAGCAGACAGGGGCCATCAGAAGGTAAGTATATGTTTATTTTTTATTTTAATTCTATTTTAACTACAGGTACTATGGTACCCGGGTCTGGAGGAGAGTCTCTTCATCTCCAGACCCGGGTACCATCCACGCATTGAGTCGCATAATATCCACATGTGTATTTGTAGTCATGCGGATGTTATGCGTTCCAATGCAAGTCAATGGCGGCTAAATCGCAGCGACTCTGCAAAATTAAAGGACGTGCTTCGGATTTTTCCGCAATGATAATCCTCAGCGGAAATCTCCGCGGCATGTGCACAGCACATGCGGATTATCATTGGGGACCATTGCAGACCTATCACCAAGCGTTTTTTAAGTGTTTCCGCGGCTGAAGTTACGCTGCAGAAACGCCTAAAAAACGCATAGTGGGCACACAGCCTTAAAAGTTCTATGGTGAAGAAAAACACGTGAGATAATAAATACTAAATATACAATATTTCCCATAATATGACTGAGGATATTTTTAGGGTGTATTCACTGTTCTTTCTTCTGCAGCAAAAATGCTGTGTTTTACAGTACCATCTTAGTGAATGACATTTCTGAAATCTCATTCACATGCTGTTTTTTTTGCATTTTTTTTAAATCTGCAGCTTGTCAAGTCTTTCAGAGGTTTTGCAGCATTTTTCACCCATGCAAATGAATGGAAAAAAAAAACACAAGTAAAAACACCTGAATTTTAAGCAGCGTTTTTCCTGCCACCTTTGATTTTTGAGGTAGAAAAAAAATACTGCCAAAATCCAACTTGTGAACACACCTTTATCCTGGTTGTGTTCTAATTGGATATAAAATAGAACGGCCATGATAACATGGGTAGTTAATTGTATGGTGTTTTCACTTTATATAATACCAGGCCGCATTCTATTTGCGCAGAGCTGCTCCCTGAAGATTCTATCACAAGATTCCGTGATGACATCACAGGTGATGGTGACATCACTGCTCACAGTCGCTATATATACAATGCACATAGGCTCACCCGTGCCTTTCTTGGCTCTATAGTGACTGATAGCACTTGCAGTTTTTCACTATGGCTGGAATTGTTTTGGACATTCCTCAGGTAAAAGCACTATTGTTGATCCTTATGATCAATCGTCCTAACAGTGTGCTTCTACCACCCGATGGCGTCCTCAGCTTCACTCACCGGCTGGTGATGGAGCTAGTAAAGGATTGCCTGACCAAACACCGACAACGTCGTCTAACGTCAGACTATCTGACGGATTTACTTCAGAACATCAGGACATTACTACACCAGGTAAGTGGCGGACACTCTGCACAGAACATCTCAATATTAATAGATAATAATGGAGGGATAGAAGCTTTTTCTTCTAATATATCGTATTTTGCAGACCATAAGACGCACCAAAAATTTTTGGGAGGTAAATAGGAAAAACATTTATTATAATAAAATGGGGGTCTGTCTTATAGTCCTGTCTTATAGTCCGAATTTTCGGTTGCTTACTGAGGGGGGTGGTGGCAGTGGAGCGAGGTCACAGGAGGCAGAGTCGCTGCTGCAGGAAGTTGGCAGTAGGAGTGGGGCACTGCTGCGGGCCCCAAGCTGGGAGGAGCGGGGTGCCCAGAAGGTGCGAGGCTGCGGGCCCTGGGCTTCAAGGAAATGTTAGCGGTAATTCAGGAGGGGAGGCCCTGCTCTGCTTATTGATTTCTCTGCAGTGGGCTTCAAGAAGTAGGCTGCTGGAGATGGCCAATACGCAGATTGAGATCTCAGCTCCTCATTGAGCCGAGATCTAAATCTGCACATGCACTGCCTCCAGCGGCCATTTGCCTGAAGCCCACCGCCAGAAATTCAATGGGCAGAGCGGAGACTCCCCTCCTAAATCACCGCTAACATTTCCTTGAAGCCCAGGGCCCGCAGCCTCGCACCTCCTGGATACCCCGCTCCTCCCAGCTCGGGGCCCGCAGCAGCGCCCCACTTCTACTGCCGGCTTCCTACAGCAGTGACCCTACCTCCTGTGACCTCACTCCACCACAGCCACCCCCCTGGTAAGCTACATTCAGACAATTATTTTTATTAATAATCTGTCTGATATGCTGGGGTGGAGAGTTCCAGAGTAGGGGGGATGCACGGGAGAAATCTTGTATGCGATTGTGGGAAGAGGAGATAAGAGGGGAGTAGAGAAGAAGATCTTGTGAGGATCGGAGGTTGCGTGCAGGTAAGTACCGGGAGACTAGGTCACAGATATATGGAGGAGACAGGTTGTGGGTGGCTTTGCATGCCAAGGTTAGGGTCTTGAACTGGAGTCTCTGGGTAATGTGGAGCCAGTGAAGGGATTGGCGGAGCGAGGGGAAAAGCCAGGGAATAGCGGGGGGACAGGTGGATTAGTCAGACAGCAGAGTTTAGGATAGATTGGAGGGGTGCGAGAGTGTTAGAAGGGAGGTCAAACATTTTTTAAAAAAAGGCATCTTATATTCCAAAAAATACGGTAAAACACAACGAGTCCCCAAATACAGTATGTAGTCATTGTATCTGCAGACAGAGAACCGATGTCACATACAATTTCCGCCTCCATTCTGATCGCTCTCATCTCAAAATTCTCCTTTCCATTTTTCCTTCTTTATAGGCTGAAGAAAGATCTCAGACTGAAGATTTGGCTGTCTTTAAAGAACTGGCCGAAAAAGTCCTGTCTCTACTAGAACGCTCATTGGAACGCCCGGTAAGGATCAATATTAATAGACGTATCTTAATCCACCGTATCTGAGGAGACTTTCTGAGAAAAGGTCTGAAGATGGCGCGGGATTTGTATCGTTACAATTGGTGCATCTGTAAATGTTGGTTTAGTCCTTCATGATTTATGTATTTGGTGATTTAGTGAAATCTTCCACATATTAATTATATATATTATATCTATCAGGAAACAACAGGAGGCGACGCCAAATATGGGCAAAATGTGACCCCGAAAATCCCTGACCCTAATAGGAGTCAGCCGGAGCTGAACAGCGATCTGATTACAGGTGAGCGATCACCCGACCTTCTACAAGGAATGTCCAGATATTACAGAGGACGGAGGATAATGTTAGATTTACTCTCTACTCTGTGTAATGGGAACCTGGCAGCACATTGTTACATATAGAAGTAGTGGTGTGACGGTATAGGCCATTGTCCCCTAATAATAATTGTTTGTAGAAATCCAATGTGCCAGTCAGGAGAAATGTAAAGTAGACACCATATACAAATCAGAATGGAAGTGCGCTGGGGGCGTGAAAGAAGAAATCCAAGTGCAGTGACACGCCCCCAGTGCACTTCCAGGCTAATTTGCAAATCTCTCCTATGTTTCAGCTCTCTTACCATCACTCGTATGTGCAGCGTGGGTGGGGGCTTCATGTGATGGAGGGTCCATTCTGCAGTGCTATAGCAAGTAACATGAAATAAATTAAATTTAAATTGCATTACTGCTCTAGAAAATGGGAAAAAACTAAGATACTGAGCACATAATTTGGCCAATGCATGAATGCCCAGCAGCCAATGACAAGGCGATCTTTGTGTTGGAATCCTCTCCTAATGTGAATCCTCTCCTAGGCTGAAGCCTACATTTATATGGGTAGGTAGGATCCTGTTGTAATTAAAACCACCCGGGGCTGATGGGTGGAGATAGGTTCCCAGCAAAAAAGGTCGCCTTGCCGTGACTGCTGGGCATGCACCCAGCAAAAGAAGGTCGCCTTGCCGTGGCTGCTAGGCATGCACCCAGCAAAAGAAGGTCGCCTTGTCGTGACTGCTGGGCATGCACCCAGCAAAAGAAGGTCGCCTTGTCGTGACTGCTGGGCATGAACCCAGCAAAAGAAGGTCGTCTTGCCGTGACTGCTGGGCATGCACCCAGCAAAAAAAAAGGTCACCTTACCGTGGCTACTGGGCATGCACCCAGAAAAAGAAGGTCGCCTTGCCGTAGCTGCTGGCCATGCATGAATTGGCCAAATTATGCGCTAAGTATCTTCCTTTTATCCTATTTTCTACAGCAGTAATGCAATTCAAATTTCATTTATTTCATGTTTACATGCTATAGCGTTACAGAGTGCAACTTTGTTAGTTATGTATTTGGATGGCTACTCTTAGTATGCACCTGTTCACACCCATTTTCTTTTCGGAAGTGATGGTCAGTCTTTTGTTATTTATGAAGGGGTTCCTCCATCATTTACATTACATTTATCTATGGATTCCCCGTATATTCTCATATTTAGAATCCCCATATAACGAGTATTAATCCAATTTACAGACATCTTGTCATTTCTCCGTTATATTGCTGTATTATCTATGTAGGAATAATATCCTCTAATACATTTCATTTCTTCATCATTATTTTAGAAACAACTGAGCTGTCGAATCCTAACAATGGAATTAGTGAGATCCCGGAGATCCAAGAATCCGTAAGTATCATAGAGGGGGATGCGTGTGTGTCATCAGATCATGGGGTGTGAATGACTCGTCCAGTATTATCCCCCATACAACCATGGGACGTCTCTATTCTAAGTGTAGATGACCCTATGGTGTTAATTACATTTGAATTACAGGGAATCTGTCACCAGGTTTATGCTATTTGGTCTGAGAGAAGCATGATGCAGGGACAGAGACCCTGATTCCATGTGTTGATTACTTTACTCGGTGAAGCAGTTGTGATAAAATCACTATTTTTTTCTGCTGCAGAGCTCTGAATGCTGAGTCTTGTATAACCCTGCCCACACCATTGATTGGCAGCTTTCTGTGTACACTGTGCATAGGCAGAAAGCTGCTAATCAGTGGTGGAGGCAGGGGTACAGAGCAATAGGACTACCTGGCTAGACAGATAGTCTTCTAGTGATAATCTACTGATTTTATTGAAACAGCCACACACAGCCTAGTAAGTAACACATCACTGGAATCAGGGTCTCTGCCCCTACATCATGGTGCTTTCAGAATACTTAGCAAACACCTGGTGACAGATTACCTGTAAGTCCTCCTCTGTGTGATCTCCCACATTATCCAGAATGTTATAGTAATGTATGATGACCGTTGCAGGGCGGCTCCAGGATTTCGTGGGCCCTGGGCGAAAGAGTCTCAGTGGCCCCTTTAACACATACCACGATTCATGATGCACAGATACCGCAGATAAATTTATATATATATATATATATATATATATATATATATATATATATATATAGTACAAGCCCGAAGATTTCACTTCTTACATTACATGAGCGATATCTATTGTAAATTCCACAATAACTCAGAAAGCGGCGAATCCTCACAGCTCACAGTGCAGACCGGACAGTAATGTCCTCCACACAGTATAATGGCACCACATAGTCCTCTATACCGTATTATGAGCTCCATATATTGCTCCATATAGAATAATGGACCCAATAAAATGCTCCATGCAGGCTGTGCCCCCATATAATGCCCCATGCAGGCTGTGACCCCACACATAATGCCCCATGCAGGCTGTGCCCCCCACATAATGCCCCATGCAGGCTTTGACCCCCCACATAATGCTCCATGCAGGCTGTGACCCCCACATAATGCCCCATGCAGGCTTTGACCCCCCACATAATGCCACATGCAGGCTGTGCCCCCTCCACATAATGCCCCATGCAGGATATCCCCCCCACATAATGGCCCATGCAGGATGTCACCCCCCATATATTTCCCCATGCAGAATGTCCCTCCCACATAATGCCCCATGCAGGCTGTGCCCCTCACATAATGCCCCATGCAGGCTGTGCCCCCCCACATAATGGCCCATGCAGGATGTCACCCCCCATATAATTCCCCATGCAGGATGTCCCCTCCACATAATGCCCCATGTAGGATGTCCCACCCCACATAATGCCCCATGCAGGATGTCCCCCACACATAATGCCCCATGCAGGATATCCCCCCCACATAATGCCCCATGCAGGATGTCACCCCCCATATAATTCCCCATGCAGGATGTCCCCCCACATAATGCTCCATGCAGGATGTCCCACCCCACATAATGGCCCATACAGGATGTCACCCCCCATATAATGCCCCATGCAGGATGTCACCCCCCCATATAATGCCCCATGCAGGATGTCCCCCCAACACATACTGCCCCATGTAGGATGTCACCTCTCACCCCATATATTGCCCCATGCAGGATGTCACCTCTCACCCCATATAATGCCCCATGCAGGATGTCACTTCTCCCCCCATATAATACCCCATGCAGGATGTCACTCCCCCCATATAATGCCCCATGCAGGATGTCACCCCCCATATAATGCCCCATGCAGAATGTCACCTCTCACCCCATATAAAGCCCTATGCTGGATGTCACTTCCCCCCCCATATAATGACCCATGCAGGATGTCACTTCTCCCCCTCATATAATACCCCATGCAGGATGTCACCCCCCTATATAATGGCCCATGCAGGATGTCACCCCCCATATAATTCCCCATGCAGGATGTTCCCTCCACATAATGCCCCATGCAGGATGTCCCACCCCACATAATGCCCCATGCATAATGGCCCATGCAGGATGTCACCCCCCATATAATTCCCCATGCAGAATGTCCCTCCCACATAATGCCCCATGCAGGCTGTGCCCCCCACATAATGCCCCATGCAGGATATCCCCCCCACATAATGGCCCATGCAGGATGTCACCCCCCATATAATTCCCCATGCAGAATGTCCCTCCCACATAATGCCCCATGCAGGCTGTGCCCCCCACATAATGCCCCATGCAGGCTGTGCCCCCCCACATAATGGCCCATGCAGGATGTCACTTCTCCCCCTCATATAATACCCCATGCAGGATGTCACCCCCCTATATAATGGCCCATGCAGGATGTCACCCCCCATATAATTCCTCATGCAGGATGTCCCCTCCACATAATGCCCTATGCAGGATGTCCCACCCCACATAATGCCCCATGCAGGATGTCCCCAACACATAATGCCCCATGCAGGATATCCCCCCCACATAATGCTCCATGCAGGATGTCATCCCCCATATAATTCCCCATGCAGGATGTCCCCCCACATAATGCTCCATGTAGGATGTCCCACCCCAAATAATGGCCCATACAGGATGTCACCCCCCATATAATGCCCCATGCAGGATGTCACCCCCCCATATAATGCCCCATGCAGGATGTCCCCCCAACACACACTGCCCCATGTAGGATGTCACCTCTCACCCCATATATTGCCCCATGCAGGATGTCACCTCTTACCCCATATAATGCCCCATGCAGGATGTCACTTCTCCCCCCATATAATACCCCATGCAGGATGTCACTCCCACCATATAATTCCCCATGCAGGATGTCACCCCCCATGTAATGCCCCATGCAGAATGTCACCTCTCACCCCATATAAAGCCCTATGCTGGATGTCACTCCCCCCCATATAATGACCCATGCAGGATGTCACTTCTCCCCTCATATAATACCCCATGCAGGATGTCACCCCCCTATATAATGCCCCATGCAGGATGTCCCCCCCATATAATGCCTCATGTAGGATGTCACCTCTCACCCCATATAATGCCCCATGCAGGATGTCACTCCCCCCCATATAATGCCCCATGCAGGATGTCACTTCTCCCCCTCATATAATACCCCACGCAGGATGTCCCTGCCTCCCCCCCATATAATGCCCCATGCAGGATGTCACTTCTCCCCCCATATAATGCCCCATACCTCCATACATAAAAAAAAAAAATCAAATGCTCACCTCACTGCTCACCAGCTGTGGAGAGGTAAGTATTGTGCCGGCTGTGGTCCAGGGCAAGCATTGGGGGGGGAGGAGCAATCCCCACTAGCTGGCGCTGGCACCACTCTCCTCTGCTCACCGGTCCCATAGCACGCCAGGGTGCCCGACAGCAAGTGGGCCCCTCGCCTACTCAGGGCCCCGGCACTTGCCTGGGTGTGCAGGGTGCTAGCGCCAGGTCTGCAGAGCGTCCGGTTTGTATCCTCCCAACATCATATCAGTGTAAATCATCTGGGACATAATATGGGGGGAGAAGTTTTTGCATCTGTAACTTTTTTCCTGCATCTTCAATAAATCAGTATTATTTCTTATTCTTTTATAGAGCGTGATGGATTCATTGGTTCCGGCGAGAAAGCCGCATATGAGCGACTATGAAACTTCCAAACTCATCAGCAGTGGAAATTTTGGGTGAGATTTCTGTTTCCATAATCCACATTTCTCAGGGTTCCCTATGACAATGCTTCTGCCCCTGCACTCTGCCATTCAGTGTTATCATAGGGAAATTATATGATCTGTAGCAAATCAAACTGTAAGGAAAGCGATTTAAATAATATAATTACATATAATATAATATATAATAATATAATATTATTACATTCGCCTGTGCTAGACCCTCATCTGTTCTTATGCTGCCTCCTCCACCTGAGCTTTTCTGCTCTCCACTTTGATCTTTGTTTTGATGGGGGGGCTCCATTATGAAGCTGATCAGAGAAGTTGGCTACACATGGTCACATGAAGGGTGACACCATATTGACGTCAATGACATCTACACCCTCCACCATGACCATGTGGGCCCAATCACTGGCCTCAGCAGCAGAAGAGAGCCCTGGAGCACATTCATTTTGGGCCAATTTTATTTGCACTAAATTGTATTTGGTCAGTTATAGCGAATCTGCCCAATGAGAATTTCGATAGATTCTCGTATCTATAATGTGACCTGGGTGATGGCTCCGGCAGAAGTGGCATTGTGGAGACCTCCCATAGGTGATCTATGTAGTGCTATTTTATGTATTTCTAGATGTGGATTTATAGTGGCGGCCAGACTTCTAGTATTAAACATATGCAAATTGTCTCTTCAGAGAGGAAGCAAACTAGAACTCCACCTATAGGAAGTAGCAATCCTAAAAGTCAATATCGACCCTTTAACAAGCCTTGTCACATGACTTAGGATAATAGCCAAAACCAAAATCTCAATTTGCAGGAACTGTGTTCTGAGGTACTGCCCCTCTTCAGTGCAAAGTGTGAATGGTTTGACTGGGTGAGAGGTGTCTGACCGGTATCCAAGGGGTTGACGTTTCTCCTTGCGGACATGAGGAGATTTTTAAGCCGCAATGCTCCTCTGGGAAATAGGATTGCTACTTCCTATAGGTGGCACTAGGGTGCTAGTTCTCTTCCTCTCTGAAAAGAGACAATTTGCATATTTCCCAGAAGAGCATTGCAGCTTAAAAGTCTCCTCACCTTGACATGCTTAACATGGCTTTTTCTGCAAGGAGAACCGTTACCGCTTGGATCCCGGTCAGATGCCTCTCACCCAGCCAAACCATATCTCACACTTTGCACTGATGAGTGCTTGTACCCCAAAACATAGTGTCCGAAAATTGAGATTTTGGTTATGGCTATTATTCCATGTCATGTGATAAGGCTCGTTAAAGGGTCGATATTGACTTTTAGGATTACTACTTCCTATAAGGGGCACTAGAGTTCTAGTTCTCTTCCTCTCTGAAGAGACAATTTGCATATTTCCCAGAGGATCATTGAGGCTTAAAAGTCTCCTCACCTTGACAAGCTTAACATGTCACTCTCCGCAAGGAGAAATGTTACCCCTTGGATACCAGTATTAAACATATAATGATTTCTATAGATGGATTATTAATAAGGATTTATTATAACCGATGGATTCTCCTTCTCTCCAGGGCCGTCTACTTAGTGCATCATAAAGACTCACACCAGACCTTTGCTATGAAGAAAATGGCTAAGCGGAACCTAAATACTGCACAGAGATTGGAATGGGCCTTTTTGGAGAGGGACATCTTAACATTTGCTGATTGTCCCTTTGTGGTCTCCATGCTCTGCTCCTTTCCAACTAGATCTCACCTGTGTATGGTCATGGAGTATGTAGGAGGTAAGACACATCTATTGTATTATATTCAGCCCATGTCTGCTTTCATCTTATCACTGCTCATATCATTAGGACATTGTTGGTTACTTCCCCACAGAGCATTTACTATAGGTTATCTATTACCAAGATGCTCGTAAATTCATTGATCTTGGTGCAGGGGCGCTATGGGGCTCATCAGTCGGAGGGGGTCTGTCGACGCTCGGCAGTGGGCAGCATCCCTCCACCTGTCATCACAATTTCAGCGTTATTTGCTTCTTCAAGGAGGTGGGGCTGGTGGGGGCAAAAATACTGAGTAGGTGGCTAGTAGGGGCCAAAATACTGAAAGGGGGCCGTATGACTAGATATGGGGGGACTGTGAATGCTGAGTGGAGGTCATCATATTAAGTGGGGTGCTGTGGGGGTCCTCACTCTATATGGAGGCCCCCATTCTGTGTGGGGACATGATACTGAGTGGGGAGTTATGCGGACCATTATATTGTGTGAGGGACTGTGGGAACCATTATCCCGAGTGGGAGGGTTGCTGTGGGTGCCATCACACCGAGTAGGGGGTTGTGGCTGGCCTCCTTCTAAGTGGTGGCCTCCTTAGGAGGATTCACTATGGGGATACCATACTCATTGAGTGTGGGTGTGGGCATTTTTGGGAGCATCATACTCTAAAATGGCCATACAAGTTGTATTGCTGGTGAGAACACCAAGCTGCTTCAACAGGGATATAAATATATTTATTTTTTATTTTTTAGGGTGGGGGGCAATTACAACTTTTGATATGGGGTCTTGTGATTTCTATGTACGCCACTATCTGTGTGATCTCCCCAGGATGTTTCCGCTCACTGCTCATTATACATCATGGTTATCTGCTCGTGGTATATCATGGTTATCTTCTGTATAAACCCCTCACCGGTCATATTTCCTTTCTTCTATAGGTGGAGACTGTGGGACCCTTCTAAGCACCAGGGGTCCTTTCTCTGTCCCCATGGCCCGCTTGTACTTTGCAGAGGCGGTACTTGCCGTGGAATACCTGCATAGTTACGGTGTGGTGCACAGAGACCTGAAGCCAGAAAAGTAAGTGCCCCCGTAGTATAATAAAGTGGGGAAAGTTGTCATTTATTATCATTCAGTCTGTGAGGCTAAAACCATCTTCTCTTTTGCAGCCTCCTGATTACATCTACTGGACATATTAAAGTTACCGATTTTGGGATTTCAAAACTTGGTCTAATGATACCGAAAACCAACACCTACAAGGAATTAGCAGTGGACATCTCCAGAGAGTTCCAGGACCGTGAGGTCAGCATCACCTACAAGAACTTAGCTTGTTATTTGCAAATCTCATCACACTATTGTCTCTTCTCTACGTTCTTCCTTTCTAGAGAACTTTTCCACTAATATTTTATCTTCTGCATTGTGTTTTAACGATAATATCTTGTCATAATAATTGTTTCATCGATTCTCATCTCTATGTTCTGTTGGTTTCCAGTTCTGTGGCACCCCATGTTACATAGCCCCAGAGATCATCCTGAAAGAAGGCTATGGAAGACCTGTTGACTGGTGGTCATTGGGGATCATCCTGTATAAATTCCTGCTGGGATGTGTACCATTTGATGCTGATTCCCTCACTGAGCTTTATAAAAGGGTTGTCATTGGTGAGTAGAATAATCCGATCATTGCGTTGATTGGTTACATTTGTTTAGTTATTTCCTTTGCTTTATGTTACAGTCCAGTAAAGAGGTTTTATTTTCTGTAATTTTCTATGTAACAGGAGAACTAATTTGGAATTGTGATCGCGCTCCACCCCTGGATGCTCAGAATCTCATCACTGAGCTGCTCAGAAGAAATCCTGTGCGTAGACTTGGGACAGGTAACAGATATACTAGTATTAATATTCCCTTATTAGACCAAGGACATATCGCTCATGTCCATGAAGATCAGCATTTCTCTATCAGCTCATCTACTGTATTTCTAATTCTCCACACTAAGACTTTCAGTTTATTTCCTTCATGTCGGCTCAGTTTTGTCATTAGTTCAGATTACGATAAACTGTTCAGATATGGAGCCATCCCTGACTATGTCCGCATCACTTTTGTTTTTCTTTTTCTAGGAGGAGCATTTGAGATCAAGGTTCATCCATTCCTGAGTGACTTGGACTTTGACAACATTCTGAGCCAGGAGCTGGAGTATGTTCCTCAGCTTGTTTCAGACGCAGACACCAGCTTATTTATCAGTAAGTAGAAGGAGACGTCATCTAGACTAAGCGACTGTTTGTCTCATCTTCCCTAATATGTGATCATCTGTTCCCATTAATATTAGTGATAAATAGTGACTGTGTTATACTGACAACCTCTAATAATACTTCATTACCTATTTCTTGTAGATCATTCTGATATAAACAAACATCTGGTCTCAAAGGATGAGGAAGGCACAAGTGAGAACAATGAGAGCCTTGACTTCCAAAATTTTACGTCATCTTCTGAAAAGCTTTGTAAAGTAAGTATGTGATTAATAAATCCAAAATATGTAAAAAAAAATAAAAAAAACTCTAAAAGTACATAAAAAAAATATTTTATATCTTATTTTTATCCGTATTTAGCTCTGTACCATCTCTACCAGGATGGTGAACAATGAGGATCCCAATGCCCCTCCAGAGTATACACAAGAAACCAACACAAACATCTCAGAAATGTGAGTAGATTAGAAAGGGTCATTACTGGGAGTTCCAGGCTGATCTATGTACACAACACCAAATATAGGACATAAATAACAGAATATCAAATGCAGCATTCACCGCTTCATGGTTAACGGTCATTGTACTTTTGGCTTCAGAAAATGCAGAAGATAACAGCCCATAATTGTGGCAGGTCATGCATTTTTAGCACTGCCTACTCTGTAGGAGAGCTGTAGTATTACTTGCCAGACATTCTTGGTAGTTGTGTTCTGATCCATGGAAGGTAGTTTGGAGCAGAAAACCTTCCCCACTATGACAGTCATATGTCCTATTAGGCCTTATAGTCAGTGTTCTTATAGTGAGACAACCCATTTTATACTGTGTTTACTTACGATTTACATGTTTTTCTTCTTCAAACAGGCAGAAAGAATCTGTTCCTGTATGTAATACAGACGATGCTGTTACCATCTTGCCACCCTCGTCCCCATTGCCAGGTATGTACATGTCTACAGCACCAACAATGTGAATGTTGACTTCAAGGCTCAAATATTTCCACATGGTTTTTCTGGTCTACTATGTTATCCATGTTTCATGGATCTCAGCTATGTTGACCATGGGTTCGTACTGTATCCCTATTTCCCTAATTTTGTACAGGAGTTTTTTTTCATGTATTCTGTTTATTACGTTGCATCATCTTTTAACCTAGTGAGATATAGCGACTGTGTTATACTGACACCCTCTAACAATCATTCTTTACCTATGTCTTGTAGATCACTCTGATGAAAACAACCATCTGATCTCAGAGGATAAGGAGGGCACAAGTGAGGACGATGAGAACTTTATCTTCCAAATATTTGCATCATCATCTTCTGAGAGGCTTTCTAAAGTAAGTTTGTGATCGATAAATCCAAAATATGTACAAAAAAGGATCTACAAAATGAAAAGGTATATGTATTTAATAACTTATTGTTATCCACATTTAGCACTCTACCACCACTAACGGGATGGTGAACAACGAGGATCCCAAGGCCCCTCCAGAGTGTACACCAGAATCCAACACAAACATCTCAGAAATGTGAGTAGATTATGGGGTCATTACTGGGAGCTCCAGGCTGATATATGTGCACAACACCAAATATAGGACATAAATACCATAATATCAAATGCAGCATCCACCGCCCCATGGTTATGGGTCATTGTGCTTTCAGCTTTCGGAATTGTTGGAGATAACAGCCTATAATTGTGGCCGGTCATGCACTTTTAGTGCTGCCCTCACTGTAGGAGAGATGTAGTATGAAATGCCGGCCATTCTTGGTAGTTGTTTTCCTCTCAGCTCTCTATAAAAGGTAGTCTTGAGCAGAAGACCTTCCCCACTATGACAGTCATATGTCCTACTAGTCCTTATAGTCGGTGTTCTTCTAGTGAGACAACCCTTTTTATATGGAGTTTACTTGAGATTTACATGTTTTTCTTCTTCAAACAGGCAGAAAGTATCTGTTCCTGTATGTAATACAGACAATGCTGTTACCATCTTGCCACCCTCGTCCCCATTGCCAGGTATGTACATGTCTACAGCACCAGCAATGTGAATGTTGACTTCAAGGCTCAAATATTCCCACATGGTTTTATACAATACTATAGGTCTCTTATGTTATCCATATTATGACAAAGCAGATCCTATAAGAAGATATTGTTATTGATTTTTTTTTTAAATTTTTCATCAGAATTTCCATCTCATGAAGAAAGAAAATCGGCAATAAATCTGAGTATGGAGCAACAAAACTCAGAAAATGGAAAAAATGGGAAAAAGAGACGAGGTAAGTGTGAGAATCAACTCCATGTTGTGTGATGTCAGTGAGAATAATTCATGTGGAGTAGATGTCATCTGTCAGTGATGGGATTGTCACATGTATAATTGCTGACAATGACCCCTGACCTCTGTATGATAATATTCCTCTGCCGTCCGGCCACAGTGACTGCACAGCATTATCATGTAATATGGAGTCCCATCACTTACATTATATTTATTTCTCTTGTCATAGGTTCCATCTTCCGCCGGATCTTATCATCCTGCCGGCGTGGATTATCCAGGGCTGCTCGCGCATTTGCATGCTGTCACTGTTGCCCTAAAACCATCTAAAAGACGGGACACCTAAACATCCAGCGCCCTGAAGTCCAGCAGATCCACCATCACTGCTGGAGCTGTATAGAAGGACCTTCACCATCTACCTGTGGCCTTCTGACTGGTCAACCTGGACAAGTTTCAGTAACGCCTCTGTCATCGGGCTCCACGGTATTCATACTGCTCGTCTGACTTGTCATTTACTGATCACCTGGTATCTGACCTCGGCTATCTTCCTGACTTTGATTTAGTCTATTGATAATGTTCACGATTTTATTCATCCCATTATTAATTAAAAAAAGTAAAATCTGTTACTGTTGCTCTGATTCCTTTTTTGTCTTGAATTCACAAATACTTGTAACTCACTAATTGCTCTTCTTCTCACTAAATGTATTTCTCATTATCCTTAATGCAGCAGTCAGTCTCATATTTCTGTCCAGCAGTTACACTGGTGCCTCCACCCTGTACCAGTCATTACACTCATCCACAAACCTCTCCACACTGCTGCACAGTCCTGCATCTCTACCATATCTACACTCCAATGAGCTAATATTAACATCCTCCATAATCAGGACCTCCCACTCTCATGTCCAAGACATTTTCTCTGCTGCACCAGCTGTCAGGAGTGCACTACTGCAGGCAATCAGGTTCATTCCCACTATCAGAGATTTTAAGTGTGCAGTAGAAACAGATTATTTGTGGCAGGACTATCAAATCACCTCACTATTCTAAGTTTTTCCTACAGCACTCAGTAGCACTTAATATTTGTACATATACAGATAATGGTTGGTGACTGGTTCATGCAGCCTTAATTCCACAAAGATAGAAATAAAAGGTCAACATGTTTCATACATCCAAACCATCCTTAATCATGGCAGAAAAACATAATTTTAAGTTCCCACTATGAATATTTGGTGAGATATCACAGCTGTGTATTTCACAGCACAAAGAACGCATCTTACAGATCAGCAAATCACAGTGTGCTGACGCTTAGTGTTGTAGTTTTGAACAACACCATTCATTTTATCATATAATGTGTTGAAAAATGAGAAAAAATGCCAGGTTTGGGTTCCTTCATTTTACAGTGTGTACTGTGTTGTAAAAATAAACTGACAAAATGATTCAGAGTCAGTAGTATGATTACTGTGATACCAAACTTATAAGGTTTATATATATATATATATATATATATATATATATATATATACAGTGTTTAGCATAAATCAGTACACCCAAATAGATTTGTCAGCAAACCTGTAGTTTCCTTTCAGAATCATCATTTTATATGGGATACCATACTACAAAATACTCTCGCAAATTTGAGCCATTGAATGCAAACAAGATTTGGTATTTTGCAGACCCCAAAAAAGTAATTTTCTTAACAAACTCATTCAAGATCATGTTTCAAAAATGAGAACATCCCAGTAACAGTCTTAAGAGAAAAGCTAAGTTTAGACAACAAAATTCTAATTAACAAGAACTGAACCCCAGGTAAGTGTAATTATTCATTAAACAGATGTCCAGCAGACAGGTGTCTGTAAAAGGAAGTTACTTAATAAAGAAAACTCCTTCCCATTTCATGCTATCAGCAATGGCACCACATAGAAGGGAAACGTCACAAAACCTGAGAAAGAAAATAATTTCTTTGCAATAAATGTGAAGTCTACAAGAAGATCAGCAAAACTTTACTTATCAGTCAGAATACTGTAGCAAAAGTGATGCAAAACTATAACAAAGATGGAACTGCAACCATCTTACAGAGAAGTCCAGGCCGACTATGGAAGTTAACACCTAAACAAAAGCGTCCTCTGATGAGAAGGGTAAGTGGCACCACATAGAAGAGAAATGTCACAAGACATTTCTGAGAAAGAAAATAATTTCTTTACAAAAAATGTGAAGTCTACAAGAAGATCAGCAAAGCTTTTCTTATCAGTCAGATGGAAGTTAACATCTAAACAAAAGCATCTTCTGATGAGAAGAAAATCGACAGGCAAATTCATTGCTATTAGCTGAAGAAGTAGAAAGCCAAACTAGGGTGAGTTTTCCATGACACGACACGGTGTACACTGCAAATGAATGGCATTCATGAGTGTCCTCCACAAAGGAAGCCTCTCTCCCTTAAAGCCCATGAACAATAAAAGTCCGTCTACAATTTGCCAGGGTCCATGCTTAAAACTATGAGGACTAC
Organism: Phyllobates terribilis; assembly: GCF_046119375.1. NCBI lineage: Eukaryota > Metazoa > Chordata > Amphibia > Anura > Dendrobatidae > Phyllobates > Phyllobates terribilis. The sequence goes on along the minus strand of NW_027362848.1, from coordinate 2,320,932 downwards.
CGGGACTCTATACTGTGTATGTGCATCTTATGTGTATGTCCGTATTTTATGTTTGTGTGCACTATGTATATGCATACGTTAAAATGTGTATAGAGTATTAGCATGTGCAAATTTTATATGTGTGCCTAATATAAATATACATGGAAATGTATATGTAGGTGGTGCCTGATGGAGGGTGGGGGGCCCAGATAAGAAGTCCTGATTAAGGGCCCTTCACTGTCATTGTCTGCCCCTTATATAAACAGTAAAATCCTCTTTAATAACTGGACTTCCATTGGGGTGGACTTCTCATAGATGGCCAGTAGGCATACTATATTGTGAATCTGGGCATCTCTCACAGAAAATCTGATCTGGATATGAGGGTGGTCTTCTATAAGCGGTGATGTTTTGGAGAGATTTAGGGAAAAGTCCCAATGCTTATCCATCGATCTGGTAATTTGAGTAAAATATTTGTGTTGATAACTGATCACAAAGTCACAAAATATGTAAGATTTGGCATAACCTGGTTCATTTTTCAAAAAGTTATGCTCAATTTTTTTAGCACCAAGTTTTGTTGCTTTTTTGTAGACTTACACTAACTTAGTATATTGTGTGAGAATTAAATGAATTATGAATTAGTTTGCGCATTTTACCACACTCTGGGGGTCCCTGACAGTCCTTCTTTACCGGCCCTGTAGTGATGCCAATGTAAACTTCCAAGTGACCGCGCAGTCAATCATTGTCACGAATGCAGGACAACCTATGATTAGCTAATTTTTGGGAAATCCTTATAACAAAAGGGGATTGAAAATATTTACAATTATTTTAAAAGCATAAAAAAAAAACCAGACCCAATACTTATAATTAGTTTGCTGAAAGTAGTCTAATTAAAGGGAGCTGAAAGGATTAGAGATTATGAACCCGATTCACCAGTGTTTTGCCAGAAAACTGGCATAAAGCTCTTGAAAAGTTGCAAAGTTTTGTGACTTTTCCCATTTTCACATAATTTTAACTTCTTTAAAGCCCAAGACGTACTGATACGTATCTGCGCCCTGGGACTTAAGAGCCTGATACGTATTAGTACATCTTTGCGATCGCGCCCGCACACAGGCTGTGCGGGCGTGATCGCCGCCGGGTGTCAACTGATTGTCACAGCTGACACCCGGTGCTATGTGCTGGGAGAGGTCCCGCACATTAACCCCCGCAATGCTGCGATCGAAGTCGTTCGCAGTATTGCGGGGGCAAGGGGAGGTGATCGGGATAGTCACCTCTCCTGCCGGCGTCCAGCAATGTGTGCCGCGGCTTCCCGGATGTTGCCATGATGACCCGATTCACTGAGGGGTGCAGTTTTAAGAATGGTGTCACTTTTGGGTATTTTCAGTCATAAAGACCCCTCAAAGTGACTTCAAATGTGATGCGGTCCCTAATAAAATGGTTTTGTAAATTTTGTTGGAAAAATGAGAAATCGCTGGTCAATTTTAACCCTTATAGCTCCCTAATAAAAATAAATTTGGGTTCCAAAATTGTGCTGATGTAAAGTAGACATATGGGAAATGTTATTTATTAACTTTTTTTGTGTGACATATCTCTCCGATTTAGGGGCATAAAAATTCAAATTTTGAAAATTTAAAAATTTTCAAAATTTTCGCCAAATATCTGTTTTTTTCACAAATAAACACAAGTGATATCGAAGAAATTTTACCACAATCATAAAGTACAATATGTCATGAAAAAATATTCTCAGAACCAGGGGGATCCGTTGAAGCGTTCCAGAGTAATTACCTCATAAAGTGACAGTGGTCAGAATTGTAAAAATTGGCCTTCTCATTAACGTGCAAACCACTTTGGGTTGTAAAGGGGTTAAGGACTCTACCTGCATATACAGTCATGGCGGAAAGTGCTGGCACCCTTGAAATTGTTTCAGAAAATTACACATGTTTTATTACACGCATGTTTATTTCCTTTGTGTTTATTGGAACAACACAAAAAAACTGAGAAAAAAAAGGCAAATTGGACATAATTTCACACAAAACTCCAAAAATGGGCCGGAATACATATATATATTTTTGATGGGACAACACTGAAGATGCGACACTTTGATACAATGTACAGTAGTCAGTGTACAGCTTGTTTAACTGTAAATTTGGTGTGCCTGCAAAATAACTCAACACACAGCCATTAATGTCTAAACCGCTGGCAACAAAAGTGAGTACACCCCTAAGTGTGTTCTCAGCTGATGTTATTTGTTGGTTTTTCTTTGCATCCCGAACAATTTTCTTGGCAGTTGTGGCTGAAATTTTTGTTGGTCTACCTGACTGTGGTTTGGTTTTTACAGAGCATCTGATTTTCCATTTGTTAATCACAGTTTGAACACTGCAGACTGGCATTATCAATTCCTGGGATATCTTTTTGTATCCCTTGCCTGTGTTATACTCTTTTTGCCTCCCTTTCCTGTGTTATACAGTTCAACTACCTTTTCCCGTAGATCCGTTGATAATTCTTTTGCTTTCCCCATCTCAAAATCCAGAAACGTCAGTGGCTGGATCCCAGAAACTCACTCAGCTTTATGCACACACACTGATTACAAGTGACGCGCCCCTGGGCCTGAGTCGCGCAGCGTTGCGCACGCGGGAGCCTACCCGGAGCCGGATCAGATGGGGGTAGTAGTCTCGTGGCGGTGACCCGGTCCGTGCCCAGGGAGTCAGACTAAGTGGCAGTCTATTAGCAGTAGATGGTGGATGACTACGCCACCCGTTGAATGCAGCTATGGAGCTGCCGCTGCAGGGCAGACCGCTGAGGCCGGTGGAAGGATGGTGCAGCGTGGATGGTATAACCCCCAACGGGAGGGGTATGGCCTCAGGGCAGCCGACGTGGATGATGGGGGTAGCAGGAACCACTCAGAGACGATGCGGTGTAGTTCAGGGTCTTTACTGGTGACAAAGATAGACCCTCCCGGAGAACTTGCTAGCAATCGGGGCCTGGTCAGTCCTTGAGCAGATGGGATCTCCCCTGGCCAGGCGGAGTTGTAGGCCTTCCCAACTAACTGTACTCTTCTGGCTACCTTGCTAGAGGCGGGTAAAAGTAGCCCACGTCCCTGAGTGTACCGTGTGGTGCTCACCCGTATGGCCGGTGACTCGGGGCCTTCTAATGGCTTCCGCTCCACGATGGCGGTGCTGGTCCCACGCGTGTGACCGTGCCTTCGGGTTTCTGGGCCAGAGGACCTGCAATCCCCTGCCGGTCGGTTTCTGCTGCTGGATAGGAGTTAGTCCTTGCAGCCTCGGACTCCGGGTCCGGTGATAACTTCTCAGTCAGGGCGAGCTCTGCAGCTGCCAGCCCCTGACTCCTTGTAGCACTGCTCCCACAGAGCTCCTGTTGTTTCTTCCTATAGCTGCTTCTCTTTCTCTACTTCTTCTCTACTCACTAACCCTGCCTCAGCCCCAGGTTTATATAGGGGAAGTCCTTCCCCTCCCAGGACTGGGCAGGAGGTGTGGCATGCATAGGATTCCTGACCAAGAGACCTCCCACCTGCTCTCAGACATAACATTGCAGTTACTGTGGAAACCAGACCCCTGGGGTGCCACACAAGCAAACAGGTCATAGGTGAGGATGTTACCTTTAGTAGCCATTCAAACCCACTTGTGTCAAATTCTGTGCATGTTATCAGGCCAAAATCACCAGGGTATGTGAACTTTTTGATCAGGATTATTTGGATGTTTTTGGTTGTCATTAGTGATGAGCGAGCACTAAAATGCTCGAGTACTCGTTGCTCGGGTCGAGCAAATTGAAATACTCGGGTGCTCAACCCGAGCAATGAGCCCAATATAAGTCTAGGGGAAACTTGAGCATTTTTCAGGTGGCTCCCCACGGCGGTCTGCAGAGGGTCTAAAAATTGCCCAAATCGATGGGAACTGTGCTCAAATGACATGGGAACAGCATGGGGAAGACCCCTGAAAGCATCTCTGACTCCCAGATCACTGCTGTCAACAACGTCGTCAGAGTATTACGCCACTTTTACGGCGTAAGGAACATCCTTTCCAGGGTGATGACTTGTATATAAGGCAAAATAAATAAACAAAAACAAAAATACTCCTACACACGTAGCATTTTTGACACGTTTTTGCACTTTTGCATTGCTTTCAACCAAGACAAATGCATTCACCAGGAAATGTCATTTTAACATTTTACAACCATATCTGGCCATGTGGTGTGTGACACATCATCAGACACATGCATACAGTGCTGAAAAGACATGGGAACAGCAAGGGGAAGACCTCTGGAAACATCTCTGACTCCCAGGTCACTGCCTAAATGTGTGCCCATCATAAGTGATCCTTGGCACATGCGAAGATGCCTCCCGCCATGCACCCGTCGTTGCAGACTTGCAACAATCACCGTCCACGTCTTTGTCCCACTGCAGTGTTCAGTTGTCCCTACCCCATTCCTTGGAATGCAAGCACAAGAATGCCGGCAGCCACCCACCCACAGGCTGCAATACTATACTGCCAAATTTTTGACAGCTGCTTGCACTTGAAATGTGGCCTTTTAGGCTCGTGGAGGCGGAAGCTTTTCTTAACCTCATGCCGGCGACGGCCGGGTGTCCATACTCGGTCCCCAGCCGCCACTATATTTCCCGGTATCGCCTCCGCCTTCCACAAGCATGGGTCCCATAACATTACCCGTGCCCTCCCCAGTGCACTTACTGGGAAGGACCGCCTAACCACAAACACGTGGACAGGTGAATGTGGCCAGGGACGGTACGGAGCCAGTCCACAACTTTTTTTGCTAAGAGTTGTATTTAGCTCGGTGAAAGGACTGGCATAGAGGGATACCGTATCTACCCTGCGTGTCATTTCTCCCAGAAAATCGTGTAATTGAGCTTGTTGCAGAAGCAATGGCAGCCCATCCAACATCAACTCGCACTTGTCAATGGTGCTTTGACACACACACATCTTTCTTTGCACATTTAATTTCTTGAATACAGAGTTGGAAAATGGCCTGATCCGTAATGCGTTTTGAGAAATAACATGCATAAGCATGGCCGATCCGCATTAAAAAAGTAGCCATAGAGTGTCCAGGAACCTTCCCCCACACTTTTCTTAGCCAGGGCTGCTTTTCGGCAGGGTTGGACGGGCCTACCAGAGAACCGGAGACTCCTCCGGCGGGCCCTGGCTTCTCCTTTAGGAGAGTTCATAGTGCCGAGGTGAGGCCATGATGATGATAGAGGCCATCATCTGCTTAGTTTTCTGTTACTTGGAATGCAATTGCAAGTATGCAGCCAGCCACCCACCCACCCACAGGCCGCAATACTAAACTGACAGATTTCTGAGCAGCTCTTTGCACTTGAAATATGGCCTTTTAAGCTTGTGGAGGTGGAAGCTTTTCACAACCTCATGCAGGCGGCGGCCGGGTGTCCATACTCGGTCCCCAGCCGCCAGCATTTTTCCCGGTATTGCCTTCGCCTTCCACAAGCACGGGTCCCATAACATTACCCATGCCCTACCCAGTGCACTTACTAAGAAGGACTGCCTAACCACAAACACGTGGACAGGTGAATGTGGCCAGGGACGGTACGGAGCCAGTCCACAACTTTTTTTGATAAGAGTTGTATTTAGCTCAGTGAAAGGACTGGCATAGAGGGAAACCGTATCTACCCTGCGTGTCATTTCTCCCAGGAAGTCCTCTAAAGCTGCTTGCACTTGAAATGTGGCCTGAACATTACTGCTGGTACTTTTCTGTGGGAATTTTCTTGCCTCCTACCAGCCTGGAATATTTCCAGCAAACTATGGTACAACACCATGGTATTAGCACTGCCCCCAGTACCAGTAGCGAAGCCATCCTCAATTTCCTTCTCTGGAATTTTATTTGGTAAACTGAGTGGCTGCCCAAATACATTTTCTCACAAAGGAGCTGATGATAGAGTGGCAGTAGGTTCAAGTTTCTCCAGCTTGTTAGATATTAGAAGGTGAACGGCAGCACATTGGATCAGTGGTTAGCACTGAAGTCTTGCAGCACTGGGATCCTGGGTTCAAATCCCAGCAAGGACAACATCTGCAAGAAATTTGTATGTTCTCCCCATGTTTGCATGTGTTTCCTCCTCAGTAAAAATAGAGTGTCCTGGAATCTTCCCACACACTTTTCTTAGCCGGGACTGCTTCTCGGCAGGGTTGGACAGTCCCACCAGAGAATTCTCTGGTGTGCCTTGGCTTCTACCGCAGGAGAGTTCATGATAGTGCTAACTTTGCAGCTGCTATAGGGGCTCTTGAGCGGGTGAGAAAGGTTAGCCCTCAGAAACAAATCCTCTGGTGGGCACAATGTTTTTCAATCTGAAACAGCTTCTCAGTGAGAGTTGTATTTCACCACAGCCATATTCTTTAGCTCTGTGAAAGGACTGGCATAGAGGGAAACCTTATCTACCCCGGTTGTCATTTCTCCGTCACCAGGTTCCGCCCATTGTAACACACGACCATGCCTGGCTGTATGTTCAGCGGTGAGAGCCACAGATCAAGCTGCTGTGTTACAGCTTTCAACAACTCTGCAGCGCTGGGCGGTTTGTCAATTAAGCATTAAGCATGTTATCTTCAGCACAGCCTGTTGCTGTTTGGCCAAGGCAGTGCTGCAGTGCTGTCAGCTTGTGACTGATGTGGTCATTTCGGAGATGGAGGAGGAGGTGCATGAGCTGAACAATGTGATTACATTGAGGTTAAATTGGTGATGCTGTTTTTTATACTAAAGGAAGATCCTATTGTTATGTTTTTTTATGTTATTTTTTATGACAAATGCATTCACCGGGAAATGTCATTTTAACATTTTACAACCTCATCTGGCAATGTGGTGTCATCAGACACATCCTGTTTTATTTATGATGGAGGGACTCTGAAAGTCATAAAGCCTATTTTTATAGGGACATCAGACGGCCCTTACTATTCTTAAAAGGCCAGCAGTCGGCCCTAGCTATTGTTAGAGAGCCATCAGAGGGCTATGCTTTGTTGTTCCCATTATTAACAAGTGGGTCTCCTATACTGTTATTGCGCATCCAGTGACTGCAAGGGTTGTCAAAAATTTGGACGCAACCTAATACCCCTTTGAAGAGACATAGAGGAGGGTCTCAGTAAAAAAAATGTTCCCATTATAAAGGAGCGGGTCTTCTATAGTGGTAATGCCCATGCTGTGACTGCAAGGGTGGCCAAAATTTTTGAAAAAAAACACTAACAATTTAAAGACACAAAGAGCATGGCCACAGTAACAAGGTACGACATGTTCCCGTTAGAAAGGAGAGGGTCTGCTATACAGTTATAGGGTATGCAGTGAATCCAACGGCTGACAAATTTTAGGAAAAACCCCACTAAGAATTTAAGGACACACAGAGCAGGGCCACAGTAACAAGGTACGACATGTTCCCATTAGAAAGTAGAGGGTCTGCTATACAGTTATAGGGTATGCAGTGAATCCAACGGCTGACAAATTTTAATGAAAAACCCCAATAAGAATTTAAAGACACACAGAGCAGGGCCACAGTAACAAGGTACGACATGCTCCCATTAGAAAGGATAGGGTCTGCTATACAGTTATAGGGTATGCAGTGAGTCCAACGGCTGACCAATTTTAGGAAAAAACCCACTAAGAATTTAAAGACACATAGAGCAGGGCCACAGTAACGACAAATTCCCATTAGAAATGATAGGGTCAGCTATACTGTTATAGGGTATGCAGTGAGTCCAACGGCTGACAGATTTTAGGAAAATAACCACTAAGAATTTAAAGACACACAGAGCAGGGCCACAGTAACAAGATATGACATGTTCCCATTAGAAAGGAGAGGGTCTGCTATACAGTTATAGGGTATGCAGTGAGTCCAACGGCTGACCAAGTTTAGGAAAAAAACCACTAAGAATTTAAAGACACATAGACCAGGCCACAGTAATGACAAATTCCCTTTAGAAAGGAGAGAGTCTCCCATAGTGTTGGACAATGCAGTGACTGCAAGGGCAGCCAAAAATTTGGAGGCACTTCAATGGCCCTTGGAAGAGACGTGGAGGAGCGCATCATAAAATTTTTTTACCATTAGAAAGGAGCGGGCCTCCTATACTTGTAATGCCATGCACTAAGTGTATGGGCTGACAAACATTTACTCCTGGGGGGTATACATGAACATACTGTATAAAAATTTTTTTTTACAGGCATCATAAAAATGTAGCGCCCCGAAGGCTCGGACGCTACAGGGGTATTGCACCTCTGCCAGAGGTGTGATATTCCACTCCCGGGTAAGGATGGAGTATGGACCAGGGTTCAGTTAGCTGCATACAGCACACTCACCCCATTTCCGAGGGACAGCTCAACGGTGCTCCCATTAGACAGAAATGCAGGCACGACAGACCATGTCCCTGGCTGGAGTGGGGAGGGGGTAGGAATACCCAGTGATGTAGGAGCAGATAGGGGTTGGATCCTGAGCGTAGATAGGAGCCCATTGTTTGCTGGTCACCTGGGCTCATGTTCTAGAGGGAGGTATAAAAGGTGGGCACCATCTTAGAACAGTGTTCAGTCAGAGAGAAGAAGTGACAGAGTGGGGGCCTTGGTTGTCGAACGAAGTGTGCCCTCTGCCTCCCGCGTTTTTAGATGGGAATTTTTTAATAGTTCCGCAACAAGGGCCTTCTGGTACTGCCTCATTTTTGTACACCTGTCCGCCTCAGGAATAAGAGATATAAAGTTCTCCTTGTAGAGTGGGTCTAGAAGTGTCACCAACCAGTAATGACCTAAAATTTTGAGAATGCGAGGGTCATGGGAAAGGCAGCATAACATAAACTCAGCCATGCGTGCCAGACTACTAACAGGCAAGACTTCCGTGTCCTCACCAAGAGGATGACTGACCATGCTCTCCTCCTCCTCCTCTCTGTCCTCTGGCCATCCATGCTGAACAGACGGTATGACAGCTGTGCAGATAGCACCGTCTATAGTGCATGAAACTAGTTCCTGTCCTTCCTCCTCCTCCTCTTCCTCATTGTCACCCAATCCACGTTGGGATGAGATGAGGCTTGGCTGTGTGTAATCACCCTGTATGGTTAATTGCTCCATCTTATCGTGCTCCGCCTGCAATGCATCATCTTTGATTGTGAGCAGAGAGCGTTTCAGAAGACAGAGAAGCGGGATGGTGAGGCTAATTATGGCGTCATCGCCGCTCACCATCTTGGTGGAGTCCTCAAAGTTTTGGAGGATGGTACATATGTCTGACATCCACGTCCACTACTGAGGTCTTATGTGTGGAGTCTGAACTGAATACCGATAGCCTTTTTGATGCTGGTACTCAACAACTGCCCTCTTCTGCTCACAAATCCTTCCCAACATCTGCAATGTAGAGTTCCAACGTGTGGGGACATCACACACCAGTCTGTGAGCCAGAAGCTGCAAACGCTGCTGAAACACTGCAAGGGCGGCGGAAGCTGTAGCTGACTTTCTAAAATGGGCACACAGGCGGCATACTTTAACAAGCAGATCCGGCAGCTCCGGGTAGGATTTGAGTAACCGCTGAACCACGAGGTTAAGCACATGGGCCAGGCATGGTACGTGTGTGAGCTCGCCTCGCCTCAGAGCCGCCACCAGGTTCCGGCCATTGTCACACACGACCATGCCTGGCTGTAGGTTCAGCGGTTTGAGCCACAGATCTGCCTGCTCTTTCAGAGCTGTCCATAACTCTTCAGCATTGTGTGTTTTTTCACCTAAGCATATTAGCTTCAGCACAGCCTGTTGCCGCTTGGCCGAGGCAGTGCTGCAGTGCTTCCAGCTTGTGACTGATGTGGTCATTTTGGAGATAGAGGCCGAGGAGGAGGTGGAGGCTGAGGAGCATGAGGTTCAGGAGCTGTAGACCGTGGGGGCAACCCTGATTGACCTAGGGCCTGCAATCCTTGGCGTCGGGAGGACGTGTTCCGTCCCAAGGTCCGACTGGGTCCCGGCTTCCACTATGTTAACCCAGTGTGCCATCAGCGAGATGTACCGTCCCTGCCCACAAGCACTTGTCCACGTGTCCGTGGTTAGGTGGACTTTACCGGTAACTGCGTTGTTGAGGGCACGGCTAATGTTTTGGGACATGTGCTTGTGTAATGTGGGGACGGCACACTGGGAGAAATAGTGGCGGCTGGGGACAGAGTACCGAGGGACGGCCGCCGCCATCAGGTTGCGGAATGCTTCTGTCTCCACAAGCCTAAAAGGCAACATTTCGAGCCAAGCAGTCGTGAATTGTGAGAATTTAGTAGTGTGGCCTGTGGGACGTTGGCTGCATATTTGCGCTTGCATTCCAAGGACTGGAGTATGAACAACTGAACGCTGCGCTGAGACAAGGACATGGACGTGCTTCCTGATGCTGCTACTTGAGAGTGTGCAATGACAGGTGCAGGGCAGGAGGCATCTTTGCATGCACTATGAACAGGGGATTGACTTGCATGCACAACAGCAGAAGAAGCAATGGTGCCACCTGTAGACACTGTTCCTGGACCCTGGTGTTCGTCCCACAAAGTCGAGTGCTTTGCTGCCATGTGCCTGATCATGCTGGTGGTGGTCAGGCTGGTCGTTTTGCCACCCCTGCTGATGCTGGTCTGGCTCGTGATGCAAATGGCCTTTTTGGAGTTATCGGCAGAGTCTTTAAAAAACAACCAGACTCGGGAAGACCTAACAGTTGTAGTGGCAACTTCCTTCGTGTTGGTGTTACGGGAAACGGTAGCCTGCCTTCTGTCTGCGGCCACCACACTGCTTCTTCCTGCCTGTTGGGGTGCTCTGCCTCCCTCCCCCTGTGTGCTGCTGTCCTTGCTCTGCATGTCCTCCTGCCAGGTTGGGTCAGTTACTATATCATCCACCACCTCGTCTCCCACTTCTGCACCCTGGTACTATTCCTGACTTTCTGCCAATTGTGTCTCATCATCGTCCACCTCTTGTGACAGTTTCCCACCGTCGCCTTCGTGTGACCGT